>NC_140591.1:1511494848-1512012348 GCF_964204655.1 Triturus cristatus | reverse complement strand
TGTGATTTGGAGTTAACATGTATATGTGTGAAAAAAGAGAGGGAAACTGTGCCATTAACTGGTTCTGCTGAGAGGAGAGAGGTGTTCAGCTCATAGATTCTGGTCTAATAAACTGCTGTGTGACTGCCACATTTCTTTCACAACTAACTAATTTTAAAGGTGAGTTATGAGTTTGAGAGGGGGTGTTTGTGGTTAATTTTGATATATAAAAAAAAATTATGATTATTTGTTTAAAGTTGTGATTTACATTTTCTGTTTTGCGAGATATTTAACTGTTTTGAATATGTAAAATATTATGGAGTATGTTTTCACCATAAGTTAATGTGTACTGGTAACAATGAGGAATACTGTTTTGTGCCTACCATCAAACCATGAGTCTGTGTGCAGAGAAGAATTGTGGGCAGAGATTTAATTTGTGTTGCTGTTGAAAAGTAAGACTTGCAGTTGAAAGAAAAGGACAGCTTCTTTTTAATTGTGATGGTTAGCATTTAGCAGAAATCACTTTGAAAGAAAAGAGAGGAAAATGGCAGCACATTTGAAAAAAGCATTAGTTCTGTTAGAATTGATAACCCAGGAAAGGGGCAGCCTGTGTTTTGTGCCTACCAACACAGCATGAGTCTGTGTGTATATAGGAATTGTTGTCTGAGATTTAATTTGTGAAGTTGTTGTTCAGTAAGAAATGCAGTCCTAGGAAAGGGCCAGCCTGTATTATGTGCTTAAAATGATGACATGAGTCTGTGTGCACACAGGAATTGTGGGCAGAGATTTAATTTGTGAAGATGTTGTTCAGTAAGAAATGCAGTCCCATGAAAGGGGCAGCCTGTGTTATGTGCCTAAAATGATGGCATGACTCTGTGTGCACACAGGAATTGTGGGCAGAGATGTAATAAGTGAAGATGTTGTTCAGTAAGAAATGCAGTCCCAGGAAAGGGACAGCCTGTTTTCTAAACTCAAATTATCCCTTTCGCACACATGCACTGTTACATACATCCATGCAGTCTTCATGCAGTTCTGGAAGTCTCTTTGCTCATCTGTCTTGCACCAGACAATACACATTGTTCAGAAACACACTCTTGGCACACACGCAGCAGCTTTTCCAACACTCTCATGTGTAGTACTCAGCTCTGTGTGCTGTTTCAGATAGCACTGTGTAATGCAAACACATTCAACGTCACCAAGGCCTCATTTAAATTGATCTAGTCTAATCACTCACCCTGTAACATATGGACATGGTCTTAAGGAGCTGTTAGGACATGTGCTGTTTTCTGCTTCTGTAAATGATAAGGGAAATGTATCAGGCTGTAACAGTAATTTGGTACTATTCAGGGACACTGTTTTGTTCCAAAAAACATAGCATGAGTCTGTGTGCGCACAGGAATTGTGGGCAGAGATTTAATTTGTGAAGATGTTGTTCAGTAAGAAATGCAGTCCCATGAAAGGGGCAGCCTGTGTTATGTGCCTAAAATGATGGCATGACTCTGTGTGCACACAGGAATTGTGGGCAGAGATGTAATAAGTGAAGATGTTGTTCAGTAAGAAATGCAGTCCCTGGAAAGGGGCAGCCTGTTGTGTTTACATAAATTATCCCTTAGCACACATGCACTGTTACATACATCCCTGCAGTCTTCATGCAGTTCTGGAAGTCTCTTTGCTCATCTGTCTTGCACCAGACAATACACAGTGTTCAGAAACACACTCTTGGCACACACGCAGTAGCTTCTCCAACACTCTCATGTGTAGTACTCAGCTCTGTGTGCTGTTTCAGATAGCACTGTGTAATGCAAACACATTCAACGTCACCAAGGCCTCATTTAAATTGATCTAGTCTAATCACTCACCCTGTAACATATGGACATGGTCTTAAGGAGCTGTTAGGACATGTGCTGTTTTCTGCTTCTGTAAATGATAAGGGAAATGTATCAGGCTGTAACAGTAATTTTGTACTATTCAGGGACACTGTTTTGTTCCAAAAAACATAGCATGAGTCTGTGTGCGCACAGGAATTGTGGGCAGAGATTTAATTTGTGAAGATGTTGTTCAGTAAGAAATGCAGTCCCAGGAGAGGGGCAGCCTGTGTTATGTGCCTAAAATGATGGCATGACTCTGTGTGCACACAGGAATTGTGGGCAGAGATGTAATAAGTGAAGATGTTGTTCAGTAAGAAATGCAGTCCCTGGAAAGGGGAAGCCTGTTGTGTTTACATAAATTATCCCTTAGCACACATGCACTGTTACATACATCCCTGCAGTCTTCATGCAGTTCTGGAAGTCTCTTTGCTCATCTGTCTTGCACCAGACAATACACAGTGTTCAGAAACACACTCTTGGCACACACGCAGCAGCTTCTCCAACACTCTCATGTGTAGTACTCAGCTCTGTGTGCTGTTTCAGATAGCACTGTGTAATGCAAACACATTCAACGTCACCAAGGCCTCATTTAAATTGATCTAGTCTAATCACTCACCCTGTAACACATGGTCATGGTCTTAAGGAGCTGTTAGGACATGTGCTGTTTTCTGCTTCTGTAAATGATAAGGGAAATGTATCAGGCTGTAACAGTAATTTTGTACTATTCAGGGTTACTGTTTTGTTCCAAAAAACATAGCATGAGTCTGTGTGCACACAGGAATTGTGGGCAGAGATTTAATTTGTGAAGATGTTGTTCAGTAAGAAATGCAGTCCCAGGAAAGGGGCAGCCTGTGTTATGTGCCTAAAATTATGGCATGACTCTGTGTGCACACAGGAATTGTGGGCAGAGATTTAATTTGTGAAGATGTTGAAAAGTAAGAAATGCAGTCACAGGAAAGGGGCAGCCTGTTGTGTTTACACAAATGATCCCTTAGCACACATGCACTGTTACATACATCCCTGCAGTCTTCATGCAGTTCTGGAAGTCTCTTTGCTCATCTGTCTTGCACCAGACAATACACAGTGTTCAGAAACACACTCTTGGCACACACGCATCAGCTTCTCCAACACTCTTATGTGTAGTACTCAGCTCTGTGTGCTGTTTCAGATAGCACTGTGTAATGCAAACACATTCAACGTCACCAAGGCCTCATTTAAATTGATCTAGTCTAATCACTCACCCTGTAACATATGGACATGGTCTTAAGGAGCTGTTAGGACATGTGCTGTTTTCTGCTTCTGTAAATGATAAGGGAAATGTATCAGGCTGTAACAGTAATTTGGTACTATTCAGGGACACTGTTTTGTTCCAAAAAACATAGCATGAGTCTGTGTGCGCACAGGAATTGTGGGCAGAGATTTAATTTGTGAAGATGTTGTTCAGTAAGAAATGCAGTCCCAGGAAAGGGGCAGTCTTTGTTATGTGCGTTTGAAGATGGTATGAGTCTGTGTGCACACAGGAATTATGGGCAGAGATGTAATTTGTGAAGATGTTGTTCAGTAAGAAATGCAGTTCCTGGAAAGGGGCAGCCTGTTGTGTTTACACAAATTATCCCTTAGCACACATGCACTGTTACGTACATCCTTGTAGTCTTCATGCAGTTCTGGAAATCTCCTTGCTCATCTCTCTTGCACCAGAGAATACACAGTCTCCAGAAACACACTCTTGGCACACACGCAGCAGCTTCTCCAACACTCTCATGTGTAGTACTCAGGTCTGTGTGTAATGCAAACACATTCAATGTCACCAAGGCCTCTTTTTATTTGCTCTACTCTAAACACTCAGCCAGGTTGCAGATACTTATGGTATGAAGTAGCTGTTAGGAAATGTGCTCTTTTCTGCCTCTGTGATTTTCCAGGTAAAATGTGTAAGGCTGTAACAGCAATTATCACTTGATCTAACAGAGTAGTAAATGTGCTTTGAATTTGCAAATCAAATTCTGTTTTCTGCTTAGAAGCACACCATGAGGCTGTGTGTGCACAGAAATTGTGGCCACAGATATAATTTGTGTTGCAGTTGTTCTGTTAAAAAATGCACTTGCAGGAAAGGGGCAGCTTGTTTTTTTTCAACTGTGGTGGTTAGTACTGTGCACAAATTAGTAAATCACAAATGAGAGATAAATGGAAAAACATTTGAAATAAATGAAAAGTAAAAAAAAATATTTAAATGAATTATAATTACAAAAAGGATTTTTTTTTAGTTCCTTGCAGGTATTGCTGAGCAACAGTGAAAATAAAAAATGCCTTTAAGGACAAGAAAAAGGAAATAAAAGCAACAACAAGTATATCTGGACAAAACTGGGAAAAAAAATAGAAGGAGAAGCTGGTGATGGCAAAAAGAAAAAATCTACTGGTAAGCAGAGCAGAGATTTCATAAAAAAGATTTTCAAAAAACAAAAAAATGGCAAAAATAACTGTAAAACAAAGAGAGTTTTATGTACAAAGCCACAACACAGTCAACAGCAAAAAAAAAAGCTAATGTACAATCAGAAGTATGTCAAACTGATTTAACACGAAAATTAGATTTTAAAAACATTCGTCGAAAAATGTTTCAGAGAAGAGTGATGTTAAATTTGCTAAAGGATGTGAAAAAATATAAGAAAAAATCTAAATTTATTAAGAACATTTTTTTTATAGAAAATATTGTAAGTAAAGCTTTGGAAATAAAAAGAAAACTTTTTATTCTAATTTTGAATAGGATGCGTAGATTAGAAAAAATAGTGAATGCAATGAAGTCACAAAGCAAAAGGAAAAGAGAAGTGAAAAAAAGTAACTTTTGTAAAGTGTTCTTGGGAGAATGGAAACACAGTTCAAGTACTGAACCATTTTTTAATGAAGAGAGTTATCTTCAAAGTAATAGTTTGTTGCATGCAGTTGACACTAATGGTAGAGCATATGAAGTGAAGGATGGTTGTGTGATGCAAAAAGAGAAAATGGTCCCAAGAAATGAGGAAGAAGTAATGGCTGCTGAGGCTATGGGGAGATGTCCAAAAGCCCCAGTGTACACTTGGAACTGTAGTAGTATTTGTACTGTGCGTCAGGAATCTATTGATAAATTACGTGACTTTCTAAGAGAATATAGTAAAAAGAGTGTAAAACAGAAGATGAAGGTGCTTCAAACACTAGATCCATGCAGAGTGAGAGAAAATACTGGTTTGCAGGGACATTCTCAGGCTTGTCTATCTAGAAAAGTGTGTAAAAGTGTTTTTCATCATTTTAGGATGCTGACTGTTCATCATACTGAAATGAGAAAGTTTGTGAGAACATTGTATTTGCTAAAAGTCCAGCAGTAAAGTTGAATGAGTTGAATAATGCTCTGTTCCGTGGATCTGTATCAGATGTAGTGAAGGTTACTGATGAGATTCAGTTTTGTTACTTTGGTCCAGAACAAGAAAGTGCAGAAAATGACACAGTTAATGAGGAAAATGAGGAACAGAATGTAGAACTCATTATTACTAAAAATTTTGAGGATGAAATGACAAAATTTACTATCACCTCTAATGAAAGACCAAATATTACTTGTATTTGTTGCCGCAGAAGTCATTATAAAATTCAAACAAGGAATGTTGATCTGTATAAAAAAAGTGAAAATGAAGATAATTATAAGTGGAAGGATTTTGCAACATATATATTTCTTGAAAATTGTTTTGAATTGGGTGAAGATCAGCGTATTTGTAAATACTGTTATAATAAATTAGAAGAAAATAGAATGCCGACCAGAGCTGTACATAATAATTTAGAATCGGATGCTATTCCTGCCGAACTTTCTGAATTAAATACATATGAGTCTATACTTATTCAATGTGTTCATCCGTTCCAGACCATAGTACGTATGGAGCCCAAAACTGGAAAATTACCTCCTTCTGATTTACTGAGAGGTTTAAAAGGAAGAGTGGTGTATTTGCCCTTGGATTTGAAAAAAAATATGGAAACTATTGTTGCAGATACTTTGGAAACTGAACCATTAGTAATTCTGGTTAATGGTGTACCTACAAAGAATAAGAAGATTTGGCAAGAGCTGGTGGATGTACGAAAAGTACAAAGAGCAAATTTGTATTTGAAAAAAAATAATAAATGGTATGAATCAATTTATATAGAAGAAGAAGAAGAAGATTTACAAGAAGACACAGAAACACCAACTGGTCAAATTGAAAAAGTGGACAAGTCAAAGGAAGAAGAAATTTATGAACATTTTAGCATACATCCTCTTCATTCAAAAGAAGTTATGGGAGACACTATTGATCTGTTTCAGATGAAGAAAGCAAAAGGAACTCCCGTGAGTGTATGGGAGGAGAGCTTGGAAGCTCGATGTTTTCCCCAGCTGTTTCCTACAGGAAAAGGAGGACGATACGATGAACGTCCAGAACAGATTCCAGCTTCTGAGTATCGGACTACAAGACTATATGCAGAAGATCCTAGATTTCGTCAAAGTATTCCTTATTTGTTCCATCTTTTATTTGAAAGCGACTTGTCTGCATTATCATATGCAGTAAATCACATTTTAAAAAGTGGAGTACATTTACAAAATGTGTCTGCTAAGGATTTTATGTAGAAAGTGCAGCAACGAGATGATCATTTGGAAACACAACTGATCAATCTGATGGTTTGTCAGCGTGGGACAAATGAATATTGGTACCGACGCCATGGTGAATTAAAATGCATGTTACGGAATTTAGGAACTCCAACATGGTTCCTTACCCTAAGCTGTGCCGAGTATGCTTGAGATGATTTACTGGATTTTCTAAGAGAGGCAAATTCAAACATTAAAACATTGAATACTAGACAGCTGGAGAACTGTGCTCTTTGGATCCAGTTAATGTTTGCAGATATTTCAATCATAGATTTGAGGCTATGATGTCCTTCATCTGCAATAAAAAAAATCCACCTCTTGGAGAAGTAGTGGATTTCTTTTGGAGAAAAGAGTACCAGGCAAGAGGTGATCCTCATATTCATATGCTGTTGTGGATCAAGGATGCCCCAAAGTTTGGAATAGATACTGATGAAGCAGTGTTATCTTTCATTGAAGAATATGCAACATGTGCTATACCTAAAAGCACAGAAGAGAAAAAGTTAAAAGAACAAGTTTTACGTTTCCAAAGTCATCGGTGTGGAAAATACTGTCGACGGAAGTACAAGACCAAAGATAAATTCTACACAAAGGGCCTCATGTAGGTAAATAAATTTTACCGGTTCTTAAATACCGAGCCGTACCGAATCGGTAAATTAGAACCGGTAAGTTATATGTAGGTAAAAATTCGGTAACAGTTACCGATTCGGTAACAGTCGGTAAATACGAATCGGAATTCACCGAATCGGTAAATACCGAGGTGGTATCCACCGAATCGGTAAATACCGAGGTGGTATCTACCGAATCGGAAAATACCGAGGTGGTATCTACCGAATCGGAAAATACCGAATCGGTACGTACGGATTCGGTAAATAACATCACATGACTTGACGAAACAGCTAATCCTGTGCAACGACAGCCCACCCAACCAGGAACTGCCCACACCCAGGCAGGTGTACACAATTAGCCGAAGTGGCCACACCCAGGCAGGTGTACATAATTAGCCGACCCTGGAGAGGCTTGGAGTGCAGAGGAGAGGCAGGGAGCAGTTGCATGTGCGAGCGGGAAACGAACAGCATGTCCAGCCAGAGAACACAGAAAGACGGAGGGGAAAGGAGGAGGAAGCTCAAATTCAGCCCCAAGGAACTCCAGGTGCTGGTGGAGGAGGTGGTGAAGCAGCACCAGAAGCTGTTTGGGAGGCAATCCCTGCAAGTGCCTGAGGCCGAAAAGCGCAACATATGGCTGGCCATCCAGGCGCAGGTCAATGCTGTGGGAGTGACCCACAGGGACATTGAGGTCCTCAAAAAGCGCTGGTATGACCTGAGGATTGTGACCAAGAGGAAGATGGGCGACATCCAGAAGGAGGCCCGCTAGACCGGAGGTGGAACCAACAGGGCACCTGCCCTCACCGAACTGGAGGAGCTGGTGGCGGCCACACTCGAGCAAGAGAGCGTCGTGGGTCTTGGGGACGCCGACAGCTCTGCCAGAGCCGCAACACACCAAGGTAAGACGAAAGCACAGCAATGTAGCCTCCCCTACCCCTATCCCACATCCCCCATTGTGAAACGAGAATCACACTGCAGTCCACACGTGTCAGTGCAGACAGGCAATGCATTCCGGGAGATGTAGTCAGGGCAACACTAACCATGACGTAAATGTTACAGGGCAACAAGGCATGTCACGCACTCGAGGCACAAGGAGACAGAGGACAGATTGGAATGTGAAATGATTTATTGTGACGCTTGCAATGCAGCCCTTCGGGGACACTGAGCCAATGTTGTTTTTCTGTCCACAGATGTGACATCATGCCGTACAGGGCATGCTGCAGGGGAGACGGCACACCGGCCACAAAAATCACCTCTAGCCAGCACGAGTTCAGACCAGGGAGCAGGCCCACTTGCAGCCGCACCACCTACGCAGCCAGCCTCGCCGCACACAGAGCCAGCATCACCTCACCGAGAGCCAGCATCACCACCACCAGAGCCAGCATCGCCACTCATGTTCGATTCACCGGCCACATCTCCGCTTGCAGGTGTGAGAATGAGGAGGCGTCCAGCAGCCAGGCTACGAGCCTTAGACACCTCGTCAGACGACAGCATGGGCCCAGAAGACCGCACCGGGCCCCAGGAAGGGAGCCATCCCACTGTGCCCCACACCTCACAGGCAGCACAGACGGGAGCAAGAGGGCGCCGCAGGTCGCGTGTCCAGAGTCCACCAGCACCCACTGACGGCCATGGTGTCTTCTTGGGGCTCGAGGGCCAAATGTTGAAGCAACAGCGCCTGCAATCAAAGGCAGTTATGTCAGTCCAGAGGCACATGCGGGTGATGAAGACAAGCTTAGTCAACATGGACACAAACATTGGCGGCATGGCTGCGGGCATTCGGGACATGTCCCAGTCAATCCAGCAGTTGTGCAGCAAATTAGATGCTGACATCGAAGCACGGCGCCGGGAACGCCAGAGAAGGGACACTACCAGCAGGGCACTCAACCGTCTGGCAACTGCGACTTCCCTACTTTGCCGGCGCTCTGTGACGATGCAGGAGGGCCTAACACAGTGCTGCAGCGACCTGTCTCGGGGGATGGTGCAGGTGACAAGTGCACTAGGGGTGCTATTGACTAGTCAGGCGTCGACAACTGCTGCAGGGGATGCTGCGGAGAGCATCGACACCAGCAGCATCACACCCCCCGTCCCCGAAGCACGCAGGAGCAGCATGCGGCTTGGGGTTGGCTCTAGTGAGGATGCACAGGCCGTGCAATCCACCACTGCAGCGCGTATGCGCAAACATTGATGTGGCCCTGCTTATCCACTTGCCATTGGGTGACGTAACCCTGGACATACTCATTGTATAGATGGCATATTGCCAGATTGGCCTGTTCATGTGTTCATGGCGTGGTGCCACATTAAACTACGTCATGACTTCTCACAACTCGCTGTGTCCCCTCACTTACTCAGAAATAGTTGAATGTGATCTCTGCCCGTCTCTCTCTCCCATCGATTGCAGTTGGCACTCTAGCTGCGCTGCCCTCTGGCTGGCCTGACTCATCCTCGTTGTCCTCAAAATATGTTAGTTCCACATCTGTACCTTTTTTCGTGGCAAGGTTGTGCAGCATTGCACAAGTGGCAATTATCTTGCAGCAGGTGATGGGTTTGTACTGGCGTGCGCCTCCGCTCTTGTGGAGGCAGCGGAACCTGCTCTTCAGTAGTCCAAACGTGCGCTCCACCACATTGCGTGTTGTTTTGTGGGCCACGTTGTATCGTCTCTCACTCTGGGTTGCTGGGTGTAGGTAGGGAGTGAGGATGAATGAACGGCATGCATATGCACTGTCGCCTGGATGAGTAAAAGGGAACCATCAGGTACATGCCTCTATACACTCTGATTTGCAGGTTTCAAGGGGCGTCACTGTTACTTACCCAGCAGGTATCCCTCTCCGAATTCTCCGGCACTCAGTCGTGTGTAGATCCCACTATTCTGGAAGATGTAAGAGTCGTGGGTGCTCCCAGGAAACTTTGCAACAATATCTGTGATGATGTTCCCTGCATCACAGATCACCTGCACATTGATGGAGTGGGTGGACTTCCTGTTCCTGTATATGTGCTCTGTATCAGCTGGTGGACAGATTGGGATGTGTGTACCATCAATACAGCCGATGACATGGGGGAACTGTGCCATGTGATAAAAGTCTGTTTTTGTTTTCTGCAGTGCAGCCTGTGTGTTTGGGAAGCTTATGTAGTGGTGCATTCTCTGCATCATGGCATCCAGGAACTTCCTGAAGAAACGGGACAGGCAACTCTGGGATACACCACCCACCGCAGCTGTCACCACCTGATAACTGCCGGATGCCAGTAGATGTAGGCTGCAGAGCACCTGCACATGTGGTGGTATGGCGTGCGCCCTTCTTGTTGGCTGGTCCAGGAGTGGGTGCAGGTCCCTTATCAGGTCCATGATGGTTTCGGGGTGTAGCCTGTACCTCTCATGTATCTCTGCATCAGTCAGCTGGAATAGTGTGATGCGCTGTCTGTAGATTTGTTCCTCCCGTCACCACACCCTCAGTCCTGCTGCCTGTAGACGTAGGCGCCTTGCAATGACGTACATGGCGGCCATGTTGTCCACGCTGTTGCATTTTGGGATTGCTTATGTGCATTGTTGATGGTTACCACCTGCTTTCCATCCGTGTTAATTACCGACTCTTATTTACCGATTTTCCTGGATTTCTTAATTACCGACTGCTCCTACATGTCATTTTAAATTTTTACCACTTCATATTTACCACTTCATATTTACCGATTCGTTAAATGTGTATTCGGTAAATATGAATCGGTATTTTAGAATTCGGTAACTATGAATCGGTATTTACCGCCTCATATTTACCGAAAAGTGGTTTTTGGACTCCTACATCTCACTTGTCTGAATACCGGTCGGTAACGGCATATTTACCGAAAATCGGCCGTTACCGACCGGTATTTCGCTACCTACATGAGGCCCAAAGTGTCGATTTGGATTTCCTAGACCTGTTCTTTCAAAAGGAAGAGTCAACAGTGTCAGCTGTGCGACATACTATAACCAGAAAATCTCCCAAAAATACCTACAACCTAAAAAGAAATGAAGAGTCAAAATTTATAAATGACTTCAACCCAGTGATTTTAACAATGTGGAATGCTAACATGGATATTCAGTATGTGGCAGACAATTCTATTGCTGTTGCTCGGTATGTGACATCTTACATCACTAAATCTGAGAAAACAGAATTGAAGGAAATGTGGGAATAGATTTCTCACGAGAAGACTGTCAGTAAGAAGCTGTACAGTTTCAGTTTAAAGATGTTATCGCATCGAGAAATTGGATCCTACGAATGTTCAGATAGGTTATCATCTGCAAGTCTTTACTCGAAATCAAGAAGAATAATTTGGGTAAGCTTAGGCCTTGCAGGAATGAGAAATCGGGTACTGAAATCTGTTGGAGAAATTGAATATTTGGCCGAGAATGACCCAGAAAGTACAGATATTTTGAAAACAAACATGTTGGACACATATTACCCAAAGAGAAGTCATCATCTTGAGAACATGTGTCTCTATGAAGTGCTGCAGAACTACATTTATTCACGGAAAGCCACAGAAGACATCAACAATGGAAAATATAAAGTCATTGATGAGGAAGGATGTTTGGTGAAGCAAACAAAAGGAAGTTTGATAAATCACAGGAAGCTGAGTTGCGACACTACTGACAAAAAGGAATTTTACTACTTGGCTCTTTTACAGCTGTTTAAACCATGGCATTCAGAGGACGAACTACTGGGAGAATTTCAAAGCTATGAAGATTCTTTTAATGCTAGCAAAGACAGCATAGAATGCAGTACTTTCACAACTTATGTCCAAATGTTAAATGAAGAAAATGAACAGGAAGCAAAAATTGCAGCTGAAGTAGCTAGAGACCGTTCTCAAGACAGCCAAAGTTCAGGAACACTTAGTCAAGATCCCCTAGGACAACCGATCATAGAAAATGAAGCTGCAGTAGCCATGACTGAAGTAGAAACGGCTATGAATCAAGCACAGGAAGATTCAATTGACTTACTAAATCTGGAAGAACAACTGAATGAAGAACAAAAAGAAATTTATGAAGAAGTCATCAAAAAAATTGATCATGGATTACTACATGAAAAGAAAGAGTGCTCATGCACATCATTTGAACCAATCAGGATGTATGTGAGTGGACAAGCTGGAACTGGTAAAAGTTTCTTAATAAAAGTCATCAGAAGCTACCTACAGCAAAAAACAGCTTCAAATTTGTCTTGTGTGGTAACTGCTCCAACTGGGTTAGCAGCCTATAACATAAAAGGAATTACCTTACATCGCTTGCTAATGTTACCAGTGGAGCATGAGAACAAAATAGAATACCCCAAACTAACTGGAGAAGCATGCCTCGAAGTTTCAAGAGTGTTGAAGAAGATGCAAGTTCTCATTATTGATGAGGTGAGCATGGTTTCTAATTTAATGCTTGCCTTTGTGCATTTAAGAATGCAGCAAATTCTAAAGAGAGACTATGATGTGTTATTTGGAGGTAAACACGTCATAGTTTTTGGGGATCTTCTGCAGCTCACTCCAGTTAAAGGACAACCAGTGTTTAATACTGTGACACATGAAGACACGAAGAAGTCATTAGGAAGCATTGGTAATGCGAATATTTGGTCATTCTTTGAGTATAAAGAACTCACTACGAATATGAGACAAGCAAACGACGAAGATTATGCAAATATTCTGAAAGATATCAGAATTGGACTACTCACAGAAGTTGGCAAAAAAGCATTACAGAGTCGGTTGCTACATAACTTATTTCCAAATGAAGAAATAGTTGCAGAGAAAATATACCAGAACATTGCAGAAAAAAATACTGTAATCTGCTTAATGCCAACACTACGTGAGTGCTCGATATTCAATGAGGAACTTTTGAAATTGGAAAACGAAGAGATTAAGAAAATGGAAGCAGAGGACAAAATTCAGCATGAAAGAATTACTTTTACATTAACAGGCAAACTGAAAAATAAATTGGATTCACTAGAGAAGAACATTTCTAAAACAGCTGGATTAGAAAAAAATCTATATGTTTGCATGAATTGTCGAGTGATTTTAAGGAGAAATTTGGATGTAGAAAAAGGTTTAGTGAATGGAGCTATGGGAAGAGTTGTGGGTTTTATTAATTATCAGAAAAAAGAAGGAATTGAATGTTTAAAAATAAAATTTGATCAGATAGAAGAAGTTAAAGACATTTGTCGTTGTTCAGTTAGTTTCATGCTTGTAAAAGACTTATATGTGCGTAGAAAGCAGTTTCCATTTTCTCTAGCATATGCTGTAACTATTCACAAGTCTCAAGGATTGACTGTAGATAGTGCTTTTGTAAACATTGGTTCTACTGTGTTCAAAGAAGGTATGGCATATGTTGCTCTGTCACGAGTGAAAACATTATCTGGTTTATTTATGATAGACTTTGATGACTCAAAAGTTAATGCTGATACAAACTGTGTAAAGGAGTATAATAGATTAAGAAGAACCTATGCTCCTCATTTAGGTCAGTATCCTGTGATTGAAAAACGTGTTGTTTCTCGGAAAAGGAGATTTGAGAATATCTGTAATGTGAATGAACAGAACAAAAAAAAAAAGGACAGTGATGTGATAGCAAGGAAAAATAAAAAGGACAGTGTTGAAGAGGTTGTTGGTTGCCATTTTGAAAATAGCTCTGGTGTCAACTGCTATGCAAATGTAGTGCTGAATGTTGTATTTTATCTTGAAAAGTTGCTAGAACAGATAATAGTAAATCATGGAAAAAAATTGTGTTCTCTGCTGAGTCTCCTTTATGAGAAGCTGAGTACTGATAAATCTGAAATAGAAAGTGCTACTGATGTTAGAAATCTTTTAGATGTATGTTCAGGTTCTACACAGTTTAAAGAAAATGTCCAGCAAGATGCTCAGGAATTCTTAATAGAAGATGAAGGAGTAGAAGTAGAAAACTTATTTGGTGTCTCTTACAAGTGGGAACATTGCTGTGAAAACTGTATGAACACATGTAGTAGTAATGTTGATTCCGAAAGGTTCATATTTTTACCATTACCACAAAGTAAATCAGTGACTTTTAGTAAATTAGTTAAAGATGCCAATCACAACATGGAATGTTCTGAATGTAAATCTGACATGTTTTCTACATTATTTTTACAGAAATATGGTCAGTATGTAATTTTAATGATGCAACGTTGTAGAAGTGATGGTTCAAAATTGGACACTTTAATAAAGAAGTTTACAGGACAGCAATTATCAATTTCTGGAAAAACTTTTGTTACAGTTGCAATAATTTTTCATGAAGGACCTACTGTAACTTCTGGACATTACACAGTTTATCTTAAATGTGAAAAAGGCTGGACACTGTGTAATGATTCCCAATTGATTTTCAAGCAACGTTTGCCTTATGATTTACCCAATTCTTACTTAATTTTTCTGAAACCTAAATTTTGAAAACTAAAAACTGCATCTGAAGGAAGCATTTTTTGTAATTTTAAAGGATTATAATTGAAGATATCACTTAAAAAGGATTTTGAAAGGAAAAGTAATAAAAACAATTGTGGACTCCTTTGACAGAAATTATTTTGGCATGTGTGCTTTTGCGAGAAGGTTTAAAGACGGTTTGTCTAGAAAATTTGTATTCTTCTAGAAAAGTACTTGTATTATATATGTAATATTTCTAACAATGTATATTTTAGTGAGGATAGTTTTGGGGCTTTTTTTAAGCAATCTTTCAGATTGTTTTTTTTTTGCCCGCTGTTAAATGATGAATACAATAGTTTTCACTATTTAAAGTGAAAAATAAAAAATTCTGAAAACAGCAAAAAAAGGGCAAAAAATTGCTTTGTAAAATATGTAAAAACATGTAATGCTTTTTGTAATGTATGATTGAATATTAATATTTTTTTTCTTTTTTTGCGGAACTGGAAAGAAAAAATAAAAAACAAAATTCTGTTCCCTTGCAAAATACTTTTTATAATTTTTTTTAGAAAAAATTTATTTTTTAAAAAAAATAAGTGAAAAATATTAGTATTATTCAATCCTCCCTTTTCATGCTTCCATTTCTTCACCTCTTTTTGTATATTAATTAAAAAAAAAAAAAAAAAAATTTTAAAAAAAAACCTTGGGTGCGCGCAGGGTGCGCGCACCTCAAAATTTTTTTTTTAAAAAAATCCCTCAAAAAAAAATGTTTGGGGTTTAGTTTATAAGTGGCTCTTAAAAGAGCCCTTGAGTTAATGGAGGGAAACAGGAAGAGAAAAACGAAAAAAAAGAAAAAACATCTATGGCCTAGTGCACGGATGCGCATCAAATTTTCTCTGAAGGAGATCAAGACTGGTCTCCCCCACAGAAATAAGAGAACCGCAATCAGTGCACCGTGTGGACAACCTCGCCAAACAAGGTGGACCAACAAGAGGTGTAGAAACAGGTGAAGGCACGATCGCAGCTGAAGTGCTCGCCTGAGCTGCCGAAGATGTGCTCGGCTGAGCTGCTGCAGATGTCGTCGGCTGAGCAGGTGGAGGGTTTGCTCCAGAAGCTCGACGAAAAGTCACTGGATGCATTTTCTCAACATGCCTTAACATAGTGTGAATACTAAAAGAATACTTCTTCTTAGGATTCCCACGTGACAAGACTTTTTGACAAAGTACACATGTAACTTTCGGTGCATTCACCTTTTTTAGTCCCTCTGGGAAAGTGAAAAACTGCCATATAAAGCTGTCTTTCTGCTTCCTGTTCCTCTGCCTCTCAAGAGTGTCCTGGTCACTGTCTGAAGTTGGTTGCTGTTCAGCCATTGTCTCTCAACAACAGAATAGCTCCTTCTCCAAAGGAATCATAACTAATAATGAGGGGAGTAGGTGTGGTTTGGGAAGAATCTGGAACTGAAAGTACTTCAAACAATCAAAAGTAATGATTCTTGATCACATGACTTGCCATGAGGGGATTGGGTGTGGTATTGAAACAATTAGAAACTGAAAGTAATGATAACCAATAAGAAGTACTGTTTTATTATGCATAAACCCGAGGTGCGCGCACTGCGCAAGCTCCGAGTGCGCACCTCGTGATTACGTATGCGCGAACGCGTAGGAGCGCATGTGCATACGTCATATGCGCGTACCTAGCGCGCATATGTTGAACACGCGTATACGCGACCGTTATTGCGCGTAATTTTAGCGTATGCGGAAGTAAACCGCGTAGAGCGCGTAGGACGCACGCACGCATGCGTACGTACGTACGCACACATACGTACTGGGTGCGCGCTCCCAGCGCGCACTATGACGTATATTTGTGTACGTAAATAACGTACGACGGTATTCATAAAAAACGTACGAAATTGTACTAGGAGCGCGCTCAGAGCGCGCACCACAAGAATTTATATAAAAAAAAAAGTGGAGAAAAATTAATTACAAAAATTAAAAAAAAAAATCAACTTTATCCTAATTGAAATTTAAAAAAAAAAAAAAAAAAAAAAAAGATACACATAATATATAAATGAATATATAGGAATTTTATTTTTAATAAAAAAAAAATATCTTTAATTAAATAATACAAAAATTAGCATTTAAAAAACCGTACAAATTCACTGAAAAAACCAAAGGTTTCACACACGTTATAGTTAGGAATTAGCATTTAAAAAACCTTGCAAATTCACTGAAAAAACCATAGGTTTCACACATGTTATAGTTAGCTGGACATTTCACTCGTGAAAAACCAATGAAATTCCCCCGTTATAGTTAGTTCAGCTAACTATAACTCGCGCACCCGCAATCCACTGCTGATGACGTCACATATTACATCACTCATGACATGGTCAGTGAAATCACTTATGACATCACTCATGACATCTCAAATGACATCACTGATGACATCACTGATGACATCATCCTTGTGATTGAGTAGCAGACCTCCTCTCACCCTAATATTACCTTTGATACACACATTTAAAAATAGAAACTACAATGTTCAAAACAATGGACATACCAATACCAGTTACAACAACCAATTCAATAATTCAAAGATCCACATACAAATCCACTCATTCACCAACAGTCCTATACAGTCACTCATACATGTACTCACTCATCATATGTACTCATACACCTATACATCCTGTTACATAATGCCACTCATCCATAGAGTTACTCACACACATAGTCACTCATGCAAAAAAGAATCAAACATCCATTTACTTGCATATACAGTTATACACACACCACCACACTTACTTATACGGAAACTTACACATACTTAGTCGTTTAAACAATCACTTATAGATATACATACTTATTCATACAGGAACTCTTTCAATCTCTCACTCTCACATATACTCACTTATATACACCAATAGTCACATATATTAGTTTAAAACATATGAAGTTACTCATAGAGACACTATTGACACAGTCATTCACTCACTAACACACCCATACACACACTCATCCACCCATACAGTCCTGCACACATGCTGTGTTCAACACATACAAACAGTGAGTCACTAATTCATGCACCTATGCTCTACGTAATACCCCCCACCGAACCATGCAGACACTCAGACTGATACTCAAAAAACCAACTAATAACCTATATAGACACCCATGTAGCTACTCACCAACCCATGCAGCCACCTATACACAAAGTGAGAGACTGATATAGATATTTACATACTTAAACATTACTCACAAAGCCATGTATTCACTATGATACACTTAATCAGTCACATAATCAATTTTTCATGAACAAATCATCCATTTAGACATTTATATACCCATTTATTCTTCCATCGACCTTGAGATATACATATATAAAACATATTTAATTTGAAGAAAAACACACATTCACTGGATGATGTCATCAGTGATGTCATCAGTGATGTCATTTGAGATGTCATGAGTGATGTCATGAGTGATGTCACTGACCATGTCATGAGTGATGTAATATGTGACGTCATCAGCAGTGGATTGCGGGTGCGCGAGTTATAGTTAGCTGAACTAACTATAACGGGGGAATTTCATTGGTTTTTCACGAGTGAAATGTCCAGCTAACTATAACATGTGTGAAACCTATGGTTTTTTCAGTGAATATATATATATGTATATATATATATATATATATATATTATCTACTGGCGGTCGCCAGTGGATAGTTATAATTAGGACCTTTCCATAGGAAATCCGCAACATTCTATTGGGAATATCTTTGGCGCCGATTGACGAATCTTCGCAAAATGATCCAAACTTTCGGCCAGCTCCGCTCCGCTCCTACCCTGCAAGTTTCATGGTAATTCATCAAGCGGGGGCTGAGAAAAAAGGGGGGCCCCAAAACACGTTTTCCCCATGCAATTTCTCATAGGATCTGTTGTCGCAGCTACAGCCCGAACCGCTGAACGGAATGTCACCAAATTTGGCAAAGAGGTAGTCTTCAGTTCAGACTCGTGCCTTTTGCATAAATGGTGTGAATCTGTTTAGTAGTTCCTGAGAAAATTAGAGTTAAAAGTACAGATATATCTATGGGCGCGGTGGATCCGCGCACCCTACCCACACCGTAAGCGCACCTTTCCTGAACCGAGCGCGCACCCTCCCGATCACGCGCTGAATGCTAATTGGCTGTTGAGTGTCTGTCAACATTCGAACTGTTGGCGGCCATTTTCTGCCTCGGTAGAAGCGAGGCTGAAGAAGCAAGGGGAATAAGTGTGTAAAACATATAAAGGGGGCAGGGTGTAAATACTTTGACCCTGTAGAGGTGCTCCTGGGGTCCCCTTTTTTTGAAAAAAATAACGGCGAAATGCACGCACGGTGCGCGCATTCTATTGCGTTGGGTGCACGGATTCTCTCGGGTTGGGTGCGCGGATCCACAGAAAAAAGACAAGAAATCATTGGTTGTATGACTACTTTCTACAGTGAAAGGTAGGGTGTATATTTTTGTTTTTTAAAGGTATGATTCTTATTGGTTGACAAAAACAGATTGTAAGGAACATTATATATGATAAGTTGAAAAGTCAAGCACACTTCCTGTCTTGTTTAGCAACATTGTGTGCTGAACTTGTGACCTGTGTGCTCAGTGCAGTGTTCCATGACCTGTTTCTATGGTAACCGGCAGAAGGCAGATTGGGGGAAGGGTTGAAATGTATTTCAGTTGGAAAAGGTTGAAATGTTTAACCAATAGAAATGTGTGTTTGCTTTTGAGTTTATGTGTGAAGGATTGTGATTTGATGTTTACATGTATATGTGTGGAAAATAAAAGAGGACATTTTCCATTCTTTGTTTTTGCTGAGAGGTGCACAGTGCAGAGATTCTGCAAAAGAAAATATGGTGAGTGACTGATATACTTTTTAATCTATAAAACAACTTGAAAGGTGAGTTATTTAATTGTGAGGGGATATACGTAGACTATTTTTATTTTAATGAGACTAATGTATTTCTCCTGCTAAAGTGTAGGGAGTACTCTACAATCTTATTGACAGTGTATGTGCATGTAGAAACCATTCTGTGATAAGCATTTGTGTTTTTCATGTGTTTGCAGACAGATAACTGTGCAGTTTTTATATTTTGGTAGAATTAGAAACCAGTCATTGTTTATGAATTTGTGAAATGAGTTATGTTATGTTTCTATACTAAAATGTAGTACACCTTCTAGATGAAGAAATGTGTATTGGTATAGTGCAAGGGATAGTGTTGTTTGTCTAGAATCACACAGTGAGTCTGTGTGCATTTGGGAGTTACTGTGAGAGAAGCATTTGGTAACATCATGTATTTGCTGAAAGATAACTGTTTTAAAGCCTGTCATGTTGTCCAGTTTTAGTAGCATTAGAAGCCAGTCTTTACTTATGTGTTGATTAAATAAGTCAGGCTTTGACACAAAAGTGCAGTCTTGAAATGTGTACATTGTGTGCAGTTCCCTTACCACTTCCATTGTAGTGAATGAGTTTTGGTAAACTCCTAGGGATAGTGTTGTTTGTCTAGAATCAAACTGGGAGTCTGTGTGCATTTGGCAACCACTGTGAGAGAAGTATTTCGTAACTTCATGTATTTGCTGACAGATAACTCTTTTAAAACCTGTCATGTTGTCAAGTTTTAGTAGCATTAGAAGCCAGTCTTTGCTTATGAATTGATAAAATGAGTCAGGCTTTGACACTGATGTGCTGTACTTTAATATGTAGATTGTGTGCAGTCCACTTACCTCTTGCACATGGACTGTTTCAAACCCTAAACAACTATGCATGAAGTCTTCAAACCACCTTCACATTTGTTTTTCACACCTTCAATTCTCCACTCATTATACATACTCTTCCGGCAAACACCCTGTCACTCCTCTTGTAGTCCTGTAGTGACCCATTCAGAAACATGTCCTGATCCATTCACTGCGCCAAAACCCAACCACTTACAAATTCACTTAGGCACTCTCCTTGCAGTTCTCTAATCATTCAGTCAGTACCCAATTACTAATGCATTGAGCAGGGCCTGCATGCAGTTGTCTAAGCACCTACACAATTATCTTTTGCACCTTCAATTCCCCAGTCAGTATACATACACTCCAGCAAACACCCTATCACTCCGCTTGCACTCCTCCAGTGACTCATTCAACACTATGTACTAATGTATTTACTTCACCAAAAGCCAACTACTTATAAATTCACCTAGGCACTCTCCTTGCAGTACTCTAATCATTTAGTCAGTACTCAAGTACTCGTGCATTGAGTCGGGCCTTAGCACATGGACTGCTTCAAACACCTATCCACTATGCATGCAGTCGTCTTACCACCTACACACTTGTCTTTCACACCTTCAATTCCCCAGTCAGTATACATACACTCCAGCAAACACCCTATCACTCCCTTTGCACTCCTCCAGTGACCCATTGAGCACCATGTACTAATGTATTTACTGCACCAAAAGCAAACCACTTATAAATTCACCCAGGCACTCTCCTTGCAGGACTCTAATCATTCAGTCAGTACTCAAGTACTCATGTAGTGAGCCAGGCCTTAGCACATGGACTCTTTCAAACGCCTATGCACTATGCATGCAGTCCTCTAACTACCTACACAGTTGTTTTTCACACATTCTATTCCCCAGTCAGTATTCATTCACTTCCAGGAAACACCCTGTCACTCCTCTTGCACTCTTCTAGTGACCTATTCAGCACCATGGACTAATCCATTCCCTGTGCAAAACCCAAACAGTTATAAATTCACCCAGGCACTCTCCTTGCAGTACTGTAATCATTCACTGAGTACCCAAGTACTCATCCAGTGAGCCAGGCCTTAGCACATGGACTGCTTCAAACGCCTATCCACTATGCATGCAGTCCTGTAACCACCTACATACTTGTCTTTCACACCTTCAATTCCCCAGTCGGTATTCATACAGTTCTAGCAAACACCCTGTCACTCATCCCGTGTGTCTCCTTATAGTACTGTAATCATTCAGTCAGTTAGCATGTAGTCTTTTAGTGAGGTAGGCTTTAGGGCATGAGCTGCTTCAAAGTAGTATGCACTATGCATGTAGTGTTTTAACCATTGTCACACTTGTGCTTCAGGGCTATAGTTTCTTGGTCAGTTTTTATACAAAATGTGTTTCTACAGTAATAGAATAGTATACATTTGAAAGTTATTAATATACATTTATTTGTGATTCTTTTTTACAGATACAGAACAGGAGTGTTTCTCATCCGTTTGCACTTTTCTCATGCAACATTGTTTGGATGAAGGGTCCATAGGTGTTTCATCATACTTGCCGTACGAGTATTTCTTGTTAGGATCCCATTGCTATAGAACTCTTTTGGAAATCTTGCATGTGACCAAGCTGGCATTGATCTTTGTTTGCCCCTCGGGAAAGGTAAACATTTTCTACACCACTGAAGAAAAACGTTGTTGTGGGCGTGGTGCGTCCTTCAAAAATTCATCCTTAGATTCGGTGAATATTTTAAAGCGACAACATTTACAGTTTTTGTAAGATAAAGTTATCAAATTTTGTTAGCCGTAAGCATTTTATATATCTGTGATTTGTATTTTGTGGTATTTTGCTGACAATAGCATGTTGTTGTTTTTTTAACAATCTTTCTGATTGTTTTTTTTTTGCCCGCTGCTAAGTGATGAGTACGATTGAAATCACTATTTTTAGTGAAATTCAATATATTCTGAGAACAGCAAAAAAGGCAATCAAATGACTTTGTGGAAATTATGCTGTGTTGTAAAAAATGTATTATTACTTGTTATAATTTTTATTTCCTTTTCTTTCACAGATCCACATTTAGAAATAAGCAATTTAAATGAATTTAGATTGGAATGAAAATCCATTGTTTGGTTTTTAGCAGAAAAGTTTCTAAGTGTCCAATTCTGAAACGTAAAAATATTTCTCTAAAATCAGCCGAACTACGAATTCCGATTTACTCAATTGTTATCAGGAGAGAACCCAGGGCTGCATCTTTTAGCCCAGCACTGACCCTGAAAAGTAATTCTAAGTGTACTTACCAGTAACTTGTATTTCCTTCCATAGGAATCCATTGTGTGGTTTTCACCATAAAAGTTTCTAAGTGCCTATTTTCACAAACTAAATATATACCTAAAAAATCGTCTGTATGACTTAAACACATTCTTTCAACTGTTTACAAGAGTTTGGCCAGTGCTGGATCCAGGATCCACCACTGAGTAAGAAAAAGTTACGATAACACTACTTACCTGCTAAGTGAATTTTCTGCAATAGGATAACATTGGTGATTCTATGGGAAAAAGTTACCAAGTGTCAACTTTTAAAATACAATATTATTTCTTAAAAATTACTACTGTAACCAAAGCACTTTTACTCAACTGTTTACAGAAGATGTCCAAGGACTGAATATAGGATACAGTCCTGTGGTTAGAAAAGTAATCCATAAAGTAACTAATTGCATTTAAGTAGAAATTCACATTGAGCTCAATGTTGCTTTGTGTTTGAAATTGTGTTGCCCATTGTAACAACTGTAACTACTGTACTTAAAAGTCTGTTGCCTATTTGCCAAGTATTTAAACTAAAGTAATTCATTCTGAGAAAGTATATTTTGTATTGTAATGTATAATGTAATTACAAAAATATATCTAAAATTAAATAGTTTAAAAAATGTAGTGAATCACTATCAAACAAATCAGTGTAACAATTAATACATTCAAAATTTTAATTTACAAAACCTTTGAAATTCACAAAAAAACACAGGTTTCAGGCCTGATATAGTTAGGAATTAGCATTTAAAAAACCTTTGAAATTCACTGAAAAAACCATAGGTTTCAGGAGCGTTATAGTTAGGGATTGGCATTCAAAAAACCTTAGAAATTCACTGAAAAAACCATAGGTTTCAGGGGCGTTATAGTTAGCTGGACATTTCCCTCGTACAAAACCCTAGGAATTCCCCCGTTAGAGTTAGTTCAGCTAACTATAACTCGCTCCCCGGCAATGCACTGCTGATAACGTCACATATTATATCACTCGTGACATGGTCAGTGACATCACTGATGACATCACTGATGACATCTGAAATGAAATCACTGATGACATCACTGTTGACGTCATCCATGTGATAAATTAGTGCATCTTCTCACACCCTTTGATATACTCAATAAAAATTTCTGACGTCCATTCTCAAAACCATAGATACTGCAATACCATTAACTACATACCCACTCATTGACTCTTAGATCTACATACACATCCACTCACTCACCTGTACAGTCACTCATACTTACAGTCACTCAGTACAGGACTATCATATGCATTTATGCACCTACATAGACACTCACACACCACCAATCATCCATAGAGGTACTCTCACACCTAGTCAGTCATGCAAATAATTAATCACACTCCCATTTACTCACCTATGCAGTTATACACACACAAGTTCACTTACTCATAAAAATAGTACCACATTCTTACGCTCTTATACAATCACTGATACAAGCACACACTCATCCATACAGCCACTCTAACAATCACACACTCTCACATATACCCACTTATATACTCTTACACAGATATATACTGCCTTTCACATATGTAGTTACTCACAAATGTACCACTGAGATATACATTCAATCACTAACACACCCATACATACACTCACCCAACCATACACTCCATCACAGATGAACTCTTAAAACCATGCACCCATAGAATCACCCACTCACACATGTATGCACAGAGTCACACACACCCCACCCACACAAACACTCTGGCACCCAAACAGATACTCAGACAACCAATTGGGACTCTCATATAGCTATTCCCAAAACCATGCAGCCGCTTATACACCAACATACAGACAGATACAGACATTCACACAGTTTAGTCACTAGTCTGCAGTAAGATATGTTTAATGACTCACTTATAGAGTCAGTCATGCACCTACTAAATCATCCATTCACACACTTATACACCCACACATTCTTCCTTAGGTTTTTCCCTATATATATATTAAACATATTTAAAATTTACAGAAACACACACTCACTGGATGACATCATCAGTGATGTCATCAGCGATGTCATTTCAGATGTCATCAGTGGTCATCAGTGATGTCACTGACCATGTCATGAGTGATGTAATATGTGACGTCATCAGCAGTGCATTACGGGGGCGCGAGTTATAGTTAGCTGAACTAAATATAACAGGGGAATTTCTAGGGTTTTGTACGAGGGAAATGTCCAGCTAACTATAACACCCCTGAAACCTATGGTTTTTTCAGTGAATTTCGAAGGTTTTTTAAATGCCAATTCCTAACTATAACGCCCCTGAAACCTAAGTTTTTTTCAGTGAATTTAGATATATATATATATTCACTGAAAAAACCAAAGGTTTCAGTGGCAATATAGTTAGGAATTGGCATTTAAAAAACCTTTGAAATTCACTGAAAAAAACAAAGGTTTCAGGGGCATTATAGTTTGGAATTGGCATTTAAAAAACCTTCGAAATTTACTGAAAAAACTATAGGTTTCAGGGGAATATAGTTAGCTATTTGTACATATGTACATAAATATGTTGCAAATCTATGCTTCTCTCTGCACAGCTGCTTAAACTGCAGCCATATGGTGACACAGGCACCCTTGCACCATAGTGCAAGGATATCTGTGTAATGTGCTCTTTGTTTTTGCGCAGGAAGACACAGCTTCCTGCACAAAAACAATAAGAAAACACATTTTTCTCCTTCAATGTATGCTGAACATTTTAGCATGCATTGAAGATGTAAAAATGAGGAGAAATGAAAACAATTCTCCTTCCTTTGCTTTCCTACAACAATTTTAGAATGATGCAGCATTCACACACATATCGAGATTTATGATTTCTGATAAATCTAGAGTTGTGTCTTGTTCTATGAGTATTAGGGAGGGCGACAATTTCCGTTCCACTCGCGGAAATTGCGACAATTCGCCATTTTCGCGTTCCGCACGGAATGCGAAAATGACGAAATTTCTGCGATCCGCGAGGGAACGGAAATTAAATAAAGCAGGGGCCCGAGTTGAAGCTCAAATTCAGGAACGCATTAATCAGCACAAAAAATTTGGGAGCGTGGAGGTGGCTTAGCACTAGCAGATGTGCCATCTACCCATTCCACCCTGAAATGTTAGCGGATATACTTGATGTTGGTGTTTGCATCGTTCATTTTCTCGAGCGCAATCCTCGTGTAGAAATCGTGAGCGTGGTTAAGCAGATGTGCCTTCTCCCCATTTCCACCCTGAAATGTTAGCGGATATACTTGATAGTGGTGTTTGCATTCTTCATTTTCTCGAGCGCAATCCTCGTGTAGTTCCGGTGCCAAGGCGGTTACTTCCTTCTCCTTGTCTGCCTCAGAGACACTGCTCTGACCCTTTATAAACAAGAGGCATGTGAACTGCATGGAAGCCCGCCCGTTTGGGCCCGCCCCACAAACCAGCGGTGGGCAACGTCTTCCTGCCATTTCCCCCACTATGATGAACAGCTGACTCGAAGGACCCCGGGGCCGTCGGCACCGTGGCAACGTTACAGACACACATGGTCACTGTAGACAACTCTTCTGGCCCTTTACGCAGCTGTAGTGTAGGAAAAGCACTATACATTTACCCAACGAGGTAGCACTTACTGATTAGCCAGGAGAAAGTACTCCAGTTGAGTAGAGGTATTGCACAAAACAGTGGAATCTTCTTGGGTAAATATGCTGGGCAGGATTCATTCTGGCACGATGCTCCTGTCACAAACCCCAACCGGAAGCACTAATCTCCGCGATCACGCGAAATGCGATATTTTGCGAAAGACACTTCCGCAAATTCCGCCCACCCCTAGTATTCAGTGCAATCATGCACAACAACACTTATAGAACAGCCTTTCAATACAAAGTGGTGTGTATGATGAGGATGTATTTACATGGAGTAGAAAAAGTGCACAGAGTGCCTTTTCCACTCTTTGTAAATATGAAAGAGTGTCTTGCGCAATAACTATGTCACAAAAAGTGACATATTTCCGGTTCTTGCGAATGATAGAAGGTAAGCACAGAGTTCTGTCTGCAAAGAAGAATGATTGAAATGATTGCGGTCCTTCAATAGGTACAATGGGAAATATTATGAACACCTCAAATCTCTTTTTTTGCAAGTCACATAATATCTGATTATGGTCAGATTTCAAAACTACATAGGTATAAACGGAGTGTTTTTAGAAATGTGTTTCAACTTTGTAGCTTCTTGCAGACCTCCTCAGTCTGCATATTGAGACTTAGTTAAACTTACCTTCACAGTAATAGGAATAAAAAATGGTATACATTTTTTTCTCAGATTTTCTTTGCAAATTTTATTGTTATAAATTGCTTATTTTTAAATTTGGATCTGTGAAAGAAAAGAAAAAAAAATTATAACATGTAATAATACATTTTTTACAACACAGCATAATTTCCTCAAAGTAATTTATTTGCCTTTTTTGCTGTTCTCAGAATATATTGAATTTCACTAGAAATAGTGATTTCAATCGTACTAATCACTTAACAGCGGGGAAAAAATCTGAAAGATTGTTAAAAAAACAACAACATGCTATTCTCAGTAAAATACCAGAAAATACAAATCACACATATATGAAATGCTTACGGCTTACAAAATTTTATAACTTTAACTTGTAAAAACTGTAAATATTGCCGCTTTCAAATATTCACCGAATCAATGACCACCAAAAAGTCCATGTTTCAAAAATATACCTTTCCTTGATGCCAAATGGTATTGTTGCACTCCTTCTTTATGTAAATTGTCCAATGGAAGTCCTATTAAATTATAATAATAGATTCCTCAGAGAATGAATTATCTTCCTGAAACTTTGACTTTAAAAATATTAGGTAGGGATTTTGTAGTTGCCTAGGCAAATGTTGTTTGAAAACCAACTGGGAATCATTACAGAGTGTCCAGCCTTTGTCACATTTTAGATAGACAGTGTAATGTCCAGATGTGGTGGAAGGACCATCATGGAAAATTATAGCAATTGCTGCAAAAGTCCTTCCTGATATTGATAGTTGTGCTGCTACAAATTGCTTTATTGTACAACGTTGCATCATTAAAATTATGTATTTGCCATATTTTGTTAAGAATAATGTGGATAACATTTCTGGTTTACATTGGCTACATTCCATGTTTTGATTTGCACCTTTAACTAATTTATTGAAAGACACTGATTTACATTCTGGTAATGTTAAATACAGAAATCTCTCAGTGTCTAAATTAGTGCTATATGTATACATGCAATTTTCACAATGATGTTCCCATTTGTAAGAAAGGCCAAAAATATTTTCTATTTCTACACCTTCATTTTCAAAAATGGTAAGCATATACATTAAAAGTTCCTGAGCATCTTGTTGGATATTTTGTGAAAATTGTGTAGATCCAGAACACACATCCAAAAGACTACGAACATCTGAAACAGATTGTATTTTACTTGTATCTGTTGTCAACTTTTCATAAACAGAATGCAACAGAGAACAAAATCTTTGTTGCCGATTCTGCATAATTTGTTCTTGCAAACCTTCCAGATGAAAAACAGCATTGACCACTACATTAGCATAGCAGTTGACAGCTGAACTATTTTCAAACTGATAACCAACAATCTCTTCAACAGTGTCCAATTTCTTTTTACCTGCAATCACAACATTATCTTGTACTTTTCCCTTCTTGACACCTTCAGAACAGATATTCTCTAACCTTCTTTTTCGACCAACCACACGCTTTTCAAATACAGGATATTTACCTAAATTTGGAGCATAAACCCTTCTTAACCTATTATACTCTTTTACACAGTTTGCATCTGCAGTAACCTTCGTCTCATCAAAATCAATCAAAAACAAACCAGAGAATGTTCTGACTCGCGACAAAGCAACATATGCCATACCCTCTTTAAATAGGGTATATCCAATGTTCACCAATGCACTGTCTACACTTAATCCTTGAGATTTATGAATAGTCACTGCGTATGCCAGAGAAAATGGAAATTGTTTTCTGCGGACATATAAATCTCTAACAAGCAAAAAACGAACTAAACAACGACCAATTTCTTTCACTTCATCAATCTGATAAAATTTAATTTTTAAAAATTCAATTCCTTCTTTTTTCTGATAATTCACAAAATCCACCACTTTACCCATTGCACCATTAACGAAACCTTTCTCTACATCCAAATTACGCCTTAAAATTACCCGACAGTTTACACGCGCATAGAGTGTCATTTCTAAACAAGCAGTTTTAGATATTTTTTTTTCTAAACAATCCAGTTTTGATCTCAACTTTCCTGTCAAAATAATAGTGATTCCTTCATACTGTATTTTATCGATGGCTTCCATTTTTTCAATTTCTTCATTTTCCAGTTTCAGTAGTTCTTCGTTGAATATGGAACACTCGCGCAGTGTTGGCATTAAGCAAATCACTGATTTATTTTTAGCAATTTCCACATACACTTCTGCAGGAACTGCATTTTCATTTGAAAAGACATTGCTAAGTAATCAACTCTCCAAAGCTTGTTTGCCTAGTTTTGAAAGAATTCCAATTCTTATATCTTGAAGAATACTTCCATATTCAGCATCATTTGCCTGTCGCATATTTGTTGTCAGTTCTTTGTATTCAAAATGAGTCCAAATGTTCACATTGCCAGCACTGCCAAGAGACTTTCTGGTATCTTCATGGGCTAGTGTTTTAAATACCGGTTGTCCTTCTACCGGAGTCAGTTGCAGTAGATCTCCCAAAACTATGACGCGTTTTCCTCCAAATAACACGTCGTACTCTGTTTTAAGAATTTGCTGCATTCTTAAATGCACAAAGGCAAGCATCAAGTTTGAGACCATGCTCACCTCATTAATAATGAGAAGTTTCATTTTCTTCAGGACTCTTGAAACTTCACATCAAGCTTCTCCAGATAGCTTGTGGTATTCCAATTTGTTTTCAAGCTCTACTGACAACATTAGTAAACAATGTAAAGTAATTTCTTTAATGTTATGTGCTGCCAACCCAGTTGGAGCAGTGACAACACAAGACAAATGCGAATCAGTTGTTTTCTGCAGATAACTTGTAAATACTTTAATTAAGAAACTTTTTCCTGTTCCAGCTTGACCACTCACATACATTCAGATAGGTTGAAATGATGTACATGAGCACCCTCTCTTTTCATGAAGTAATCCATGGTCAATATGTTCTTTCACTTGTTCATTTATTTGTTTCTGTCCAACATTTAGTTGTTCTTCCAAGTTTCCTAACTGTATTGCATCTTCTTGAGCTTGATACATTGCTGTTTCCACCTCATTCATTGCAATCACTGCTTCAATTTTCAACAATTGGTTGTCCTAGTGGATCTTGACTCAGTTGAGCAGAACTTTGACTGTCTTGAGGACTGTCTCTAGCAATCTCAGCTGCAATTGTAGCTTCTTGATCAATTTCATCATTCAACATTTTGACATAATTTGCTAAAGCACTGCATTGTATGCTATCTTTAGAAGAATTAAATGAATCTTCATAGCTGGGAAAATCTCCAAGTCATTCCAGTTCTGAACGCCATGGTTTGAACATTTGCAAAAGGTCTAAATAGTAAAATTCCCTTTTGTTAGCAGTGTCGCAACTCAGTTTCCTGTGATTAATTAAATTTCCTTTCCTTTGTTTCACCAGACATCCTTCGGAACCAATCACTGCATATTTTCCCTCATTGATGTTCTCTGTAATATTACGTTTAAAAGTGTAGTTTTACAGCACTTCATAGAGACACATGTTCTCAAGATGATGACTTCACTTAGGATAGTATGTGTCCAACATATTTGTTTTCAAAATACCTGTACTTTCAGGGTCATTTTCTGCTAAATATTCAATTTCTTGAACAGATTTCAGTACCCGATTGTGCATTCCTGCAAGACCTAGACTCACCCAAATGGTTCTTCTGCTTTTCGAATATAGACTTGCAGATGATAACCGATCTGAATATTCTTATGCTCCAATTTCACGATGCGATAACATCTTTAAACTGAAACTGTATAATTTCTTACTTAGAGTCTTCTCGTGAGAAATCTCTTCCCACATTTCTTTCAATTCAGTCATTTCTGATTTAGTAAGGTAAGACATTACATATCGAGCAACAGCAATGGAATTGTCCGCAACATACTGAATATCCATGTTAGCGTTCCACATGGATAAAATAACTGGATTGTATTCATTTATGTATTTCGATTATTCACTTCGTCTTAAGTTGTAGGTGTTGTTCGGAGACTTTCTTGTGATGGTATGTCGCATAGCTGACATTAAACTGTTCACTCTTCCTTTGGATAATACAGGACGAGGAAATCCAAAACGACATTTGGTATAGAACTTATCATTTGACTTGTACTTTCGTCAACAGTATTTTCCACACCTGTGGCTGTGAAATCGTAAGACTTGCTGTTTTAAGTTTTTATCTTCTCTGCTATTGGGTACAGCACATGTAGTATAATCTTCAATTAAAGACAAAACAGTTTCATCTGAATCTGTTACAAATTTTGGAGCGTCCTTGATCTATAACAACATATGTATATGAGGAGCACCTCTTTCTTGATACTCCTTTCTCCAAAAGAAATCCACAACTTCTCCAAGAGGAGGATTCTTTTTATTGCAGATGAAAGACATCATAGCTTCAAATCTATGATAGAAATATCTGCATACATTGACAGGATTCAAAGAGCACAATTCTCCAGGTGTCTTGTATTCAATATTTTTTATATTGGAATTTGCCTCTCGAAGAAATTCAAGTAAATCATCCCAAGCATACTCAGCACAGCTTAGTGTAACAAACCATGTAGGATTTCCCGAGTTCCATAGCATACATTTCAGTTCTCCATGTCGACGGTACCAATATTCATTAGTCCCACGCTGACATGCCATCAGCTTAATCAACTGAGATTATAAATGATCATCTCTCTGATGCACTTTATCCATAAAATCCTTTGCAGTCACATTTTGAAGATGCATTCCAGTTTTTAAAATGTGATTTACTGCATATGAAAGTCCAGGAAAGTCACTTTCAAACAGAAGATGAAACATATAAGGGATACATTGTCGAAATCTTGGATCTTCTGCATATAATCTTGTTGTCCGATATTCAGATGCAGGAATCTGCACAGGACGTTCATCATATCGTCCACCTTTTCCTGTTGGAATCAACTGCGGGAAACAATGAGCTTCCAAGCTCTCTTCCCATACACTCATGGGACTTCCTGTTGCTTTTTTCATTTGAAACAACTCAATCGTATTCCCCATTACCTCTTTGGAATGAAGTGGATGTACACTGTAATGTTCATAGATCTCTTCACATCTGGACATGTCCACTTTTTCTATATGTTCGGGCAGGACTGTTCCCATGAGGCACAGGGTCAGACTGATTTGCATATGGCCTTGTCTGAACTGGGGTGGCAGAGTGGGCTAAAGAACGGTGATGGATCAAACCCGGATCTGTTGACTGGTTGTGAGTGTTTGATTGGTTCTGATGCTCCGTCCATCACCACCCCATTTGTACCGCTTTGTTCGCCATAGGTTGGCAGGGAATGCTCAGACGTGAGTCCCTTGCTCACTTTGCCACTGGATTCAAGCAAGCCTGGCTGAAGACGGCTGAAATGCCAGAAAACGGTCGTAGGAAGCTTGTTTCCGGTCCAGGGAAGGCATGGCTTAGCAGTTCGGCCTGGACTGTTCCCATGAGGCACAGGGTCAGACTGATTTGCATATGGCCATGTCTGAACTGGGGTGGCAGAGTGGGCTAAAGAACAGTGATGGATCAAACCCGGATCTGTTGACTGGGTGTGAGTGTTTGATTGGTTCTGATGCTCCGTCCATCACCACCCCCTTTTGTACCACTTTGTTTGCCATAAGTTGGCAGGGTATGCTCAGACGTGAGTCCCTTGCTTACTTTGCCACTGGATTCAAGCAAGCCTGGCTGAAGACGGCTGAAATGCCAGAAACCGGTCCTAGGAAGCTTGTTTCCGGTCCAGGGAAGGCATGGCTTGGCAATTCGGGCTGGACTGTTCCCATGAGGTACAGGGTCAGACTGATTTGCATATGGCCATGTCTGAACTGGGGTGGCAGAGTGGGCTAAAGAACGGTAATGGATCAAACCCGGATCTGTTGACTGGGTGTGAGTGTTTGATTGGTTCTGATGCTCCGTCCATCACCACCCCCTTTTGTACCGCTTTATTCACTTTTTCTATTTGTCCACTTATTGTTTCATTATCTTCTGCTAAATCTATTTCTTCTTCTCCAACAAACACATTTCTATAGTACTCATTATTTTTCAACAGATACAATGAAGCCTTTTGCACTTTTCTAACATCCACTAACTCTTGACAAATGTTCTTATTCTTAGTAGGAACACCATTAACTAGAATGACTAGTGGCTCATTTTCTGCATGGTCTACACCAATAGTTTCAATATTTTTCCTTAAATCTAACGGTAAATACACAACTCTTCCTTTCAATCCTCTTTGCAACTCTGATGGAGGTAATTTACCTGTTTTGGGCTGCATGCGAACAATAGCCTGAAACGGGTAAACACATTGTATGAGAATAGACTCATACATATTTAAATCTATCAGCTCTGGTGGAATAGCAACCAACTCTAGATTATTATGAACACCTCTAGCAGGCCTTTTATTCTCATCTAATTTGTTATAACAATATTTGCAAATACGCTGCTCAGATCCCAAATCAAAACAATCCTCTACTAACAAATAAGTTGCAAATTCCATCCACTTATCATTATATTCTATTTCACTTTTTAAATACAGATTGACACCCCTAGTCTGATTTTTATAGTGACTTCACCGACAACAAATACAGGAAACATTTAGTCTTTCACCTGAAATTACCTTAAAGTTTGTGATTTCATTCTCAAATTTTTCTGTAATTATGGGTTGTACATTGTCTTCAACATTTTGTTCTACTAATGTGTCAGTTTCTTCACTCTCTTGCTGAGGACCAAAGTAACAAAACTCAATATCATCACAGACCTCCTTCACATCTGATACTGACCCACGCAAAAGAGCACTTAACTTTAGTGCTGGACATTTTGCATAATACAACCTTCTCACTAACTTCCGCATTTGAGTATGATGTACTGCCAGCATCCTGAAATGATGAAAAGCACTTTGACAAACTTTCCTAGAAAGACAAGCCAGAGAATGACCTTGCAAACCAGTATGTTTTCTCACTCTGCAAGGGTCTAGTCCTTGCAACAGCTTAATCTTTTGTTTTACGCTTTATTTAGTATAGGCTCGTAAAAAACTACATAATTTTTCAATAGATTCCTGTCGTACACTGCAAATACTACTGCAATCCCAAGTGTACACGGGGTTTTTAGCATGTCTCCCTAAAACTTCATCAGCTATCACTTTTTCTGCATTTCTTTCAACCATTTTCTCTTTCTCAATTGGACAACCGTCTCTAACCTCATAACCTCTACCACTGGTGTCAACTGCATACAATAATTTTTCGCTCTGTGAATAACTCTCTTCGTTAAAAAAAGGCTCTGAACTGGAACTGTGTTTCCATTCTCCCAAAAAAACAATCACACATTTTTTTTTATTAATAACTCTTTTCCTCCTACTTTTGGCCTTCATTACATGGATTGGTTTATCTAGTGATCGAATTATGTTTAATACTAAAATAAACAGTTTCCTTTTTATTTCAAAAACCTTTTCCACAACGTTTTCAATATGCTTCTTCTTTTTATAAAATAGAGCTCTCATTTTATATTTCTTCACATCTTTCAGCAAATTATGAACTAATCTCTTGTAAAATATTTTCTTGCGTAATTCCTTATACTGATTTTGCCTTCTTTTACCATACTTTATCTCCTTTGACAAACCATTTGCTTTTTTGCTTTTCCTCTTATTTTGATTTTTTTTCTTAGTTGAAGCATTCTCAGTAGTTCCACAATTATGTACATTCTGTTTTGTCCTACAAACATTTTTAATAAATTGCTTTGTGATCTTACCAGAAGATATTTTCCTTTTAGCCACATTATCTTCTACTTTCAATACTTGTGTTTGATGTTTTTTCAAGTAATCCTGTTGTCGCTGTTCTTTTCTTTTCCTTTTTCTTTCTGGCATGATTTCTATATTTTAACGTTGAAAAACAGTTTCTGTAAAAAAGAATCAAAAAATAAATGTATATTAATAACTTTCAAAATGATACTATTCTATTACTGTAGAAACACATTTTTATAAAACTGACTAAGAAACTATAGCCCTGAAGCACAAGTGTGACAATCGTTAAAACACTACATGCATAGTGCATACTACTTTTAAGCAGTTCATGCCCTAAAGCCTACCTCACTAAGGGCCTCATGTAGGTAAATAAATATTACCGGTTCTTAAATACCGAGCCGTACCGAATCGGTAAATTAGAATCGGTAAGTTATATGTAGGTAAAAATTCGGTAACAGTTACCGATTCGGTAACATTCGGTAAATACGAATCGGAATTCACCGATTCGGTAAATACCGAGGTGATAATTACCGATTCGGAAAATACCGAGGTGGAATCTACCGATTCGGAAAATACCGAGGTGGTATCTACCGAATCGGAAAATACCGAATCGGTACGTACGTATTCGGTAAATAACATCACATGACTTGACGAAACAGCTAATCCTGTGCAACGACAGCCCACCCAACCAGGAACTGCCCACACCCAGGCAGGTGTACACAATTAGCCGAAGTGGCCACACCCAGGCAGGTGTACATAATTAGCCGACCCTGGAGAGGCTCGGAGTGCAGAGGAGAGGCAGGGAGCAGTTGCATGTGCGAGCGGGAAACGAACAGCATGTCCAGCCAGAGAACACAGAAAGACGGAGGGGAATGGAGGAGGAAGCTCAAATTCAGCCCCAAGGAACTCCAGGTGCTGGTGGAGGAGGTGGTGAAGCAGCACCAGAAGTTGTTTGGGAGGCAATCCCTGCAAGTGCCTGAGGCCGAAAAGCGCAACATATGGCTGGCCATCCAGGCGCAGGTCAATGCTGTGGGAGTGACCCACAGGGACATTGAGGTCCTCAAAAAGCGCTGGTATGACCTGAGGATTGTGACCAAGAGGAAGATGGGCGACATCCAGAAGGAGGCCAGCCAGACCGGAGGTGGAACCAACAGGGCACCTGCCCTCACCGAACTGGAGGAGCTGGTGGCGGCCACACTCGAGCAAGAGAGCGTCGTGGGTCTTGGGGACGCCGACAGCTCTGCCAGAGCCGCAACACAGCAAGGTAAGACGAAAGCACAGCAATGTGGCCGCCCCTACCCCTATCCCACATCCCCCATTGTGAAACGAGAATCACACTGCAGTCCACACGTGTCAGTGCAGACAGGCAATGCATTCCGGGAGATGTAGTCAGGGCAACACTAACCATGACGTAAATGTCACAGGGCAACAAGGCATGTCACGCACTCGAGGCACAAGGAGACAGAGTACAGATTGGAATGTGAAATGATTTATTGTGACGCTTGCAATGCAGCCCTTCGGGGACACTGAGCCAATGTTGTTTTTCTGTCCACAGATGTGACATCATGCAGTACAGGGCATGCTGCAGGGGAGACGGCACACCGGCCACAAAAATCACCTCTAGCCAGCACGAGTTCAGACCAGGGAGCAGGCCCACTTGAAGCCGCACCACCTACGCAGCCAGCCTCGCCGCACACAGAGCCAGCATCACCTCACCGAGAGCCAGCATCACCACCACCAGAGCCAGCATCGCCACTCATGTTCGATTCACCGGCCACATCTCCGCTTGCAGGTGTGAGAATGAGGAGGCGTCCAGCAGCCAGGCTACGAGCCTTAGACACCTCGTCAGACGACAGCATGGGCCCAGAAGACCGCACCGGGCCCCAGGAAGGGAGCCATCCCACTGTGCCCCACACCTCACAGGCAGCACAGACGGGAGCAAGAGGGCGCCACAGGTCGCGTGTCCAGAGTCCACCAGCACCCACTGACGGCCATGGTGTCTTCTTGGGGCTCGAGGGCCAAATTTTGAAGCAACAGCGCCTGCAATCAAAGGCAGTAATGTCAGTCCAGAGGCACATGCGGGTGATGAGGACAAGCTTAGTCAACATGGACACAAACATTGGCGGCATGGCTGCGGGCATTCGGGACATGTCCCAGTCAATCCAGCAGTTGTGCAGCAAATTAGATGCTGACATCGAAGCACGGCGCCAGGAACGCCAGAGAAGGGACACTACCAGCAGGGCACTCAACCGTCTGGCAACTGCGACTTCCCTACTTTGCCGGCGCTCTGTGACGATGCAGGAGGGCCTAACACAGTGCTGCAGCGACCTGTCTCGGGGGATGGTGCAGGTGACAAGTGCACTAGGGGTGCTATTGACTAGTCAGGCGTCGACAACTGCTGCAGGGGATGCTGCGGAGAGCATCGACACCAGCAGCAGCATCACACCCCCCGTCCCCGAAGCACGCAGGAGCAGCAGGCGGCTTGGGGTTGGCTCTAGTGAGGATGCACAGGCCGTGCAATCCACCACTGCAGCGCGTATGCGCAAACATTGATGTGGCCCTGCTTATCCACTTGCCATTGGGTGACGTAACCCTGGACATACTCATTGTATAGATGGCATATTGCCAGATTGGCCTGTTCATGTGTTCATGGCGTGGTGCCACATTAAACTACGTCATGACTTCTCACAACTCGCTGTGTCCCCTCACTTACTCAGAAATAGTTGCATGTGATCTCTGCCCGCCTCTCTCTCCCATCGATTGCAGTTGGCACTCTAGCTGCGCTGCCCTCTGGCTGGCCTGACTCATCCTCGTTGTCCTCAAAATATGTTAGTTCCACATCTGTACCTTTTTTCGTGGCAAGGTTGTGCAGCATTGCACAAGTGGCAATTATCTTGCAGCAGGTGATGGGTTTGTACTGGCGTGCGCCTCCGCTCTTGTGGAGGCAGCGGAACCTGCTCTTCAGCAGTCCAAACGTGCGCTCCACCACATTGCGTGTAGATTTGTGGGCCACGTTGTATCGTCTCTCACTCTGGGTTGCTGGGTGTAGGTAGGGAGTGAGGATGAATGAACGGCATGCATATGCACTGTCGCCTGGATGAGTGAAAGGGAACCATCAGTTACATGCCTCTATACACTCTGATTTGCAGGTTTCAAGGGGCGTCACTGTTACTTACCCAGCAGGTATCCCTCTCCGAATTCTCCGGCTCTCAGTCGTGTGTAGATCCCACTATTCTGGAAGATGTAAGAGTCGTGGGTGCTCCCAGGAAACTTTGCAACAATATCTGTGATGATGTTCCCTGCATCACAGATCACCTGCACATTGATGGAGTGGGTGGACTTCCTGTTCCTGTAGATGTGCTCTGTGTCAGCTGGTGGACAGATTGGGATGTGTGTACCATCAATACAGCCGATGACATGGGGGAACTGTGCCATGTGATAAAAGTCTGTTTTTGTTTTCTGCAGTGCAGCCTGTGTGTTTGGGAAGCTTATGTAGTGGTGCATTCTCTGCATCATGGCATCCAGGAACTTCCTGAAGAAACGTGACAGGCAACTCTGGGATACCCCACCCACCGCAGCTATCACCACCTGATAACTGCCGGATGCCAACAGATGTAGGCTGCAGAGCACCTGCACATGTGGGGGTATGGCGTGCGCCCTTCTTATTGGCTGGTCCAGGAGTGGGTGAAGGTCCCTGATTAAGTCCATGATGGTTTCGGGGTGTAGCCTGTACCTCTCATGTATCTCTGCATCAGTCAGCTGTAATAGTGTGATGCGCTGTCTGTAGATTTGTTCCTCCCGTCGCCACACCCTCAGTCCTGCTGCCTGTAGACGTAGGCGCCTTGCAATGACGTACATGGCGGCCATGTTGTCCACGCTGTTGCATTTTGGGATTGCTTATGTGCATTGTTGATGGTTACCACCTGCTTTCCATCCGTGTTAATTACCGACTCTTATTTACCGATTTTCCTGGATTTCTTAATTACCGACTGCTCCTACATGTCGTTTTAAATTTTTACCACTTCATATTTACCACTTCATATTTACCGATTCGTTAATAATGTATTCGGTAAATATGAATCGGTATTTTAGAATTCGGTAACTATGAATCGGTATTTACCGCCTCATATTTACCGAAAAGTGGTTTTTGGACTCCTACATCTCACTTGTCTGACTACCGGTCGGTAACGGCATATTTACCGAAAATCGGCCGTTACCGACCGGTATTTGGCTACCTACATGAGGCCCTAAAAGACTACATGCTAACTGACTGAATGATTACAGTACTATAAGGAGACACACTGGATGAGTGACCGGGTGTTTGCTAGCACTGTGTGAATACCGACTGGGGAATTGAAGGTGTGAAACACAACTGTGTAGGTGATTACAGGACTGAATGCATACTGGATAGGCATTTGAAGCAGTCCATGTGCTTAGACCTGGCTCACTGCATGAGTGCTTGGGTACTGACTGAATGATTAGAGTGCACCAAGGAGAGTGCCTGGGTGAATTTATAAGTGGTAGGCTTTTGGCACAGGGAATGGATTACTACTTGGTACTGAATGGGTCACTAGAAGAGTGTGAGGAGAGTGACAGGGTGTTTGCTGGACTGTATGGATACTGACTAGGGAATTGAAAGTGTGAAAAACAAGTGTCTAGCTGGTTAGAAGACTGCATGCATAGTGGATAGGGGTTTGAAGAAGTCCATGTGCTAAGGCCTAGCTCAGTGCATAATACTTAGGCACTGACTGAATATTTAGAGTACTGCAAGGAGAGTGCCTGGGTGAATTTGTAAGTGGTTGGCTTTTGGTGCAGTAAATACATTAGTACATAGTGCTGAATGGGTCACTAGAGGAGTGCAAGGGGAGTGATAGGGTGTTTGCTGGAAGTGCATGACTATTGACTGGGGAATTGAAGGTGTGAAAGACAAGTGTGTAGGTGGTTAGAGGACTGCATGCATAGTGGATAGGCGTTTGAAGCAGTCTATGTGCTAAGGCCCAGCTCAATGCATGAGTACTTGGGTACTGACTAAATGATTAGAGAACTGCAAGGAGAGTGCCTAGGTGAATTTATAAGTGGTTGGCTTTTGGTGCAGTAAATACATTATTACATGGTGCTGAATGGGTCACTGGAGGAGTGCAAGGGGAGTGATAGGGTGTTTGCTGGAGTGTATGTATACTGACTGGGGAATTGAAGGTGCGAAAGACAATTGTGTTCGTGGTTAGAAGACTGCATGCATAGTGGATAGGGGTTTGTAGCAGTCCATGCGCTAAGTCCTGCCTCACTCCATTACTACAGAGGTACTGACTGAATGATTAGATTACTGTAAGGAGAGTGCCTGGGTGAATTTATTAGTGGTTGGGTTTTGGCGCAGTGAATGGATTAGTACATGGTGCTGAATGGGTCACTAGAAGAGTGCAAGGAGAGTGACAGGGTGTATGATGGAAGTGTATGGATAATGACTGGGGAATTGAAGGTGTGAAAGACAAGTGTGTAGATGGTTAGAGGACTGCATGCATAGTTGATAGGCATTTGAAGCTGTCCATGTGCTAAGGCCTGGCTAAGTGCATGAGTACTTGGGTACTGACTGAATGATTAGAGTACTGCATGGAGAGTGCTTGGGTGAATTTATAAGTGGTTGGGTTTTGGCGCAGTGAATGGATTAGTACAGTGCTGAATGGGTCACAACAGGAATGCAAGGGGAGTGACAGGGTGTTTGATGGAAGAGTATGTATAATGACTGGAGAATTGAAGGTGTGAAAGCGGTTAGAAGACTTCATGCATAGTGGATAGGGTTTTGAAACAGTCCATGTGCAAGAGGTAAGGGGACTGCACACAATCTACATATTAAAGTACAGCACATTACTGTCAAAGCATGACTCATTGTATCGATGCATAAGCAAAAACTGCCTTCTAATGCTACTAAAACTTCACAAAATGACAGGTTTTAAAACAGTTATCTGTCAGCAAATACTTGATGTTACCAAATGCTTCTCTCACAATCCTTACCAGAATGCACACAGACTCACAGTGTGATTTTAGAGAGGCAATACTATCCTACGTGTTTACCAAAAATCATTCACTAGTCTGGAAGGGTTAAGGATACTACACACAATCTACATATTTCAGTACTGCACTTTAGTGTCAAAGCCTGACTCACTTTATCAATGCAGAAGAAAAGACTGGCTTGTAATGCTACTAAAACTTGACAACATGACAGGGTTCAAAAGAGTTATCTGTCAGCAAATACATGATGTTACCAAATGCTTCTCTCACAGCATACCTGTCTAGACAATGGAGATAACCCTACCCATATGATACTAGCACCAGCTCAGCTCGACATGTTAATCGGTATGATTGTTAGCAAGCTAGATAAAATTATCATACCGCTCTTAGATAAACTTGAGGCTGTATCCAGGGAAGTGAACAGATTGGGTGAACTGGTGCAACAGGGATTTAAATCCCATAATAGCTCCCCATCGATCGTTGTGGTGGGGGAGACCGGGGATTTAATGGGCCAACATGTGCAACAATCTAAAACCATAATAAGTACCGGACAAACAAGCGTGGGCTCTATTTCTCCCACTCAGTCAACTAGAGGGATTAATCCTAGTAATGATAGGCGGGGGTTTGCTGGTAACTCTACACATTGTGCCCCTGGGGATACATCTAGTGCTACTCCAGCTAACGGTGCCCCGACCAATATAGTTACTCATGATACGGGGAACACGAATAGGACTTCAAGAAGAGGGAGGTTTAATGATAGTCGCCTCCCCCAACCTAATCTGCCACCCGACTGCGCACCTTATGTGGCAGTTTTGACCAACGTGCCAGCTATTAGAGAGGATGGGCCTAATCGTTCTGTGGAATCCCATGATTCCCTTAAAAATAAAACCGTGGCATGGCTCAACCGTGAATGCGGCTTTCCTGTGGCTATGGCGGATCAGATTCTGGTTACCACCAGAACAAATTGGATTGGAATGTCCCCCAAAAACATTCCTGGTGATTGTGTTATTATAAATTTTAGTAACCCTCACCTAGCAACGACAGCTCTGATTCATGCTACGTCCCGTCCCAGCACTGACCAGGGTATCGTACTCCGTCCCCTTGGCTTTTTCTATAGGCAACATATTGAGCACCTCCCTATGCAGCGGAGGGGAGGGATAATGAGGGGAGACGAGGGCCTTAGTCTGACAAACACCGAGGTAGCTACTGTTAATCGTTATCAATGCCTGAGTGGATTGGACCAAAATGATTGACAGGTGAAGGGTGCCGCCTCAGGTCCTACAGAAGATCCCATATTAATGGTCAGGACGGGTTCTCCTATCGTCAGTACGGAACCCTCGGGGAACCTAGACTTGTTGACAAGTGGCCCGAAAATTTGTGTATCAGGGTTGGTGGCGGAAATCCCTGTAGTCTGTCTGCCCCCAGTTGTAATGGGAAATATACCGGGTAACCCTGTGTTAGATGACGAGATTTTAAATGTTGTCCCTTCTCAACAGGATAGCAATGGTATAAATTTGGGGACAGGTACCCACACCTCATTTGATTGTTACATTGTAAGTTGGAATATTGCTGGGATCCGATCAAAAACAGATAGTCTGGGGTGGTTGGAATTCTTGGATCTTTTTGACATTATTTGTTTACAGGAAACTTGGTGTACTGATTTTAAAGGCTACAGTGGTTTTAACTCATACCAGCTTCCTGCTATTGGCTCCGTTTCAGGTAGAGCCAAGGGAGGTCTACTTGTTTTGATTTCAGTTAAAGCCCCTTTATCAGTTATTAAATATGTACAAGTTGGGGCTTACTCCCAGATCTTATGGCTGCATATAAAAGGAGGTAGTAACATTCTTTTAATTAATTTTTATAATAATTGTTTTAATGACTCCAGGGATCAGCCGGTCAAAGATCTTTCCAAAGCACTAGAAGAGTTGTTTAAGGACTCTAATGAAGTCTTTGATTTGCTCCTGGCAGGGGATTTTAATATTACCACCTGCCCTTTCTCTGAGGCTAATGTTTGCGGATTAGTGGACGCTCACGAGGATGGGATTCTCCATTTCAAACACAATTATTATGGAGATGCCCTAACTAACTTCCTCGCCTCATATAATATGTACATTATGGATAACGAGAAAAATGCACAAGGGGATACTTGTCCCACCTTTACAGGCCGGGGTATGAACTCTGTAATAGATTTTATCTGCATTTCCACGGACCTGGAGGTTTTGTTTACGGCCCCAAAAGTAATAGATATTCAATTAAGTGACCACAACTGCCTGGTAGTAAAGGCTAAGTTGTGGGAAAAGGATGATGTTAGTATCCCGGGCCGTACTATTAATAATATAGAGGCTGAGCGCCCCAACGGTACAAGACTCAGATGGAAGGGGGATAAGGCAGACAGTACGTCTGATTCCATCATAACCAGTTCCCTGGTACATATTACCGCGATTCTCGAAGATAATTTATGTACTTCTTCCTCAATATACATTTTATTAGTATTAATGCGGCCATTAACCTAAAACTCACAGGTACCTGTAAACATAAAGAGGACCAACCGCGGGGCTGGTTTAATTCAGCTTGCACCTCGGCCCTGAGGGAGCTGAAATATGCTCTATCTGTCAATCCCAGAGATAAGGGGCTGGTCATAGATCTAAGAGCCAGATACAACGAAACCCTTAAAAATAGGAAAGCGGAGCTTCGGCAAGAGGCCTGGGAAAATTTGTCCATGGCAGCTGAATTGAATAATTGTTCCCTATTCTGGAAAACTGTCAACTCCCCATTTCTTAAAGATGACAAAATTCCAGAACTAACCTCCTATGTCATGCAGGCAGAATGGATTACGCATTTTTCTAAAATTTTCCAGTCTGATGGTGGACCCCAAGTTTCAGGGAAACAATGGCCGCATATCCCATTAAATTTTACGGTTCAAGAGGTTTTAGACAGTATACGGGACAGTAAGGGGGGGAAAGCACAAGGCCCAGACGGGGTCCCAATTGATGTGTACAAATTGGTCCCAGAAATTTGGGGGCCTCTGCTTACTAATATTTTTAACGCAGCTGTCAGAAATAAGATGCCCCCGACATGGGAAGAATCCATTTTAATTCCAATATTCAAGAAAGGCAATCGCGGGGAAGCCAAGAATTATCGACCAATCTCCCTGTTGGACTCTTCTGTTAAAGTCATGAGTCGAGTGCTCATGGTGAGATTGGAGGAATGGGCTGAAGAAAATGGCATCTTAGCCGAGAGCCAGTTTGGTTTTAGGAAGGGTCGCGGAACGATAGAGTAATGTTTAAATTTAGAATTGCTCGTTGGTAAATATACCCTGGCAAAGACCGGCACTATTTACTTCTGCTTTGCGGATCTAAGTAGTGCCTTTGATCTGGTGGACCACGGCATTCTCTGCGAAAAGCTGTTAGAAATGGGGGCCCCAGAGGCTATTGTCTTCTTTTTAGCCCGCCTATATTCTAAATTAAGAGCCTGTGTCCGTTTTGGGACACAAGGCGAATGTACACCCATGTTTAAGATTGGGCGTGGAATACGTCAGGGTTGTGTGCAAGCCCCATTGCTTTTCATTCTTTTCATCAATGAAATTGAATCCTTCCTTAAATCTCTGGCAGTGGATGCTCCCAAATTTAATAATGAATATGTCCCCGTGTTACCCTACGCGGATGACGCGGTTTTAATTTCACGTACACCATACGGTCTTCAACAGTTGTTGGATGGTTTTATGGAATTCATCAAAAGCAGAAAGTTAGTTTTAAACAAATCCAAAACCTATGTTATGGAATGTGGCCATAGGATTGGAAAGAAACAACCCTCCTTTTTCATAGAGGGTCAAAAGGTCCAGGTTGTTGATAACTTTTCATATTTGGGGGTTACTTTTTCAAATAAAAACACCTGGGCAAATGAACTTAAGAATGTACGGTCTAAAATGGCCAGGAGTGCCTTTGGTATTTTTACTATGGCTACCAAATTGGGAGATAGGCGGATAAGCGACATGCTGAAAATGTATCAGTCACGGTGTGTCTCAATTGCTCTGTACGGAGCAGGTATATGGGGCTATGCCCCAGCAGGTTCTCTTCAGGTTGAAGAGAACGTATTCTTGAAAAAACTTTTGTGCCTGCCAAGCTCTGTCTCGAATACCTTAGTGCATAATGAATTGGGTATTTGCCATCTCTCCGATTTGACTCCCCTTAGACCTTTGCTCCTATGGCGCTCCATTTGGATTAAAGAAGAGACTTCTTTGTGCAGAGCTATCATTTCTGATTGTCTTACTTTGGATCATTTTACAAGGATCCCGTGGTTGAAGTACGCTATTGATAGCTTTCGGGTGGTTTTTAACATCGACATCCTAGCGGATCATCACGGGGCAGATATGTTGTCTAAATCTGATCTCAAGCAATGTTTTTTACAACAGGCTGCTATCAAGAGACATCAGAACAGCTCCAATCTTTCATCTTACACTTTTTATCATGATTTAAACGAAGTTGTGGGCTTTCAATCTTATCTGTCTCAAATAACTTGGAAGGCACATCGGTTTGTGTTGACCAGATTTAGAATGGGAGTTGTCCACAACCTTGTTGCCTTCCCGATTTTGAATTTACATCCTGTTGGTCCATGTCCATGTGATAACTCCACCTCCCAAAGCACTGTGCACTTTCTTCTGCTTTGTCAATTGTATAAACATCTCCGGATAGCTTATCTGAAACCCCTGTTTTTAAAATTTGAAGTTAGAACTATACGTGACTGTATGTGTTTACTTTTTAATTTACATCATCCGGTAGTATGTTTTTATACGGCTACTTTTCTTCTTAAATCCATTAATGCTAGGAAAAGTATGCTTTTTTAAATGTTTTTTATCTTGATGAATTTTTCTGCCTCTGTATTTATAACAAATTTTTGTTGTATTGTGTGCTTTTATGAACTTACTCAATGTTCGAATAAAGCCTTATGAAATGAAATGAATGCTTCTCTCACAATGGTTACCCAAATGCACACAGACTCACAGTGTGATTGTAGACAAGCACCACTATCCCTCACAGCTTACCAAAACTCATTCACTACTGTGGAAGGGTAAGGGGACTGCACACAATCTACATATTTCAGAACTGCTCTTTAGTATCAAAGCCTGACTCATTTAATCAAACCATAAGCAAAAACTACCTTCTAATGCTACTGAAACCTGACAACATGACAGGTTTTAAAACAGTTATCTGTCAGCAAATACATGATGTTACCAAATGCTTCTCTCACAGTGACTCCCAAATGCACACATACTCACTGTGTGATTCTAGACAAACAACACTATCCCTTGCACTATAACAAAACACATTTCTTCATCTAGAAGGAGTACTACATTTTAGTGCAGAAACATAACCCATTTCACAAATTCATAAACAATCACTGATTTCTAATTGTACCAAAATATAAAAACAGCACAGTTATCTCCCTGCAAACACATGAAAAACACAAATGCTTATCACAAAAGACCTCCTCTCAATTAAATAACTCACCTTTCAAGAAGTATATGAGTCACACACCAGATTTTCTTATACAGAATCTCTGCACTGTGCACCTCTCAGCAAAACCAAAGAATGGCAAAGTTTCCCTCTCATTTTCCACACATATACATGTAAACATCAAATCACATTCCTTCCCACATAAATTCAAAACCAAACACACATTTCTATTGGTTAAACATTTCAACCCTTTCCAAATGACATAAATTTGAACCCTTCCCCCAATCTGCCTTCTGCCTGTTACCATAGAAACAGGTCATGGAACACTGTACTGAGCACACAGGTCACAAGTTCAGCACACAATGTTGCTAATCAAATGTTCCTTACAATCAGTTTTTGTTAACCAATAAGAATCATGCGTTTAAAAAACAGAAACATGCACCCTACCTTTCAGTGTAGAAGGTTGTCAAACAACCAATGATTTCTTGTCTTTTTTCAAAACTGAATCTTAGCCACCATTTTAGACAAATCTTAGTTTCCAAACTGACATTTCATTTACAGAGACCATCTGAGTGCATCCAGACCTCCTTTCAAGATGCTGAGAGTGTGGACTGTGGGACACAGCTATATATTCACAAAGACCTAGGTTTGCCAAATGTAGACATTGAATGGATTGGACAAAGAGGGTTAAAGTGGTACCAATTGATGCCACTGGTGAAATCCTTCATGCATATCCAACACCCTGACCTCATAATAGTGCACTATGGTGGCAATGACCTAGGAACTTTGACTGGGGTAGTGTAACGCCCTGAACGTCTCAGGATCGTTTAACAGACACGACAATGAGGACGCAACCACTTGTGAAGGGTTAGTTCTTTTAATGAAGGCAAATAAAATACAAAGAACAAACAAAAGTTATAGTCACTGGAATCCTCCAGGCTAAGTACGTTACCAGCCCACAGCACGGATGGTCCTAACCGTCCTCTGCATATACGCCGATCCCGGCGTATGCAAACAGAGGGCAGAAATGAAATGGCCGACAATGCCAATCGGTAGGCTGTGAGGGGCACGAAGAGTGTTGGGGAGAATCGAGGAGTCAGGGAAACACCCAGCCGGGGTCTCTACCTGAAGGGAGCAGCCGCTCAACCTCTTCCTCAGACTGCACCGGGACGCGGAGTCACCTCCTGGTGATGCGTCACCGATACCCCAATCTCAAGCAAGAAGACTGAACCGAGAGCAGCCGCTCGATCGATCCTGTGGACTTCCGAGTCTGTAACGCGGCAAACACCTCTGGTGTGCGTTACAGCTGGCAGTCCCTGTGTCTCTGGTCGGGCTGGGAGTTACGACTCCAACCAGCAAAAGCGCCACTGCGCTTGGACTCAGCCGAGTCAAAAAGCGAAGCTCAATGGTTGACCGGTAGAGCTTCCGGGTCCTTCACAGGTGACGATGGGGCAAGACACGGCCCAGGGAGTAACGACTCGACCTACCTCCGTTCTTGCCTTACTGGAGCACCACTCCGGAACACTGCTCTTCACGAAGCAGGTACGTCGGTGTAAACACAATATCCGACAGCCTTGTACCTCCCGGTTCCTCCCTTTATAGGGCGTGTTTTCCTTGAGTTATGTAACAGCTCTCCTGTTTACATAAGGGCGTGTTTCCCTTGAGTTATGTAACAGCTCTCCTGTTTACATAAGGGCGTGTTTCCCTTGAGTTATGTAACAGCTCTCCTGTTTACATAAGGGCGTGTTTCCCTTGAGTTATGTAACAGCTCTCCTGTTTACATAAGGGCGTGTTTCCCTTGTATGACAGGAATTCTTGACAGTACATCCTCCCTCTCAGCGGCTCCCCACGGGTCCAGCGCTGGCAGGAAAACGCCGATGGAACAAGGAGACCAAGCGCGGAGCATGAACCCCTTCAGCCGGTTCCCATGAATGCTCCTCCGGGCCATAGCCTTTCCACGCAACCAGGTACCACAGCTTCCCCCTGCGCCATTTGGACGCCCGTATGCCCGACACTTCATACTCCACCTCCGACTCCACGCATACCGGCCTAGGTGTCCCAGACGGCTTGGAGGGTGCTGGTTTGAGCAATGATACATGAAAGACAGGGTGTATCCGCAATGACTGGGGCAAGCACACCTTCACGTTCACGGGACCCATACACTTGGTAATTCGATAGGGGCCCATGTACTTGGGATGGAACACACTGTTCTTTCGAAACCTCATGTTTCTTGTGGATATCCAGACGTAGTCTCCAGTGCGGTACAGTGGCCCGGGCCTTCTCTTCCTATCTGCCGCAGCCTTGTATCTTCTCTTGGCCTCTATTAGGACAGCCCTTGAGCGCATCAACGTGTCTTTTATGTGTGCCACCCTGTCCGCTGTGGCGGGAATCCTGTCCTCTCTGAACGGATGTAGAAATGGCAAGAACCTGGGATGTTGGCCATAGTTGCTATAGAACGGAGATGACTGTGTGGAGCTGTGAGTGGCGTTGTTATAGGCTATCTCTGCAACCCATAGCAAGTCGACCCATTCTTCCCTGCCCTGGTCCACAAAACATCGCAGATACTGTTTGAGCGTTTGGTTCAGGCGCTCGGTTTGGCCGTCCGTTTGAGGGTGGTAGCTGGTGGACAGGGCGGTCTTAACATGCAGCGCAGTGCACCAAGTCTTCCAGAATTGCGCAGTAAACTGCGACCCCCGGTCCGACACGATCACCCCAGGTAATCCATGCAGTCGTACCACATTCTTTAGGAGTAGTGACGCCAATTCCCCGGCCGTAGGGACTCTCTTGCAGGGGATGAAGTGCCCCATTTTCGTCAAGTAATCCACCACCACCAGTATTGCCGTCATCCCCTGGTCTACTGGTAGGCCCACCACGAAGTCCAGTGATATGCTATCCCATGGTCTATCCGGGGTCGGAAGTGGATGTAAGAGCCCTTGGGTTCGGCCATGGTCGGCCTTCATGGTAGCACACGTAGGACACTCCTGTCCCCACCTCCTGACATCCACTCTCATGGTTGGCCACCAGAAATGCCGTCCCATGCTAGCCACCGTTTTTTCAAAGCCCAAATGACCTGCGCATGGAGAGTCATGGCACCAGATGAATGCTTGTTTCCTTAGCCTAGGCGTGGGTATCAATAGGCACCTGCCCTTCAGGGGTATCCCGTCCTTCAGCTGCCATTCTCTGTGACTGAGGAGCCACCTCCGCCATGCGAATGACCTGATCCCTCTCTTTATTCCCCTCAGGAAAGTATCCGGTTGGATAACCCCCAATACCATCCTCGGGGAAATGATGGAACGCTCGGTTGCAGGCAATGGTTCCTTAACTGCAGATTGACGGGACAGGGCGTCCGCCTTCCGGTTTTCCGTCCCCGGCCGATATGTGATGCGGAAGTTGAACCCCGCAAAGAAGATCATCCACCGCAGCTGCCTGGGAGAAAGGTGTCTTGTGGCCGTCATGAACTGTAGGTTCCGATGGTCCATGTACACCGATACCACATGTCTTGCCCCCATCAACCAATGCCTCCATTCGGTGAAGGCGTCCTTGATTGCGAGAAGCTCCTTCTCCGCAATATGGTAGTTGCGTTCGGCGTCGTTGAGTTTGCGGGACATGTACGCAACGGGATGAAGCACCCCTGTGTCGTGGTTGCGTTGGGACAAGATAGCCCCCAGCGCCACATCCGACGCGTCCGCTTCCACCACGTAGGGGAGATCCGGATCGGGGTGAGCCAACACCGGCGCCTTACCAAAGGCGCTTTTCAGGGCCTCAAAGGCTTTGTTCGCTTCAGGGGACCAGACAAACTCCTTGGACTTCCTCAGTAGCTGTGTGATTGGGGCCACCACTCCTGAAAATCCATCTATAAACCGCCTGTAAAAGTTGGCGAAGCCAATGAAACTTTGGACGTCCTTCACGCTTTGGGGCACCGGCCATTCTTTCACCGCCTTGATCTTTCGTTCTGCCATCTCCTGTCCCTCTGGACTCAGCATCACTCCGAGGAATTCCACGGATGTGACGTGGAAGTCACACTTGCTGAGTTTACAAAACAGCATGTTTTCCCTCAGCTTTTGGAGCACAGCTTTGACGTGGTGTACGTGCTCCTCCACACTGGACGAATAGATGAGGATGTCGTCGATATATACGACCACGTAGATATCCAACTCCTCTCTGAATACCTCATTCAAAAAGTACTGAAAGGCTGCCGGGGCGTTGCACAGACCGAACGGCATGACGAGGTACTCAAAAAGGCCGAACCTGGTCTTAAAGGCGGTCTTTCACTCGTCTCCGTCCCTCATGCGCACCAGATGGTATGCCCCTTTCAAATCCAACTTGGTGTAGATACGAGCTTTCTTGACCTGTTCCAGAAGTACACTGATGAGAGGCAAGGGGTACCGATTTTTTATGGTTATCGCATTCAATGCCCTAAAGTCCACACAGGCTCTCAGCTCCCCATTAGCCTTCGGGATGAAGAAGAGTGGCGAGGCGGCCGGAGACTTGGACGGGCGGATGAATCCTAGCTTGAGGAGTTTATCCAGGTACCCCCGGAGATGCACGTTTTCAGGCTCCGTCAGGGCATACAGCCTGCCGCTGGGAACGCTGGCCCCTGGCACCAGGTCGATCTGGCAGTCAAACTGTCTATGTGGTGGTAGCACTTCCGCCTTCACCTCATCAAATACATCCTCAAAACTGTGATAAGCCTGGGGGAGAGCCACATCTTTTTCTGCCGCTGTAGCCACCGTCTGACTCCCGCTCTCATCTGCGTCAAGGGATTCCGTTCTTATTCCACAATGCAGGATGCAATACGGTGACGTCATTTCGATGCGATGTGTTGGCCAATCCACAAAGGGGTTGTGTTTCTGTAGCCACGGCAATCCCAATATGACGCCATATTGGGGCGCTCGGATGATGTTAAAATCGATTTGTTCCAAATGGTTCCTCCCATATCTCATCGGAAGGACCCCCGTGTGCTGTCCGATGGGCCCCGTCACCAATCGCCTTCCGTCTACCGCATAGACGTCTTCGGGTACTGCTTTGGGAAGAAGTACTAGCCCTAGCCTGCATGCCTCGTTGTGGTCCATAAACATGCCAGTGGCCCCTGAATCCACCATGGCCACAACGGGTATCCACTGGTCATGCACTCCCACGTGCACCGTGATAAAAAGGTGTCGTTGTCCCTTAGTGACCGAGTTGGAAAGTGAAGGGATGGATGAGTGACTCCGAGATGCCCCTTCTCTGGTCTTGGAGTCCTCGAGTTTTCCACCGGTATGTCCACCACGGCTGTTACCGACCGGTTGGCCCGATAACGTGACGTCTTCGGTTTGGCAGGGCATTCACGTACGTAGTGGCCTTTTTTGCCACAATATAGGCACAATCCTTGTTTACGGCGTGACTCTTTCTCCGTGGCTGTGAGGCTCGCTCGTATTGCGCTGATGTCCATGGGTTCTCCCTTGGATGCGGTGGAAGTTTCAGGACTTCCCACCGTCACATAGGATGGAAGGGATTTTCCTTTTCTCCCATGATCCCCCTTTCTTTCACTTAGCCTATGTTCCAGCCGTAATACCAGGTTGATAAGGCCCTCACATGTCTTGGGTTGAGGGTCAATATGAGCCACGGCGTCCTTGAGCTCATCGCACAGCCCTTGATGGAAGAGCGCCGTCTGTTTAGCAACAGGCCACTTGGTTTCCGCAACCAGCCTTCGGAACGCGTTGAGATACTGCACCAGGTCGTTGGATCCCTGTCTCAACTCAAGCATTTCACGGTCCGCCGTGTACGAGTCAGCCCTTCTGTCGAATACCTTCAGGAATTCCTCGCGAAAAGCACCCCAATCACATAAGAGGGGGTCGTCCCTGCTCACCAGAGGTACGGCCCATTGTGCCGCGTTTCCAGCCAAATAGGATATAAGGAAAGCCACACGAGCCTGACTCGTGGGGAACTCCTTTGGTTTGCACGATAAATGTAGCGCCACTTGTGTGAGGAATACCTGCACTGTGTTAGGATCCCCACTGTACCTCTCTGGTGTTGCCAAGGTGATGGCTACCGGCATTTCCACTACTACCGCAGGGGTCTGGTTCGTGAGGGAGGTGCTGGGCGTGAGCGGGTCCAATTGGATAGCATCCAGTCTGGCTTTTACATCGGCTGTTTCTTGCCTAGAGGCAGCCACTTCAACTTGCATGGCCGCTAAAGCAGCCAGCACATCATCATGTGTTGCCATGTCTGTTATCGACCGGGAGACAGTTAGTGTTATTAAGGTCGGATATTTTGTAACGCCCTGAACGTCTCAGGATCGTTTAACAGACACGACAATGAGGACGCAACCACTTGTGAAGGGTTAGTTCTTTTAATGAAGGCAAATAAAATACAAAGAACAAACAAAAGTTATAGTCACTGGAATCCTCCAGGCTAAGTACGTTACCAGCCCACAGCACGGATGGTCCTAACCGTCCTCTGCATATACGCCGATCCCGGCGTATGCCAACAGAGGGCAGAAATGAAATGGCCGACAATGCCAATCGGTAGGCTGTGAGGGGCACGAAGAGTGTTGGGGAGAATCGAGGAGTCAGGGAAACACCCAGCCGGGGTCTCTACCTGAAGGGAGCAGCCGCTCAACCTCTTCCTCAGACTGCACCGGGACGCGGAGTCACCTCCTGGTGATGCGTCACCGATACCCCAATCTCAAGCAAGAAGACTGAACCGAGAGCAGCCGCTCGATCGATCCTGTGGACTTCCGAGTCTGTAACGCGGCAAAAAACTCCTGGTGTGCGTTACAGCTGGCAGTCCCTGTGTCTCTGGTCGGGCTGGGAGTTACGACTCCAACCAGCAAAAGCGCCACTGCGCTTGGACTCAGCCGAGTCAAAAAGCGAAGCTCAATGGTTGACCGGTAGAGCTTCCGGGTCCTTCACAGGTGACGATGGGGCAAGACACGGCCCAGGGAGTAACGACTCGACCTACCTCCGTTCTTGCCTTACTGGAGCACCACTCCGGAACACTGCTCTTCACGAAGCAGGTACGTCGGTGTAAACACAATATCCGACAACCTTGTACCTCCCGGTTCCTCCCTATATAGGGCGTGTTTTCCTTGAGTTATGTAACAGCTCTCCTGTTTACATAAGGGCGTGTTTCCCTTGAGTTATGTAACAGCTCTCCTGTTTACATAAGGGCGTGTTTCCCTTGAGTTATGTAACAGCTCTCCTGTTTACATAAGGGCGTGTTTCCCTTGAGTTATGTAACAGCTCTCCTGTTTACATAAGGGCGTGTTTCCCTTGTATGACAGGAATTCTTGACAGGTAGGACTGGAAATGCTTATGAAGGACACCTTTGCAGAACTGATTTCACTTTTCCCTAAAACTGCCTTTGTGTATTCTAAAATACGCCTAAGGCAGCAATGGAACTGGTCCGATCATTTTTGTCCACAAATTGAGAAAGCTAGGAAACATGTGAATAAATCTGTTTCTGCTTTTCTCAGAGACTATAGAATGGGGTCCATTTACAATAACAATCTGCGCTTTTATATGCAAGAGATGTATAGGAGAGTTGGAGTACACTTTACTGATGAAGGAAACAGAGTCTTCCTCAACAATTTTAGACTCTGTATAGGTACTTATTTATAAGTACCAAAAACTCTCAATGAACTGAACGGCTCTTTTTAGAGCCACTTAAGAACAAAACACTGCAGCTTGATGTTTATCTCCCAAAAATTCAAATTTCTTTTTCCTTGGATCCTCGCACCCAGCGCGTTAGGAACCGCATACCCAACGCATTAGGATCCGCGCACCCAACGCAAGAGGATCCGCATACCCTGCGCGCATTTCGCCATTTTCTTTTTAAAAAGGGGGCACCAGGTGGTCCTTCTGGGACCCCCTAAGCAGATCTAGAGGGTCAGAGTATTTCCACTCTGCCCCCTTTTTATGTTTCACACACTTATTCCCCTTGCTTCTTCAGCCTCGCTTCTACCGAGGCAGAAAATGGCCGCCAACAGTTCCTGGTTTTGAATGTAGAGAGATGCTTGACAACTAATTAACATTCAGCGCGTGTCGGCAGCGTGCACGCTCGGTTCGGGGAGGGGGCGCTTACGGTGCGGGTAGGGTGCGAGAGTGGAGAGTGAGCAATAGAGATTAGTAGAGAGTAGTAGAGAGAGTAGCAGAGAGTGAGTAGTAGAGAGTAGTAGAGTGAGTAGTAGAGAGTAAGTAGTAGAGAGTGAGTAGTAGAGAGTAGTAGAGAGTGAGTAGTAGACTGAGTAGTAGGGAGTAGAATAGAGTGAGTGATAGAGAGAGAGTAGTAGAGAGTAAGTAGTAGAGAGTAGTTGAGAGGAAGTAGTAGAGAGTGAGTAGTAGAGTGAGTAGTAGAGTGAGTAGGAGAGATGGAGTAGTAGAGATTAGTAGAGAGTAGTAGTAGAGAGAGTATTAGACAGTGAGTAGTAGAGAGTAGTAGAGAGTGAGAAGTAGAGAGTGAGTAGTAGAGAGAGAGTAGAAGAGAGCAGTAGAAAGTGAGTAGTAGAGAGTAGTAGAGAGAGAGTAGTAGAGAGTGAGTAGTAGAGAGAGAGTAGTAGAGAGAAGTAGAGTAGTGGAGAGTGAGTAGTAGAGAGTAGTGGAGTAGTAGAGAGTGAGTAGTAGAGAGTAGTAGAGAGTGAGTAGTAGAGGGTAGTGGAGTAGTAGAGAGTGAGTAGTAGAGAGTAGTAGAGAGTGAGTAGTACAGTGAGTATTAGAGAGTAGTAGAGTGAGTAGTAGAGAGTAGTAGAGAGCGAGTAGTAGAGAGCAAGTAGTAGAGAGCGTGTAGTAGATAGTGAGAAGTAGAGAGTAGTAGAGAGTGAGTAGTAGAGAGAGTAGTAGAGAGTAGTAGAGTAGTAGAGAGTGAGTAATAGAGTGAATAGTAGAGAGTAGTTGAGAGCGAGTAGTAGAGAGGGAGTAGTGGAGAGTGAGAAGTAGAGAGTAGTTGAGAGCGAGTAGTAGAGAGTGAGTAGTTGAGAGGGAGTAGTAGAGGGTAATAGAGAGTGAGTAGTAGATAGAGAGTAGTAGAGAGTGAGTAGTAGAGAGTAGTAGAGTGAGTAGTAGAGAGTGAGTAGTAGAGAGAGAGTCGTAGAGAGTGCATAGTAGAGTAGTAGAGAGTGAGAGGTAAAGAGTAGTAGAGAGTAGTAGAGTGAGTAGTAGAGAGTAGTAGAGAGTGAGTAGTAGAGAGTAGTAGAGAGTAGCAGTGTAGTAGAGAGTGAATAGTAGAGAGTGAGTAGTAGAGAGCAGCAGAGAGCGAGTAGTAGAGAGCGAGTAGTAGAGAGTGAATAGTAGAGAGTGGGTAGTAGAGAGTGAGTAGTAGAGAGTGAATAGTAGAGAGTGAGCAGAAGAGAGTAGTAGAGTGAGTAGTAAAAGTGAGCAGTAGAGAGAGAGTATTAGAGAGTAGTAGAGAGTGAGAGGTAGAGAGTAGTAGAGTGAGTAGTAGAGAGTATTAGAGAGTGAGTATTAGAGAGTGAGTAGTAGAGAGCAATAGTAGAGAGTAGCAGTGAGTAGTAGAGAGTAGTAGAGAGTGAGTAGTAGAGAGTAGTAGCGAGTGAGTAGTAGAGAGTGAGTAGTAGAGAGAGAGTAGTAGAGAGTAGAAGAGAGTGAGTAGTAGAGAGTGAATAGTAGAGAATAGTAGAACGTGAGTAGTAGAGAGTGAGTAGTAGAGAGTAGAAGAGAGTGAGTATTAGAGAGTAGTAGAGTAGTAGAGAGTGAGTAGTAGAGAGTAGTAGAGAGAGAGTAGTATAGTGTGAGTAGTAGAGTAGTAGAGAGCAGTCAATCCGTGTCAGTCAGTGTCAGTCAGTGACAGTCAGTCAGTCTGTCAGTCAGTCAGTGTCAGTCAGTCAGAGTCAGTCAGTGTCAATCAGTCAGTGTCAGTCAATCAGTGTCGGTCAGTGTTAGTCAGTCAGTCAGTCAGTGTCAGTCAGTCTGTGTCAGTCAATCAGTGTCAGTCATTGTCAGTCAGTCAGTATCAGTCAGTGTCAGTCAGTATCAATCTGTCAGTGAGTCAGTGCCAGTCAGTCAGTGTAAGCTAGAGCAGCTCTGCTGACCTGGGTCTCTGGCACTAAAGCAAATCTGCTGACTTGGTTCTCTGGCTCTAGAGCAGCTCTGCTGATGTGGTTCTCTGGCTCTAAAGCAGCTCTGCTGACTTGGTTCTCTCCCTCTAAATCAGCTCTGCTGACCTGGTTCTCTGGCTCTAGAGCAGCTCTGCTGACCTGGTTCTCTGCCTCTAGAGCAGCTCTGCTGACCTGGTTCTCTGGCTCTAAAGCAACTCTGCTGACTGGTTCTATGGTTCTAAAGCTGCCCTGTTGACTTGGTTCTCTGGCTCTAGAGCAGCTCTGCTGACCTGGTTCTCTGGCTCTAAAGCAGCTCTGTTGACCTGGTTCTCTGGCTCTAAAGCAGCTCTGCTGTCCTAGTTCTTAGGCTCGAAAGCAGCTCTGCTGACTTGGTGTCGCTGGCTCTACAACAGCTCTGCTGACCTAGTTCTTAGGCTCCAGAGCATCTCTTCTGACCTGGTTCTCTGGCTCTACAACAGCTCTGCTGACCTGGTTCTCTGGCTCTAAAGCAGCTCTGCTGACCCGGTTCTATGGCTCTAAAGCAGTTCTGCTGACCTGGTGCTCTGGCTCTAAAGCAGCTCTGCTGACCTGGTTCTCTGGCTCTAAAGCAGTTCTGCTGACCTGGTTCTCTGGCTCTAGAGCAGCTCTGCTGACCTGGTCCCTTGGCTATAAAGCAGACCTGCTGACCTGGTTCTCTCCCTCTAAAGCAGCTCTGCTGACCTGGTTCTCTTACACTAAAGCATCTCTACTGACCTCGTTTCTCTGGCTCTATAGCAGCTCTGCTGACCTGGTTCTCTGGCTCTAGAGCAGCTCTGCTGACCTGGTTTCTCTGGCTCTACAGCAGCTCTGCTGACCTGGTTCTCGCCCTCTAGAGCAGCTCTGCTGACCTGGGTCTCTGGCTCTAAAGCAGCTCTGCTGACCTGGTTCTCTGGCTCTAAAGCACTTCATCTGACCTGGTTCCCTGCCTCTAATGCAGGTCTGCTGACCTAGTTCTATGGCTGTAGAGCAGCTCTGCTGACCTGGTTCTCTGGCTCTATGACGGCTCTGCTGACCTGGTTCTCTGGCTCTACAGCACCTCTGCTGACCTGGTTCTCTGCACTCACGATGCACGCACCCGACTTCACGAAAATATATTTAAAAATAATATAAGTTTATTATAAGTACAGAGAGTAGTAGAGTGAGTAGTAGAGACTGAGTAGTAGAGAGAGAGTAGTAGAGAGTGAGTAGTAGAGTAGTTGAGAATGAGTGGTAAAGAGTAATAGAGAGTAGTAGGGTGAGTAGCATAGAGTAGTAGAAAGTGAGTAGTAGAGAGAGTAGTAGAGTAGTAGAGAGTGAGTAGTAGAGAGTGAGTAGTAAAGAATAGTAGAGAGTGAGTAGTAGAGAGTGAGTAATAGAGAGCAGTAGAGAGCGAGTATTAGAGAGTGAGTAGTAGAGAGTAGTAGAGAGCGAGAAGTAGAGAGGGAGTAGTAGAGAGTGAATAGTAGAGCGTGAGTAGTAAAGATGAGTAGTAGAGTGAGTAGTAGATAGTGAGTAGTAGAGAGAGAGTAGTAGAGAGTAATAGAGAGTGAGTAGTAGAGAGTGAATAGTAGAGAGTGAGTAGTAGAGAGTGAGCAGCAGAGAGTAGTAGACTGAGTAGTAGAAAGTGAGTAGTAGAGATAGAGTAGTAGATGGTGAGACGTAGAGTAGTAGAGAGTGAGTGGTAGAGAGTAGTAGAGTGAGTAGCAGAGAGTATTAGAGAGTGAGTAGTAGAGTGAGAGTAGAAGAGAGTAATAGTAGAGAGTAGTAGTGAAAAGTAGAGAGTAGTAGAGAGTGATAAGCAGAGTGTAGTAGCGAGTGAGTAGTAGTGCGTGAGTAGTAGAGAGAGTAGTAGAGAGTGAGTAGTAGAGAGTGTATAGTAGAGAGCAGTAGAGAGTGAGTAGTAGAGAGTGAGTAGTAGAGAGTAGTAGAGAGTGCATAGTAGAGAGTAGTAGAGTGGTAGAGAGTGAGTAGTAGAGAGTAGTAAAGAGTGAGTAGTAGAGAGTGAGTACTAGAGAGGGAGTAGTAGAGAGTGAGTAGTAGAGTAGTAGAGAGTAGTCAGTCAGTGTCAGTCAGTGTCTGTCAGTGTCAGTCAGTGTCAGTCAGTCTGTCTGTCAGTCAGTCAGTGTCAGTCAGTCAGTGTCAGTGTCAGTCAGTCAGTGTCAGTCAGTCACTCAGTGTCAGTCAATCAGTGTCAGTGTCAGTCAGTCAGTGTCAGTCCATCATTGTCAGTCAGTGTCAGTCAGTTTCAGTGTCAGTCAGTGTCAGTCATTATCAGTCAGTCAGTGTCAGTCAGTTTCAGTGTCAGTCAGTGTCAGTCAATCAGTGTCAGTCAGTGTCAATCTGTCAGTGTCAGTCAGTCAGTGCCAGTCAGTCAGTGTCAGCTAGAGCTGCTCTGCTGACCTGGTTCTCTGGCTCTAAAGCAGCTCTGCTGATCTGATTTCTCTGCCGCTACAGCAGGTCTGCTGGCCTGGTTCTCTGGCGCTAGAGAAGCTCTGCTGGCTTAGTTCTTAGGCTACAGAGCAGCTTTGTTGATCTGGTTCTCTGGCTCTACAACAGCTCTGCTGACCTGGTTCTCTGGCTCTGAAGCAGCTCTGCTGACCCGGTTCTATGGCTCTAAAGCAGTTCTGCTGACATGGTTCTCTGGCTCTAGAGCAGCTCTGCTGACCTGGTTCTCTCCCTCTGGAGCAGCTCTGCTGACCTGGTTCTCTCCCTCTAAAGCAGCTCTACTGAACTGGGTTCTCTCCCTTTGGACCAGCTCTGCTGACCTGGTTCTCTCCCTCTAAAGCAGCTCTACTGACCTGGTTTCTCTGGCTCTAGAGCAGCTCTGCTGACCTGGTTCTTAGGCTCTAGAGCAGCTCTTCTGACCTGGTTCTCTGGCTCTAAAGCAGCTCTGCTGACCTGGTTCTATGGTTCTAAAGCAGCTCTGCTGACTTGGTTCTCTGGCTCTAGAGCAGCTCTGAGGACCTGGTTCTCTGGCTCTAAAGCAGCTCTGCTGGCCTAGTTCTCTGGCTCAAAAACAGCTCTGCTGACCTGGTTCTCTGCCTCTTGAGCAGCTCTGCTGACCTGGTTCTCTGGCTCTAAAGCAGCTCTGCTGACCTGATTCTCTCCCTCATAAGAGCTCTGCTGACCAGGTTCTGTGGCACTAAAGCAGTTCTGCTGAACTGGTTCTCTGCCTCTAAAGCAGCTATGCTGACCTGGTTCTATGTCTCTAAAGCAGCTCTGCTGACATGGTTCTCTGGCTCTAGAACAGCTCTGCTGACCTGGTTCTCTCCCTCTAAAGCAGCACTGCTGACCTGGTTTCTCTGGCTCTACTGCAGCTCTGCTGACCTGGTTCTCGGCCTCTAGAGCAGCTCAGCTGACCTGGGTCTCTGGCTCTTGAGCAGCTTTGCTGTCCTGGGTCTCTGGTTCTAGAGCAGCTCTGATGACCTGCTTCTTAGGCTCTAGAGCAGTTCTGCTGACCTGGTTCTCTGGCTCTACAAGGGCTCTGCTTACCTGGTTTCTCTGGCTCTACAGCACCTCTGCTGACCTGGTTCTCTGCACTCACGATGCACGCACCCGACTTCGCGAAAATATATTTATATATATATATATATATATACGTTTATTATAAGTACAAATATGTTATTTTTATGACTATCTTAGATAATCTCTTGCCCTAATATGTATATTAAATACACATACATATCATTTTGAAACATAAATTTGTTTTGGGGGCGTTGCGAACCCAGCGCGCCCCAGCACGTATCGTATATGTCATCACGCGGGACCCGCCACCGTGCAAGCATCTGGTACCATAATGCTTGTGTCGCGAATGTGCGGGAGCAGGAGTCGCGGACTGGTCGCATACCAATCGCGCACATCACGTAATATTAAATGTATATGATGTAACTGAAAATCATGCAGCGTCGCACACTGTACGCAGATCCTTCACGACTTTTCTAAAATAGCGGCTAGAATCCACGCACCCACCGTGATGTGTACGCTTTGAGTGCGCGACTATGAAATTTTTTGGGAATTTTTTTTTTTTTTAAAGAAAATTATATAAATATATTAACATAAAAAATTAAATACAAAAAAATTAATCAATATTTCTGTTTGATTTTTTTTTTTTTGCAATTGTCAGAAAAATCTATATTGTTATTTAATGAATAAAATATTTATAAATGAACAGTTAAAAAAACTGCAGAAAATCATTACAAAAAAAGGTATAACTACGATCACACTTAAAAATTAGTATTTAAAAAACCTTTGAAATTTACTGAAAAAAACATAGGTTTCAGAGACGTTATAGATAGAAATTAGAATTTAAAAAAGCTTTGAAATTCACTGAAAAAACATAGGTTTCAGAGACGTTATAGTTAGGAATTAGCATTTAAAAAACCTTAGAAATTCATGGAAAAAACCATAGGTTTCAGTGGTGTTATAGTTAGCTGGCCATTTCACTCTTGCAAAAACATAGACATTCCTCCGTTATAGTTAGTTCTGCTAACTATATCTCGCGCGCCCGCAATGCACTGCTGATGATGTCACATATTGCATCATTCATGACATGGTCAGTGATATCACTGATGACATCACTGATGACATCTCAAATAACATCACTGATGACATCATCCATGTGACAATCTGATACACCTCATCATACACTAGTATAACTTTTCATCACTCACTGTAAAATACAGAGTACCATATTTGAAACCATTGACACACCAATACCAGTTACTACATACCCACTCACTGATTCCTAACTCTACACACACAAATACCCATTCACCAACAGAATTATTTAAGCATGTAGTCACTGATTAATAGAACACTATCAAATGCACTTATACACATATATAGACATTTACACATCAGCAGTCATCTTAGTCGGTTATGCAGTCATCCTACTCACTCACTTAATAAAAAATTAATCACACTTACATTTACTCACTTACACAATTATCCAACAACACCTCATTTATTCAAACACAGAGTAATTCATAGTTAATATGTTAAAAAATCACCATTGCAATTATACACTCATTCATATAATTACTCTCACAATCACTGACTCTTACACATATTTATATACACCAACTCTCACATACAATGACATTTATTTTTTTACTTTGTTGAAGATGTACAACTAAAACATATATTCGCTCTCCAACACACAAATAAATACACTCAGTCACCCAAACAACTGTTTCCACATGCACTCTTAAACCTATACACCTAATCAATCAACCATTCTCACATCTATGCATAGAGTTACACACACCCCATCCAACCACACACAAACTCAGTGTCCCATACAAATACTCACCCAACTAATCAATAACTAATATTAATACTCATGTAGTTAGTGACCAACTGATGCAGCATGTTATACAACAGAGACTGTGATGCACACATTCACATAGCTTAGTTACTAATCAATGTATTAAGTGAGACACTTTTAATTACTCACTTAAACAGACAGTCAGGCAGCTACTAAATTCTCCATCCAGACAGTTATATATCCACTCAACCTTCAATACAGATTGGTATATATATATATATATATATATATATATATATTCACTGAAAAAACCATAGGTTTCACACACGTTATAGTTAGGAATTAGCATTTAAAAAACCTTGCAAATTCACTGAAAAAACCATAGGTTTCACACAAGTTATAGTTAGCTGTATATTTCACTCATAAAAAACCAATGAAATTCCATGTTATAGTTAGTGCAGGCAACTATAACTCACGCAACCGCAATCCTCTGCTGATGCTAATACTGTATTTAGACACTTATTTGCCCATGTCTTCTTCCATTAAATTTTAGCTATACATAAATTACAAATATTTTTTTTTCATAAAGACACATATGTCATCAGCAGAGGATTGCGGTCACGTGAGTTATAGTTGCCTGCACTAACTATAACGTGGAATTTCATTGGTTTTTTATGAGTGAAATGTACAGCTAACTATAACTTGTGTGAAACCTATGGTTTTTTCAGTGAATTTGCAAGGTTTTTTAAATGCTAATTCCTAACTATAACGTGTGTGAAACCTATGGTTTTTTCAGTGAATTTGTACGGTTTTTAAATGCTAAGTTACTTTACGCAGTTTGTGCCGTGCGCGCCCACTTCACGCAGTTCGTTCCGCGCTTTGCGCACCGCGCGCCCACTTTACGCAGTTAGTGCCGTGCACGCACGGTGGGCACGCGGTGCGCTACGCGCACCGCGTGCCCACGTTACGCTGGATGGGCCATGTACGCACTATGTGCTTCGCGCACCGTCCGCACACGGAGGAAACATTATGCGCTTCGTTGTGAAAGGTTTTCGATTACATGTTTGAGCTGTAATAGGCCATGCACAAATGGTGCGCTGCGCTCACCATTTGCACACGGGGGGGGCAATTGGGGGGTTTGTTTTTTTTTATTTATTTTTTGCCGTACGCGTACGGTAAGCGCTTGGTGCGCGCACGGTAAGCGCAATCGGCGTTTTTTCATAAAAAAATTAAATTTAATTTTTGCCCTTGGGGGTCCTTCTTGGACCCCCTGACAAAGGCTAGGGGGTCAGGAGCTGTCTAGCCTGCCCCCTTTTCATGTTATCCACCTTTGTTTTTCCCCCACCTCAGAGTGCGAGAGAGAAAATGGCGGCCGACACTTCCTGGTTTCGACCGATTCGAATGTTTACTAAGATCTAACAGCCAATCAGAATCTCGCTCGCGCACGTCACCGTACGCGTACGGTAAGCTTACCGTAAGCGCACGGAGCGCGCTTACAGATATATATATTGATTTAAATGCTATTTTCTCAGGAAATACTGAACAGATTTACACCAAACCTACAAAAGGCACATCCTTGACCTGTAGACTACCTCTCTGCCCAATTTCAAGTAATTCTGTTCAGCCGTTCGGGCTGTAGCTCGGACTAAAGGTCCTATGGGAAAATGCATGGGTAAAACGCGTTTTGGGACCCCCCCTTTTTCTCTGCGCCCGCTTGACGAATCCCCCCGAGACTTTCAGGGAAGGAGCGGAGCGTAGCACCCCATTAGTTTTGAAAATTTTGCGAAGATTCGTCAACCGGCGCCAAAGTTATTCCAAATAGAATGTTGCGGATTTCCTATGGAAACACGGTCCTAACTATAACTATCTACTGGCGACCGCCAGTAGATAATATATTATCTACTGGCGGTCGCCTACCCTGAAAGTCTCGGGGGGATTGGTCAAGTGGGGGCTGAGAAAAAGGGGGGGTCCCAAAATGCGTTTTCCCCATGCATTTTCCCATAGGACCTTTAGTCCGATCTACAGCCCGAATGGCTGAACAGAATTTCTTGAAATTGGGCAGAGAGGTAGTCCTCAGCTCAGGGATGTGCCTTTTGTAGGTCTGGTGTAAATCTGTTCAGTAGTTTCTGTGAAAATAGCATTTAAATCAATATATATATCTGTAAGCGCGCTCCGTGCGCTTACGGTAAGCTTACTGTACGCGTACGGTGACGTGCGCGAGCTCAAATCTGATTGGTTGTCACATGACTGTAAACATTCGAATCGGACGAAATCAGGAAGTGTCGGCCGCCATTTTGTGTGTTTCACACAGAAAAAAAAGGGAGATAACGTGAAAAGGGGGCAAGGAAGAGAGTTACAGACCCCCTAACATTTGAAAGGGGGTAAGGAAGGACAGAAAAGTACGAAAAATACATTTATTAACTTTATAAAAAAATCACGGGGTCCGCTTACGGTAAGCTTACCGTACGCGTACGGCAAAAAAAAAAAAAACATTAAAAAATAAATAAAATTCAGATTTAAGTGTTTAGATATTAGGGGGCTCTAAAAAGAGCCGTTATGTTTATGAAGTGATTTTTTAGTGGTACCTACAAGTAAGTACCGATGCAGAGTCTAAGGTTCAAGAGGAAGACTCTGTTCCCTTCTTCAGTGAAGTGTACACCATCTCCTCTATAAATGTGTTGCATGTTGTAACGCAAGTTGTTGTGGTAAATGGAACCCATACCATAGTCTCGGAGGAAAGCAGAAACAGATTTGTTGACGTGCTTTCTTGCTTTGTCAATCTGTGGACAAAAATGATTGGACCAGTTCCATTTTTGCCTTTGGCATATGTTAGAATACGCAAAGGCAGTTTTAGGGAAAAGTGAAAACAGTTGTGCAAAGGTGTCCTTCATAAGCATTTCCAGACCTACCCCAGTCAAAGTGCCTAGGTCATTGCCACCACAGTGCACTATTATGAGGTCAGGGTGTTGGATTTGCATGAAGGATTTCACCAATGGCATCAATTGGTGCCACTTTAACCCTCTCTGACCAATCCATTTAATGTCTACATTTGGCAAAGCAAGGTCTCTCACCATACCTGTTTTCTCTGCATACTTTTCACTCCAGAAGACATAGCTGTGTCCTACAATCCACACTGTGAACATCTTCCAAAGAGATCTGGATGCACTCAGGAGGTGTATTTCAGTAGAATGGGAAAATGAAATGAAAGACAGTTGGAAAATGGAGGCATACATATTTTTTTAAATAAAAAGAACTCATTGGCTGCTGTTTCAAACCATTCTACACTCAAAACTAGGCTGCATGTTTACATTTTTAGAAGCATGTTTTGTAATGGTTCAGAAAATTGTGTTCCCACAGAAGAGTAAATTGGATTTGCAGTAAGGTTTGACAGGTCAAGCAGTCTTGCTCTTTGCAAAAGAAACATTGTTTGATGAACTTCTGAACTCTCAGCTCACACCAGTGTTCCATGAGCTGTTGCTATGCTAGGAGGTAGAAGTCATGTTGGGGGAAGGGTGCATTTGGAAAAGGGTTGATATTTTCAACCAATAGAAATGTGTTTTTCCATTTGAAAAAATGTGGGAAGCAGTATTATTTGAAGTTAACATGTATATGTGTGGAAAAAGAGAGGGAAACATTGCCATTATCTGGTTCTGCTGAGAGGAGAGAGGTGTACAGAACAGAGATCCTGGCTATGATAATCTGCTGTTTGAGTGCCACATTTCTTTTACAACTAACTAATTTTAAAGGTGAGTTATGAGTTTGAGAGGTGATGTATGTGGAAAATTTAGAAAAGAATAATATAATTGGGATTCCTTTTGTTGAAGTTGTGTTTTTCATTTTGTGTTTTGGGAGAAATTTAAATGTAAGGAACATGTAAAATATTATGGACTATGTTTTCACCATAAATTAAGGTGTACTGGTATGAATGAGGAATACTGTTTTCTGCATAGAATCAGAAGATGCCAAAAAAAGAGTAGTAAGTGTGCTTTAAAAATGGCAAAGAAATTTCGTTTTCTGCCTTATATCAATTCATGACTCTGTGTGCAAAGAGGAATTGTTGAAAGAGATTTATTTGGTGTTATTCTGGTAACTGTAGATTTGCATTACTAGGAAAAGGGCAGCTATTTTTCTGAAGAAGCAGACTCTTAGCACACACCCAGCTGCTTATCCTTTTGAATCATGCATTTTCTGCATAATATCAAATCATGACTCTGTGTGCAAAGAGGTATTGTTGAGAGAGATTTATTTGGTGTTACTCTGGTAATTGTAGATTTGCATTACTAGGAAAATGGCAGCTATTTTTCTGCAGACTCTTAGCACACACCCAGCTGCTTATCCTGTAGAATCATGCATAGTAGTCACAACCGAGTGGTGTTTGAGGTTGCAGTGAGTAATGCAAATACATTCAACATCACTAAGGCTGGTTGCCTTTGCTGGAGTGTAGTCAGTCACCCAGGTTACACATGTTCCTGGTCTCAAAAAGCTGTTTGGACATGTGCTGTTTGCAGATTCAGAAAAGTGGACTGAAAAAGTGTCAGACTGAAAAAGTACTTATCACTTGCCAAAAAAAGAGTAGTAAGTGTGCTTTCAAAATGGCAAAGAAATTTCGTTTTCTGCCTAATATCAATTCATGACTCTGTGTGCAAAGAGGAATTATTAAGAGAGATTTATTTGGTGTTATTCTGGTAACTGTAGATTTGCATTACTAGGAAAAGGGCAGCTATTTTTCTGCAGAAGCACACTCTTAGCACACACCCAGCTGCTTATCCTGTAGAATCATGCATAGTATTCACAACCGAGTGGTGTATGAGGTTGCAGTGAGTAATGCAAATACATTCAACATCACTAAGGCTGGTTGCCTTTGCTGTAGTGTAGTCATTCACCCAGGTTACACATGTTCCTGGTCTTTAAAAGCTGTTTGGACATATGCTGTTTGCAGATTCTGAAAAGTGGACTGAAAAAGTGTCAGACTGTAAAAGTATTTATCACTTGCCAAAAAAAGAGTAGTAAGTGTGCTTTCAAAATGGCAGAGAAATTTCGTTGTCTGCATAATATCAAAGCATGACTCTGTGTGCAAAGAGGAAATGTTGAGAGAGATGTATTTGGTGTTATTCTGGTAACTGTAGATTTGCATTACTAGGAAAAGGGCAGCTATTTTTCTGCAGACTCTTAGCACACATCCAGCTGCTTATCCTGTAGAATCATGCATAGTATTCACAACCGAGTGGTGTATGAGGTTGCAGTGAGTAATGCAAATACATTCAACATCACTAAGGCTGGTTGCCTTTGCTGGAGTGTAGTCAGTCACCCAGGTTACACATGTTCCTGGTCTCAAAAAGCTGTTTGGACAAGTGCTGTTTGCAGATTCTGAAAAGTGGACTGAAAAAGTGTCAGACTGTAAAAGTATTTATCACTTGCCAAAAAAAGAATAGTAAGTGTGCTTTCAAAATGGCAAAGAAATTTAGTTTTCTGCATAATATCAAATCATGACTCTGTGTGCAAAGAGGAATTGTTGAGAGAGATTTATTTGGTGTTATTCTGGTAACTGCAGATTTGCATTACTAGGAAAAGGGCAGCTATTTTTCTGCAGACTCTTAGCACACACCCAGCTGCTTATCCTGTAGAATCATGCATAGTATTCACAACCGAGTGGTGTATGATGTTGCAGTGAGTAATGCAAATACATTCAACATCACTAAGGCTGGTTGCCTTTGCTGGAGTGTAGTCAGTCACCCAGGTTACACATGTTCCTGGTCTCAAAAAGCTGTTTGGACAAGTGCTGTTTGCAGATTCTGAAAAGTGGACTGAAAAAGTGTCAGACTGTAAAAGTATTTATCACTTGCCAAAAAAAGAGTAGTAAGTGTGCTTTCAAAATGGCAAAGAAATTTCGTTTTCTGCATAATATCAAATCATGACTCTGTGTGCAAAGAGGAATTGTTGAGAGAGATTTATTTGGTGTTATTCTGGTAACTGTAGATTTGCATTACTAGGAAAAGGGCAGCTATTTTTCTACAGACTCTTAGCACACACCCAGCTGCTTATCCTGTAGAATCATGCATAGTATTCACAACCGAGTGGTGTATGAGGTTGCAGTGAGTAATGCAAATACATTCAACATCACTAAGGCTGGTTGCCTTTGCTGGAGTGTAGTCAGTCACCCAGGTTACACATGTTCCTGGTCTCAAAAAGCTGTTTGGACAAGTGCTGTTTGCAGATTCTGAAAAGTGGACTGAAAAAGTGTCAGACTGTAAAAGTATTTATCACTTGCCAAAAAAAGAGTAGTAAGTGTGCTTTCAAAATGGCAAAGAAATTTCGTTTTCTGCATAATATCAAATCATGACTCTGTGTGCAAATAGGAATTGTTGAGAGAGATTTATTTGGTGTTATTCTGGTAACTGTAGATTTGCATTACTAGGAAAAGGGCAGCTATTTTTCTGCAGACTCTTAGCAAACACCCAGCTGCTTATCCTGTAGAATCATGCATAGTATTCACAACCGAGTGGTGTATGAGGTTGCAGTGAGTAATGCAAATACATTCAACACCACTAAGGCTGGTTGCCTTTGCTGGAGTGTAGTCAGTCACCCAGGTTACACATGTTCCTGGTCTCAAAAAGCTGTTTGGACAAGTGCTGTTTGCAGATTCTGAAAAGTGGATTGATAAAGTGTCAGACTGTAAAAGTACTTATCACTTGCCAAAAAAAGAGTAGTAAGTGTGCTTTCAAATTGGCAAAGAAATTTCGTTTTCTGCATAATATCAAATCATGACTCTGTGTGCAAAGAGGAATTGTTGACAGAGATTTATTTGGTGTTACTCTGGTAATTTTAGATTTGTATTACTAGGAAAAGGGCAGCTATTTTTCTGCAGAAGCAGACTCTTTGCACACACCCAGCTGCTTATCCTGTAGAATCATGCATAGTATTCACAACCGAGTGGTGTTTGAGGTTGCAGTGAGTAATGCAAATACATTCTACATCACTAAGGCTGGTTGCCTTTGCTGGAGTGTAGTCAGTCACCCAGGTTACACGTGTTCCTGGTCTCAAAAAGCTGTTTGGACATGTGCTGTTTGCAGATTCAGAAAAGAGGATTGATAAAGTGTCAGACTGTAAAAGTACTTATCACTTGCCAAAAAATGAGTAGTAAGTGTGCTTTAAAAATGGCAAAGAAATTTCGTTTTCTGCCTTATATCAATTCATGACTCTGTGTGCAAAGAGGAATTGTTGAAAGAGATTTATTTGGTGTTATTCTGGTAACTGTAGATTTGCATTACTAGGAAAAGGGCAGCTATTTTTCTGAAGAAGCAGACTCTTAGCACACACCCAGCTGCTTATCCTTTTGAATCATGCATTTTCTGCATAATATCAAATCATGACTCTGTGTGCAAAGAGGTATTGTTGAGAGAGATTTATTTGGTGTTACTCTGGTAATTGTAGATTTGCATTACTAGGAAAATGGCAGCTATTTTTCTGCAGACTCTTAGCACACACCCAGCTGCTTATCCTGTAGAATCATGCATAGTAGTCACAACCGAGTGGTGTTTGAGGTTGCAGTGAGTAATGCAAATACATTCAACATCACTAAGGCTGGTTGCCTTTGCTGGAGTGTAGTCAGTCACCCAGGTTACACATGTTCCTGGTCTCAAAAAGCTGTTTGGACATGTGCTGTTTGCAGATTCAGAAAAGTGGACTGAAAAAGTGTCAGACTGAAAAAGTACTTATCACTTGCCAAAAAAAGAGTAGTAAGTGTGCTTTCAAAATGGCAAAGAAATTTCGTTTTCTGCCTAATATCAATTCATGACTCTGTGTGCAAAGAGGAATTATTAAGAGAGATTTATTTGGTGTTATTCTGGTAACTGTAGATTTGCATTACTAGGAAAAGGGCAGCTATTTTTCTGCAGAAGCAGACTTTAACACACACCCAGCCGCTTATCCTGTAGAATCATGCATTTTCTGCATAATATCAAATCATGACTCTATGTGCAAAGAGGAATTGTTGAGAGAGATTTATTTGGTGTTACTCTGGTAATTGTAGATTTGCGTTACTAGGAAAAGGGCAGCTATTTTTCTGCAGAAGCACACTCTTAGCACACACCCAGCTGCTTATCCTGTAGAATCATGCATAGTATTCACAACCGAGTGGTGTATGAGGTTGCAGTGAGTAATGCAAATACATTCAACATCACTAAGGCTGGTTGCCTTTGCTGTAGTGTAGTCATTCACCCAGGTTACACATGTTCCTGGTCTTTAAAAGCTGTTTGGACATATGCTGTTTGCAGATTCTGAAAAGTGGACTGAAAAAGTGTCAGACTGTAAAAGTATTTATCACTTGCCAAAAAAAGAGTAGTAAGTGTGCTTTCAAAATGGCAAAGAAATTTCGTTGTCTGCATAATATCAAAGCATGACTCTGTGTGCAAAGAGGAAATGTTGAGAGAGATGTATTTGGTGTTATTCTGGTAACTGTAGATTTGCATTACTAGGAAAAGGGCAGCTATTTTTCTGCAGACTCTTAGCACACATCCAGCTGCTTATCCTGTAGAATCATGCATAGTATTCACAACCGAGTGGTGTATGAGGTTGCAGTGAGTAATGCAAATACATTCAACATCACTAAGGCTGGTTGCCTTTGCTGGAGTGTAGTCAGTCACCCAGGTTACACATGTTCCTGGTCTCAAAAAGCTGTTTGGACAAGTGCTGTTTGCAGATTCTGAAAAGTGGACTGAAAAAGTGTCAGACTGTAAAAGTATTTATCACTTGCCAAAAAAAGAATAGTAAGTGTGCTTTCAAAATGGCAAAGAAATTTCGTTTTCTGCATAATATCAAATCATGACTCTGTGTGCAAAGAGGAATTGTTGAGAGAGATTTATTTGGTGTTATTCTGGTAACTGCAGATTTGCATTACTAGGAAAAGGGCAGCTATTTTTCTGCAGACTCTTAGCACACACCCAGCTGCTTATCCTGTAGAATCATGCATAGTATTCACAACCGAGTGGTGTATGATGTTGCAGTGAGTAATGCAAATACATTCAACATCACTAAGGCTGGTTGCCTTTGCTGGAGTGTAGTCAGTCACCCAGGTTACACATGTTCCTGGTCTCAAAAAGCTGTTTGGACAAGTGCTGTTTGCAGATTCTGAAAAGTGGACTGAAAAAGTGTCAGACTGTAAAAGTATTTATCACTTGCCAAAAAAAGAGTAGTAAGTGTGCTTTCAAAATGGCAAAGAAATTTCGTTTTCTGCATAATATCAAATCATGACTCTGTGTGCAAAGAGGAATTGTTGAGAGAGATTTATTTGGTGTTATTCTGGTAACTGTAGATTTGCATTACTAGGAAAAGGGCAGCTATTTTTCTACAGACTCTTAGCACACACCCAGCTGCTTATCCTGTAGAATCATGCATAGTATTCACAACCGAGTGGTGTATGAGGTTGCAGTGAGTAATGCAAATACATTCAACATCACTAAGGCTGGTTGCCTTTGCTGGAGTGTAGTCAGTCACCCAGGTTACACATGTTCCTGGTCTCAAAAAGCTGTTTGGACAAGTGCTGTTTGCAGATTCTGAAAAGTGGACTGAAAAAGTGTCAGACTGTAAAAGTATTTATCACTTGCCAAAAAAAGAGTAGTAAGTGTGCTTTCAAAATGGCAAAGAAATTTCGTTTTCTGCATAATATCAAATCATGACTCTGTGTGCAAATAGGAATTGTTGAGAGAGATTTATTTGGTGTTATTCTGGTAACTGTAGATTTGCATTACTAGGAAAAGGGCAGCTATTTTTCTGCAGACTCTTAGCAAACACCCAGCTGCTTATCCTGTAGAATCATGCATAGTATTCACAACCGAGTGGTGTATGAGGTTGCAGTGAGTAATGCAAATACATTCAACATCACTAAGGTTGGTTGCCTTTGCTGGAGTGTAGTCAGTCACCCAGGTTACACATGTTCCTGGTCTCAAAAAGCTGTTTGGACGAGTGCTGTTTGCAGATTCTGAAAAGTGGATTGATAAAGTGTCAGACTGTAAAAGTACTTATCACTTGCCAAAAAAAGAGTAGTAAGTGTGCTTTCAAATTGGCAAAGAAATTTCGTTTTCTGCATAATATCAAATCATGACTCTGTGTGCAAAGAGGAATTGTTGACAGAGATTTATTTGGTGTTACTCTGGTAATTTTAGATTTGTATTACTAGGAAAAGGGCAGCTATTTTTCTGCAGAAGCAGACTCTTTGCACACACCCAGCTGCTTATCCTGTAGAATCATGCATAGTATTCACAACCGAGTGGTGTTTGAGGTTGCAGTGAGTAATGCAAATACATTCTACATCACTAAGGCTGGTTGCCTTTGCTGGAGTGTAGTCAGTCACCCAGGTTACACGTGTTCCTGGTCTCAAAAAGCTGTTTGGACATGTGCTGTTTGCAGATTCAGAAAAGAGGATTGATAAAGTGTCAGACTGTAAAAGTACTTATCACTTGCCAAAAAAAGAGTAGTAAGTGTGCTTTCAAATTGGCAAAGAAATTTCGTTTTCTGCCTAATATCAAACCATGACTCTGTGTGCAAAGAGGAAATGTTGACAGAGATTTATTTGGTGTTACTCTGGTAATTTTAGATATGCATTACTAGGAAAAGGGCAGCTATTTTTCTGCAGAAGCAGACTCTTAGCACACACCCAGCTGTTTATTTTGTAGAATCATGCATACAGGAATTGTTTTTAGATATTTAATTCGTGATGGTTTTATTGTGATTTTCACTTGTAGGAAAGGGGTACATAGTATTTTAAGATTTGAAAAGATCATAAAAAATATAGTAATGTATTTAAATAAAATAAAGGAATTTTTTTTTTACTTTCTTTCAGGTATTGCTGAAGAGCAGTGAACAAAATTTAAGATGCCTACAAAATCCAGAGTAAGGAAAAACCAGAAAAAAAATCAATATTTGAAGACAACTGGAGGACCCAAGTTAGTTGGAGATGCTCATGTTGGGAAAAAGAGAAAGTCGTCTGGTAAGCAGACAACATTTTTTTAAAAAAATATCTTCAAAAAAAGGAAAAATGTACAAAATGTCTGTACTGGAAATACTGTTTTAAATCGAAAAGAACAGGAAAAAATTGAGCATTTAGTTAATGCAAATATACCTTCAGAAACAATAAAGATTAACTTAAAAAGAAAAACAGCGTTTAAAGAGATTCGTAGAAAAATGTTTCAGAGAAGAGTTATGTCCAATTTGATAAAGGATGTGAAGAAATATAAGAAAAAAGCGAAATTTTATAAGAGAAAAAAAGAAATTGAAGCCATTGTAGCAAAGGCTTTAGAATTAAAAAGGAAACTATTCATTTTAATTTTGAACAGGATGCGTACATTAGATAAAATGGTCAATGTACTGAAATCACAAAGCAAAAGGAAAAGACAAGTGAAAAGAACAAACTTTTGTAAAGTGTTTTTAGGAGAATGGATGCATAGTTCAAGTAGTGAACCTTTTTTAAATGAAGAGAGTTATCTTCAAAGTAATAGTTTGCTGCATGCAGTTGACACCAGAGGTCGTGCTTATGAAGTGAAAAACGGTTGTATAATGGAGAAGGAGAAAATGGTTCCAAGAGATGAGGAACAAGTGATGGCAGATGAGGTTATGGGGAGACGTCCTAAAGCCCCAGTGTATACTTGGAATTGTAGTAGTATTTGCACTGTGCGTCAGGAATCTATTGATAAATTTCGTGAATTTCTAAGAGAATATAGTAAAAAAAGTGTTAAACAGAAGATTAAGGTGCTTCAAAGTCTAGATCCATGCAGAGTGAGAGAGAATACTGGTTTGCAAGGACACTCTCTGGCTTGTCTATCTAGGAAAGTGTGTCAAAGTGTTTTTCACCATTTTAGGATGCTGGCAGTTCATCATACTGAAATGAGAAAGTTTGTGAGACAATTGTATTTTGCTAAAAGTCCAGAAATAAAGTTAGATGAATTGAATAGGGCTCTGTTCCGTGGATCGGTATCAGATGTAGAGAAGGTTACTGATGAAATTCAGTTTAGTTACTTTGGTCCAGAACAAGAGAGTGCAGGTAATGACACTGTTATCGAGGAAGATGTGGAAGAGAATGTAGAACCCTCTGTAAGTAAGGAATTTGATAATCAAATGACAAAATTTGAAATCATCTCTAATGAAAAACCAAATATTACTTGTATTTGTTGCCGCAGAACTCATTATAAAAATAAAACCAGGAATGTTGATCTCTACAGAAAAAGTAAAAATGAAGATAATTATAAGTGGAAGGATTTTGCAACATATATATTTCTGGAAAATTGTTTTGAATTGGGTGAAGATCAGCGTATTTGTAAATACTGTTATAACAAGTTAGAAGAAAATAGAATGCCGACCAGAGCTGTACATAATAATTTAGAATTGGATGCTATTCCTGGTGAACTTTCTGATTTAAATACTTATGAGTCTATACTCATTCAATGTGTCCATCCGTTCCAGACCATAGTACGTATGGAGCCAAAAACAGGCAACTTCCCTCCTTCAGATTTACAGAGAGGTTTAAAAGGTAGAGTTGTCTATTTGCCATTGGATTTGAAAAAAAATATGGAAACTATTGATGCAGATACTTTGGAAACTGAACCATTAGTTATAATGGTTAATGGTGTACCTACAAAGAACAAGAAAATTTGGCAGGAGCTGGTGGATGTACGGAAAGTACAAAGAGCAAATTTGTATTTGAAAAAAAATAATAAATGGTATGAATCAATTTATATAGAAGAAGAAGAAGAAGATTTACAAGAAGACACAGAAACACCAACTGGTCAAATTGAAAAAGTGGACAAGTCAAAGGAAGAAGAAATTTATGAACATTTTAGCATACATCCTCTTCATTCAAAAGAAGTTGTGGGAGATACTATTGATCTGTTTCAGATGAAGAAAGCAAAAGGAACTCCCGTGAGTGTATGGGAGGAGAGCTTGGAAGCTCGATGTTTTCCCCAGCTGTTTCCTACAGGAAAAGGAGGACGATACGATGAACGTCCAGAACAGATTCCAGCTTCTGAGTATCGGACTACAAGACTATATGCAGAAGATTCAAGATTTCGTCAAAGTTTTCCTTATTTGTTCCATCTTTTATTTGAAAGCGACGTGTCTGCATTATCTTATGCAGTAAATCACATTTTAAAAAGTGGAGTACATTTTCAAAATGTGTCTGCTAAGGATTTTATGGAGAAAGTGCAGCACCGAGATGATCATTTGGAAACACAACTGATCAATCTGATGGCTTGTCAGCGTGGGACAAATGAATATTGGTACCGACGCCATGGTGAATTAAAATGCATGTTACGGAATTTAGGAACTCCAACATGGTTTCTAACCCTAAGCTGTGCCGAGTACGCTTGGGATGATTTACTGGATTTTCTACGAGAGGCAAATTCAAACATTAAAAACATCGAAAACAAGACAGCAGGAGAACTGTGCTCATTGGATCCGGTTAATGTTTGCAGATATTTCAATCATAGATTTGAGGCTATGATGTCCTTCATCTGCAATAAAAAAAATCCTCCTCTTGGAGAAGTTGTGGATTTCTTTTGGAGAAAAGAGTACCAAGCAAGAGGTGCTCCTCATATTCATATGCTGTTGTGGATCAAGGATGCTCCAAAATTTGGAACAGATGCTGATGAAGCAGTGTTATCTTCCATTGAAGAATATGCAACATGTGCTATACCTAAAAGCACAGAAGAGAAAAAGTTAAAAGAGCAAGTTTTACGTTTCCAAAGTCATCGGTGTGGAAAATACTGTCGACGGAAGTACAAGACCAAAGATAAATTCTACACAAAATGTCGATTTGGATTTCCTAGACCTGTTCTTTCAAAAGGAAGAGTCAACAGTTATATGTCAGCTGTGCGACATACTATAACCAGAAAATCTCCCAAAAATACATACAACCTAAAAAGAAAAGAAGAGTCTAAATTTATAAATGACTACAACCCAGTCATTTTATCCATGTGGAATGCTAACATGGACATTCAGTATGTGGCAGACAATTCTATTGCTGTTGCTCGGTATGTCACATCTTACATCTCTAAATCTGAGAAAACAGAATTGAAGGAAATGTGGGAAGAGATTTCTCACGAGAAGACTGTCAGTAAAAAGCTGTACAGTTTCAGTTTAAAGATGTTATCGCATCGAGAAATTGGATCCTACGAATGCTCAGATAGGTTATCATCTGCAAGTCTTTACTCGAAATCCAGAAGAATAATTTGGGTAAGCTTAGGCCTTGCAGGAATGAGAAATCTGGTACTCAAATCTGTTGGAGAAACTGAATATTTGGCCGTGAACGACCCAGAAAGTACAGATATTTTGAAAACAAACATGTTGGACACATATTACCCAAAAAGAAGTCATCATCTTGAGAACATGTGTCTCTATGAAGTGCTGCAGAACTACATTTTTTCACGGAAAACCACAGAAGACATCAACAATGGAAAATATAAAGTCATTGGTGAGGAAGGATGTTTGGTGAAGCAAACAAAAGGAAGTTTGATAAATCACAGGAAGCTGAGTTGCGACACTACTGACAAAAAGGAATTTTACTACTTGGCACTTTTACAGCTGTTTAAACCATGGCGTTCAGAGGACGAATTACTGGGAGAATTTCAAAGCTTTGAAGATTCATTTAATGCTAGCAAAGACAGCATAGAATGCAGTACTTTCACAACTTATGTCCAAATGTTAAATGAAGAAATTGAACAGGAAGCAACAATTGCAGCTGAAGTAGCTAGAGACAGTTCTCAAGACAGTCAAAGTTCTGGAACACTCAGTCAAGATCCCCTAGGACAACCTGTTGTACAAAATGAAGCTGCAATAGCCATGACTGAAGTGGAAACGGCTATGAATCCAGCACAGGAAGATTCAATAGACTTACTAAATCTGGAACAACAACTGAATGAAGAACAAAAACAAATTTATGAAGAAGTCACCCAAAGAATTGATCATGGATTACTACATGAAAAAAAGAGTGCTCATGCACATCTTTTGAACCAATCAGGATGTATGTGAGTGGACAAGCTGGAACTGGTAAAAGTTTCTTAATAAAAGTCATTAGAAGCTACCTACAGCAAAAAACAGCTTCAATTTTGTCTTGTGTGGTAACTGCTCCAACTGGGTTAGCAGCCTATATCATTAAAGGAGTTACCTTACATCGCTTGCTAATGTTACCAGTGGAGCATGAGAACAAAATAGAATACCACAAGCTAACAGGAGAAGCATGCTTAGAAGTGTCAAGAGTGTTGAAGAAGATGCAAGTTCTGATTATTGATGAGGTAAGCATGGTATCAAACTTAATGCTTGCCTCTGTGCATTTAAGAATGCAACAAATTCTAAAGAGAGATTATGACGTGTTATTTGGAGGAAAACACGTCATAGTTTTTGGAGATCTTTTACAGCTCACTCCAGTTAAAGGACAACCAGTGTTTAATACTGTGACACATGAAGACACGAAGAAGTCATTAGGAAGCATTGGTAATGCGAATATTTGGTCCTTCTTTGAGTACAAGGAACTCACTACCAATATGAGGCAAGCAAACGACGAAGATTATGCAAGTATTTTGAAAGATATCAGAATTGGACTACTCACAGAAGTTGGCAAAAAAGCATTACAGAGTAGGATGCTACATAATTTATTTCCAAATGAAGAAATAGTTGCAGAGAAAATATACAAGAACATTGCTGAAAAAAATACTGTAATCTGCTTAATGCCAACACTACGTGAGTGCTCAATATTCAATGAGGAACTTTTGAAATTGGAAAAGAAAGAGATTAAAAAAATGGAAGCAGAGGACAAAATTCAGCATGAAAGAATTACTTTTACATTTACAGGCAAACTGAAAAATAAATTGGATTCACTAGAGAAGAACATTTCCAAAACAGCTGGATTAGAAAAAAATCTATATGTTTGCATGAATTGTCGAATGATTTTAAGGAGAAATTTGGATGTAGAAAAAGGTTTAGTGAATGGAGCTATGGGAAGAGTTGTGGGTTTTATTAATTATCAGAAAAAAGAAGGAATTGATTGTTTAAAAATAAAATTTGATCAGATAGAAGAAGTTAAAGACATTTGTCGTTGTTCAGTTCGTTTCATGCTTGTGAAAGACTTATATGTACGTAGGAAGCAGTTTCCATTTTCTCTAGCATGTGCTGTAACTATTCACAAGTCTCAAGGATTGACTGTAGATAGTGCATTTGTGAACATTGGTTCTACTGTGTTCAAAGAAGGTATGGCATATGTTGCTTTGTCACGAGTGAAAACATTATCTGGTTTATTCATGATAGACTTTGATGAATCAAAAGTTAGTGCTGATGCAAATTGTGTAAAGGAGTATAATAGATTAAGAAGAACCTATGCTCCTCATTTAGGTCAGTATCCTGTTTTGGAAAAACGGGTTGTTTCTCGTAAAAGGAGAATTGAGAATATCTGTAATGAGGATGTAGAGAAGAGAAAACAAAAGAAGAGTGATGTAATTGCAAGGACAAAGAAAAAGGACAATGTTGAAGAGGTTGTTGGTTGTCATTTTGAAAATAGCTCTGGTGTTAACTGCTATGCTAATGTAGTGCTGAATGTTGTATTTTTTCTTGAAAGTTTGCAAGAGCAAATAATAGTAAATCAGGGGAAAAGAGTGCTGAGTCTCCTTTTTGAAAAGCTGAGTGTTGACAAAACTAAAATAGAAAGTGCTACTGAAATTAGAAAACTTTTAGATGTATGTTCAGGATGTACACAGTTTTCTCAAAATGTACAGCAAGATGCTCAGGAATTCTTGATGTATTTTCTTCAGGTACTGGAAGATGAAGGGGTACAAATAGAAAATATGTTTGGTCTCTCTTATAAATGGGAACATAGTTGTGAAAACTGTTTCAATACATGTGGCTCTAATGTTGATTCTGAAAGGTTTATATATTTAACATTGCCAGAGGCTAAATCAGACACTTTCACTAAATTAGTTAAAGATGCTAATCATAGCATGGAATGCGGTGAATGTAAATCTGACATGTTTTCAACGTTAATTTTAAAGGAATACGGACAGTATGTAATTTTAATGATGCAACGATGTAGGCCTGATGGTTCAAAATTGGATACTTTAATAAAGAAGTTTACAGGACAGCAATTATCAATTTCAGTTAAAACTTTTGTAACAGTTGCAATAATTTTCCATGATGGACCTACTGTAACTTCTGGACATTACACAGTTTATCTTAAATGTGAAAAAGGATGGACAATGTGTAATGATTCCCAATTGATTTACAAGCAACGTTTGCCTTTTGATTTAGCAAATCTAATCTTCCTGAAACCTAAATTTTAGACAGAATTGTCAACATCTGTACAAATCAATTTTACCATTTAATTGGATTACCATTGGAATTTTCTAACAAAAAGATTTTTTAAATTACCATTTGGCCAAAAGGAAAGGTAACCAATTTTAATGTGGACTTATTTAATTCCTAATTAATCTTTCGGGAACCAAAATTTTAGAGAGAATTGGTAACATCTGTACAAATCAAATTTTCGAATTTTATTGAATTTGCATTGGAAATTTAATCAACAAAGAATTTAAAAATTACCATTTGGCCTAAAGGAAAGGTAACCAGATGTATTGTGGAGTTATTTGAGATATATTATTTTTGTGATTATGCTTCTGTAACAAAATTGTCAGACGGTATTTTTTAGAAATAGTTATTGTTATTAGATGATATTTTTATTGAATATTTTGCATTTCTATAATGTTATGTTTAAGTGAGAAGAGATTCTGGGCTTTTTTAAAACAATCTTTTGCCCGCTGTTAAGTGATGAATGCAATTGGTTTCACGATTTATAGTGAAATGCAATATATTCTGAAAACAGCAAAAAAATGGCAAAAAATTGTTTTTGAAAAATATGTAAATACGTGTACTGTATTATAAAATGTTTTATTAAATATTAATACTTTTTTCTTTTTTTTCAGATTGAGAAAGAAAATTTTCGAAAATTATAACCATTTTTCTAGCAAATTAAATTAAAATTTAATAGATATTTAATTTTTTGGGTGGGTCAGGTAAGTCAGAAATTTCTTGGTTCCTTTTTTTCCTCTTCTCCTCAATCAGATTTTCAGTTTTTCGTTATAATCCCTCAAGGACCTTGTAATGTGGTAATTGTTTTTTAGTGTTTTTAAAAAAAAAAAAAAAAAATACGCTTACCGTACGCGTACGGTAAAAAAAAAAAAGATAAAAAAGTTTTTTAAAAAAAGAATAAAAAAAGTTGAAAGGTAAGGTTGGCTCTTAAAAGAGCCGTTGTGTTCATTCAGGGACAGAGGAAAGAAAGAATGGGAATATTAGCTGGTAGGACAAATGTGCTGGTCTATTCTGTTGTTGATTAGGGCAAGACTGGTCTCCCCACGAACAATTAGACCATGGCAATTTGAGCACCGCATTGTAACCCTTGCAAATCGAGGGTTAGTTTCCAGAGGACCAGAAAAAGGTGATTCTCCCCCCACAGATGAAGGGCTCAGCTGACCTGCCGAAGATGTACTCGGCTGAGCTGCTGTGGATGTGCTCGGACGACTTACTGAAGTGTTTGCTCCAGTATGTCGAGCATTTGTCCTAGGGTGTACATCCTGAAGGTGTCTCAACATAGTGTGATTCCCGAAGGAATACTTCTTGTTGGGATTACCTCTGGAAAGTACACGCTGGCAAAGCTTGCAAGTCACTAAAGGAGCATTAACCTTTTTCTTGTCCTCTGGAAACGTAAAATACTCCCATATAAAAGAGCTCTTTTGTTTCCTCCTTCTCTGCCTGATGGTGGTGCTGCTAGCTTCACTTGAAGAAGAGGACTGCTGGTCTGCCATCGTATCCCAAAGACAATTCAGCTCCTACTCCTAAGGGGTCACAAGCAGAAATGAGGGGAATGGGTGTGGTGTAGGAGAGTTCTAGAACTGAAAGTAGTTTAAACCAATCAAAAGTGTTGTTTAATGATCACATGACCCACCGTGCGCGTACGTTACGCTTACATTACGCTTACGGTGCGCTTACGGTGCGCTTACGGTAAAAGTACGCATGCGCGTATAAAAGACACGCGCACGAGCGCATGCGCATAAAAGGCACGCACCAACACTTCCGCGTAACGTACGCGTATGACGTATGCGCTTACGCGCCGCGTACGCACGTCTACGCAAATTGCGTAACGATACGAGTAGAAATATTACGTAACGTACGCTTACGGTAAGCTTACCGTACGCGCACGTTAAAAAAAAAAACATGGAAAAAAACAATCACTATGTTATACTAATATATCTAACCTGTTTGGATAAAAAAAAGGTGAAAAAAATATATATTACAGAATTTTTTAAATTTTAGAATAGTGGTTAAAGAGAATATACATTTTTTTAAAAAAGGAAAAAACCTTGCCAAAAAAAAAAAACACATTAAAAAAAAGAATTAGCATTTAAAAAACCATACAAATTCACTGAAAAAACCATGGGTTTCACACACGTTATAGTTAGGAATTAGCATTTAAAAAACCTTGCAAATTCACTGAAAAAACCATAGGATTCACACATGTTATAGTTAGCTGGAAATTTCTCTCATAAAAAAAACAATGAAATTCCCACGTTATAGTTAGTTAAGCTAACTATAACTCGCGCACCCGCAATCCACTGCTGATGACGTCACATATAACATCACTCATGACATGGTCACTGACATCACTCATGACATCACTGATGACATCTCAAATGACATCACTGATGACATCACTGATGATATCATCCTTGTGATAAAGAAGCAGACCTCCTCTCACCCTAATATAACCTTTGATACACACATTAAAAAATAGAGACTTAAAAATAAAAAAAATTGGAAATTCCAATACCAGTTTAAAAAAAATCTTCTGTAATTCTAAGAACCACATACACATCTTATCATTTACCAACAGTCCTATACAGTCACTCATACATGTACTCACTCATATGTACTCATACACCTGTACATCCTGTTACACAATGCCACTCATCCATAAAGTTACTCACACACATAGTCACTCATGCAAATAAAGAATCAAACATCCATTTAACAACATATACAGTTAAACACACAACACCACACTTACTTCAAAGGAAACTTACACATACTTGGTCTTTTAAACAATCACTTATAGAAACACATGCTTAGTCATAGAGGAACTCTTTCAAACTCTCACTCACACATATACTCACTTATATACACCAATAGTCACATATACTATTATAAAACATAAGTAGTTACTCATGGAGACACTATTGAGACAGTCATTCACTCACTAACACACCCACACACACACTTATCCACCCATACAGTCCTGCACACATGCTGTCTTCAACACATACATTGAGTCACTCATTCATGCACCTATGCACTACGTAATACCCCCCACCAAACCATGCAGACACTCAGACAGTCATACTGATACTCAAAAAAACAACTAATAACCTATATAGACACTCATGTAGCTACTCATCAACCGATGCAGCCACTTATACACAAAGTGAGAGACTGATACAGATATTTACATATTATAACATTACTCGCTAAGCCATGTATTCACTTTGATACACTTTATCAGTCAGTTACAAAATATATTTTTCAAAAAAAATCATCCATTTAGACACTTATATACCCATTTATTCTTACATTGACCTTGAGATATACATATCTAAAACATATTTAATTTTCAGAAAAACACACATTCACTGGATGATGTCATCAGTGATGTCATCAGTGATGTCATTTGAGATGTCATCAGTGATGTCATGAGTGATGTCAGTGACCATGTCATGAGTCATGTTATATGTCATCAGCAGTGGATTGCGGGTGCGCGAGTTATAGTTAGCTTAACTAACTATAACGTGGGAATTTCATTGGTTTTTTATGAGAGAAATTTCCAGCTAACTATAACATGTGTGAAACCTATGGTTTTTTCAGTGAATTTGCAAGGTTTTTTAAATGCTAATTCCTAACTATAACGTGTGTGAAACCCATGGTTTTTTCAGTGAATATATATTACCTACTGGCGGTCGCCAGTAGGTAGTTATAGTTAGGACCCCTTTTCCATAGGAAATCCGCAACATTCTATTTTGAATAACTTTGGCGCCGGTCGATGAATCCTCGCGAATTTCTCAAAATAGGTGGGGCGCTACGCTCCGCTCCTACCCTGAAAGTCTCGGGGGGATTCGTCAAGCGGGGGCTGAGATAAAAGGGGGGTCCCAAAACGCGTTTTTCCCATGCATTTTTCCATAGGACCTTTAGACAGAGCTACAGCCCGAACGGCTGAACAGAATTACTAGAAATTTGGCAGAGAGGTAGTCCCTAGGTCAAGGAAGTGCCTTTTGTAGGTTTGGTGTAAATCTGTTCAGTAGATTCTGAGAAAATAGCCTTTAAATCAATATATATATCTGAGCCAGCTTACGGTACGCTTACCGTAAGCTTACCGTACGCGTACGGTGGCGTGCGCGAGCGCGATTCTGATTGGCTGTTAGATCTTAGTAAACATTCGAATCGGCCGAAACCAGGAAGCGGCGGCCGCCATTTCGTGTGTTTCACTCTGAAAAAAAAAGAGTGAAAACAAGAAAAGGGGGCAAGGAGGAGAGATACAGACCCCCTTACATTTGTGAGGGGGTCAAAGAAGGACTGTAAAGTACAAAGAAAACATTTATTGATTTTTAAAAAAATCACGGGGTACGCGTACGGTAAGCTTACGGTAAGCGTACGGAAGAAAAAAGAAATAAAAAAAGAAATGAAATGCAGATTTAAGAGTTTAGATATTAGGGAGCTCTAAAAAGAGCCGTTGTGTTTATGAAGTCATTTTTTAAGTGGTACCTACAAGTAAGTACCGATGCAGAGTCTAAGGTTCAAGAGGAAGACTCTGTTCCCTTCATCATTGAAGTGCACACCATCTCCTCTATAAATGTCTTGCATGTCATAACGCAAGTTGTTGTGGTAAATGGCACCCATACCATAGTCACGGAGGAAAGCAGAAACAGATTTGTTGACGTGCTTTCTTGCTTTGTCAATCTGCGGACAGAAATGATTGGACCAGTTCCATTTTTGCCTTTGGCATATGTTGGAAAACACAAAGGCAGTTTTAGGGAAAAGTGAAAACAGTTGTGCAAAGGTGTCCTTCATAAGCATTTCCAGACCTACCCCAGTCAAAGTGCCTAGGTCATTGCCACCACAGTGCACTATTATGAGGTCAGGGTGTTGGATTTGCATGAAGGATTTCACCAATGGCATCAATTGGTGCCACTTTAACCCTCTCTGACCAATCCATTTAATGTCTACATTTGGCAAAGCAAGGTCTCTCACCATACCTGTTTTCTCTGCAAACTTTTCACTCCAGAAGACATAGCTGTGCCCTACAATCCACACTGTGAACATCTTCAAAGGAGAACTGGATGCACTCAGGAGGTGTCTTTCAGTAGAATGGCAATATGAAAAGAAAGACAGTTTGGAAATGGAGGCATACATATTTTTTTCAAAACAAAAAGAACTGTTTGGCTGTTTCATACCATTCTAGAATAAAAACTAGGCTGTATGTGTAAATTAATAGAAGCATGTTTTGTATTGGTACAAAAAAATGTGTTACCAAAGAACAGTACTATGGATTTGCTGTTAGGTTTGAAAAGTCAAGCACTCTTGCTCTGTGGAATTGAAACATTGTGTGGCGAACTTCTGACCTAACTCCACACAGCAGTGTTCCATGAGCTGTTGCTATGGTAGCAGGCAGAAGTCAAGTTGGGGGAAGGGTACTAGGCAGAAGTCAAGTTGGGGGAAGGGTACTTTTGGAAAAGGGTTGGTTTTCAACCAATAGAAATGTGTGATTACATTTGAAAAAAAGGGGGAAGCACTGAGATTTGAAACTTACATGTATATGTGTGGAAAAATAGAGGGAAAGTTTGCCATTATCTGGTTCTGCTGAGAGGAGAGAGGTGTAGAGAACAGAGATCCTGGCTCTGATAATCTGCTGTTTGAGTGCCACATTTCTTTCACAACTAACTAATTTTAAAGGTGAGGTTAGAGTTTGAGAGGAGATGTATATGGTAAATTAAGAAATGAATAATAGAAATGGAAATCCTTTTGTTGAAGTTGCGTTTATCATTTTCTGTTTTGGGAGAAATTTAAATGTGAGGAACATGTAAAATAATATGGACTATGTTTTCACGATAAATTAAGGTGTACTGGAAAAAAAAAGAATAGTTTAAGGGTTTGAGGTTGGACTCAGTAATGCAAATATATTCAGCATCACTAAGGCTGGTTGCCCTTGCTGGAATGTAGGCAGTCACCGAGGATACACATGGTGGTGGTCTGAAAAAGCAGTCTGGACATGGGCTTTTTAAAAAAAATCTGAAAAGTGGTTTCATAATGTGTCAGTCTGTAAAAGTGATTTTCACTTGCCAAAAAAAAAGAGCAGTAAGTGTGCATTCAAATTGGCAAAGAAATTTCGTTTTGGGACTAATGTGAAAACATAACTCTGTGTGCAAATGAAATGCAATATATTCTGAAAACAGCAAAAATAAGGCAAAAATATTTTTAGGTAAATATGTAAATACGTGTACTGTTTTTTTTTAAATGTTTAAAAAATATTAATACTTTTTTCTTTTTTTCAGATTGATATAGAAAATTTACGAAAACTAGAACCATTTTTTAAGCAATTGTTTTATAAAAAACAAATGAATAAATATTTTTTGGAGTGGGTATGGTAAGTCAATAATAATAATTGTAGTGTTTCAAAGTCCTTGAAATGTGATTATTGATTTTTAGTGTTTTTTTAAAAAAAAAAAAAAAAATACGCGCACCGTACGCGTACGGTAAAAAAAAAAAAAAAAGTTTTTAAAAACATCTATAAAAAAAAGATGAAAGATAAGGTTGGCTCTTACAAGAGCCGTTGTGTTCATGCAGGGAGAGAGGAAAGAAAGAATGGGAAAATTAGTCTCTGTGACAAGTGTGCTGATCTATTTTGTTGTCCACTAGGGAAACACTGGTCTCCCTATGACAAATTAGATCATGACAAGAGGCACATCGAATATCAACCCTCCGAAATCGAGGGTTAATTTCCAGAGGGCCAGCAAAAGGAGATGCTCCCCCCACAGATGAAGGGCTCACCTGACCTGCAGAAGAAGGAGTCAGCCCTGCAGATGATGGTCCAGGCTGAGCTGCTGTGGATGTACTTGGTTGACTTTCTGAAGAGTTACCTCCAAAAAGATGAGCATGTGTCCTTCTGTGTACATCCTTGAGGTGTCTCTTCATGGTATGATTCCCAAAGGAATACTTCCTGTCAGGATTACCTCTTGAAAGTACACGCTGACACAGCCTACAAGTTACTAAGGGTGCATTTACCTTTTGCTGGCCTTCAGGAAAAGTAAAATAATCCCATACATAAGAGGGCTTTTGTTTCCTCGCTCTCTGCCTCAAGGTAGTGCTGCTAGTGCTAGCCTCACTCTCAGAAGAGCTCTGCTGTTCTGCCATCGTATCACAAAGAGGACCCAGCTCCTTCTCCTAAGGGATCACAAGCAGAAATGAGAGGAATGGGTGTGGTGTAGGAGAGTTCTAGAACTGAAAGTAGTTTCAACCAATCAAAAGTTGTGTTTCATGATCACATGACCTACCGTACGCTTACGGTACGCTTACGGTACGCTTACGGCAAAAGTGCGCATGCGCGTAAAAAAGACACGCGCTTGCGCGCATGCGCATAACAGTCACTACCCGACACTTCCGCGTAACGTGCGCGTGTAGCGTACGCGCGCACGCGTCCCACGCGGAGTACGCGCGGCTACGCAAATTGCGTAACTATACGCAAGCAGCGTAGAAAAATTACGGGCGTTGTGTAAACCATACGCTTACCGTAAGCTTACGGTACGCGTACCAAAAAAATAATAAAAAAAAAGAAAAAATGTACTGCAAATAAATTTTACATGTTTATTATAAAAAATATATTAAAAAAAAACATATTAAAGAATTTTAAAAATTTAACCATAATCTTTATAAAAGGTAAGAAAATAAAAATAAAAATATGTTAAAAAAAATAGAAGAAAAAAAAAAAAAATTAGCATTTAAAAAACCTTGCAAATTCACTGAAAAAACCATGGGTTTCACACACGTTATAGTTAGGAATTAGCATTTAAAAAACCTTAGAAATTCAGTGAAAAAACCATAATTTTCACACACGTTATAGTTAGGAATTAGCATTTAAAAAACCTTAGAAATTCAGTGAAAAAACCATAGGTTTCACACATGTTTTAGTTAGCTGGACATTTTACTCGTAAAAAACCAATGAAATTCCCCCGTTATAGTTAGTAGAGCTAACTATAACTCGCGCGCCCGCAATGCACTGCTGATGACGTCACATATTACATCACTCATGACATGGTCAGTGACATCACTCATGACATCACTGATGACATCTCAAATGACATCAATGATGACATCACTGATGACATCATCCTTGTGATAGAGTGGCAGACCTCCTCTTCCCCTAATATAACCTTTGATACATACATTCAAAAATAGAGACTAAAATTTACAAAACAATGGACATACCAATAACAGTTACAACAACCTCTTCAGTAATTCTAAGATCCACATACACATCCACTCATTCACCAACAGTCCTATACAGTCACTCATACATGTACTCACTTATCATATGTACTCATACACCTATACATCCTGTTACACAATGCCACTCATCCATAGAGCTACTCACACACATAGTCACTCATGCTAATAAAGAATCAAACATACATTTACTTGCATATACAGATATACACACACCACCACACTCACTTCTACGGAAACTTACACATACTTAGTCTTTTAAACAATCACTTATAGAAATACATACTTATTCATACAGGAACTCTTTCAATCTCTCACTCTCACATATACTCACATATATAAACCAATAGTCACATATACTAGTTTTAAACATATGTAGTTACTCATAAAGACACTATTGAGACAGTCATTCACTCACTAACACACCCATACACACACTCATCCACCCATGCAGTCCTGCACACATGCTCTGTTCAACACATACAAACAGTGAGTCACTCATTCATGCACCTATGCACTACGTCATACCCCCCACCGAACCATGCAGACACTCATACTGATACTCAAAAAACCAACTAATAACCTATATAGACACCCATGTAGCTACTCACCAACCCATGCAGCCACTTATACACAAAGTGAAAAAATGATACAGATATTTATATATTTAAACATTACTCACTAAGCCATGTATTCACTATGATACACTTAATCAGTCAGTTACACAATCAATTTTTCTAAAAGAAATCATCCATTTAGACAGTAATATACCCATTTATTCTTCCATCGACCTTGAGATATACATATATAAAACATATTTAATTTTCAGAAAAACACACATTCACTGGATGATGTCATCAGTGATGTCATCAGTGATGTCATTTGAGATGTCATCAGTGATGTCATGAGTGATGTCACTGACCATGTCATGAGTGATGTAATATGTGACGTCATCAGCAGTGCATTGCGGGCGCGCGAGTTATAGTTAGCTCTACTAACTATAACGGGGGAATTTCATTGGTTTTTTACGAGTAAAATGTCCAGCTAACTATAACATGTGTGAAACCTATGGTTTTTTCACTGAATTTCTAAGGTTTTTTAAATGCTAATTCCTAACTATAACGTGTGTGAAACCTATGGTTTTTTCACTGAATTTCTAAGGTTTTTTAAATGCTAATTCCTAACTATAACGTGTGTGAAACCCATGGTTTTTTCAGTGAATATATATATATATATGTAGCTCCTGCTTGTCCCAAACTTGCGAGATGCACTCGAGCTCGATCACGGGCCTCAAGCTGCAGCCCTGTTCAGTAGTGGAAACACTGGCTTGCTGACTCCTTCCGCAGCCGCAACACCACTGCCTGACGCGTTTCGAATTTCTTCATCAGAGGCTGGTGGTGAGAGGAAAATGACGAACAGTCCGGTGCTGACAGCTTCTGAAATACACGATCGCGCGCCCCCATTGGGCTGCTCTGGATGAGCCTGCGCGTTGCTTTCTGGAGGCTGTAGTCGTGGAGGGATGTAGATATCCCCTTATACTGTGTGCATAAATGTACTGTTGGTGATTTAAAAGCCCACCGATGGGCTTCAGCGAGCAAGCGTTTCTTGATGTCAGTGGTCGTGCTCCACTCTCGTGGCCCCCATTTTCGCGGGTGGTGCATCTCGGCGGCCAGGGCGCCGCCTGAATATGTAGCTCCTGCTTGTCCCAAACTTGCGAGATGCACTCGAGCTCGATCACGGGCCTCAAGCTGCAGCCCTGTTCAGTAGTGGAAACGCTGGCTTGCTGACTCCTTCCGCAGCCGCTACACCCCTGCCTGACGCGTTTCGAATTTCTTCATCAGAGGCTGGTGGTGAGAGGAAAATGACGCACAGTCCGGTGCTGACAGCTTCTGAAATACACGATCGCGCGCCCCCATTGGGCTGCTCTGGATGAGCCTGCGCGTTGCTTTCTGGAGGCTGTAGTCGTGGAGGGATGTAGATATCCCCTTATACTGTGTGCATAAATGTACTGTTGGTGATTTAAAAGCCCACCGATGGGCTTCAGCGAGCAAGCGTTTCTTGATGTCAGTGGTCGTGCTCCACTCTCGTGGCCCCCATTTTCGCGGGTGGTGCATCTCGGCGGCCAGGGCGCCGCCTGAATATGTAGCTCCTGCTTGTCCCAAACTTGCGAGATGCACTCGAGCTCGATCACGGGCCTCAAGCTGCAGCCCTGTTCAGTAGTGGAAACGCTGGCTTGCTGACTCCTTCCGCAGCCGCTACACCCCTGCCTGACGCGTTTCGAATTTCTTCATCCACCAGCCTCTGATGAAGAAATTCGAAACGCGTCAGGCAGGGGTGTAGCGGCTGCGGAAGGAGTCAGCAAGCCAGCGTTTCCACTACTGAACAGGGCTGCAGCTTGAGGCCCGTGATCGAGCTCGAGTGCATCTCGCAAGTTTGGGACAAGCAGGAGCTACATATTCAGGCGGCGCCCTGGCCGCCGAGATGCACCACCCGCGAAAATGGGGGCCACGAGAGTGGAGCACGACCACTGACATCAAGAAACGCTTGCTCGCTGAAGCCCATCGGTGGGCTTTTAAATCACCAACAGTACATTTATGCACACAGTATAAGGGGACATCTACATCCCTCCACGACTACAGCCTCCAGAAAGCAACGCGCAGGCTCATCCAGAGCAGCCCAATGGGGGCGCGCGATCGTGTATTTCAGAAGCTGTCAGCACCGGACTGTGCGTCATTTTCCTCTCACCACCAGCCTCTGATGAAGAAATTCGAAACGCGTCAGGCAGGGGTGTAGCGGCTGCGGAAGGAGTCAGCAAGCCAGCGTTTCCACTACTGAACAGGGCTGCAGCTTGAGGCCCGTGATCGAGCTCGAGTGCATCTCGCAAGTTTGGGACAAGCAGGAGCTACATATTCAGGCGGCGCCCTGGCCGCCGAGATGCACCACCCGTGAAAATGGGGGCCACGAGAGTGGAGCACGACCACTGACATCAAGAAACGCTTGCTCGCTGATGTCATGAGGGATGTCACTGACCATGTCATGAGTGATGTAATATGTGACGTCATCAGCAATGCATTGCGGTCGCGCGAGTTATAGTTAGCTGTACTAACTATAACGGGGGAATTTCATTGGTTTTGTATGAGAGAAATGTCCAGCTAACTATAACGTGTGTGAAACCTATGGTTTTTTCAGTGAATTTGCAAGGTTTTTTAAATGCTAATTCCTAACTATAACGTGTGTGAAACCTATGGTTTTTTCAGTGAATTTGTACGGTTTTTTAAATGCTAATTTATGTATTTTTAAATTATATATTTTTTTTAAAAATAAAATATAAATTACTATGTATTCATTTATATATTATCTGTATCATTTAATATATTTTTACTTTTTTTTTAACTTTTAATTTGTGAAAAGTTCAACTTTTTTTTTAATTTTTGTCATTAATTTTACACCATTTTTTTTTTATATTAATTTTTCGGGTGCGCGCTCTGAGCGCGCACCTAGTAAGTTTCCGTAAGCTTTCTATGAATACCGTCGTACGTTATTTACGTACGCTACATGCGTAATAGTGCGCGTTGGGAGCGCGCACCCGATACGTATGCGTAATTACGTACGCTTGCGTGCGTGTGTCGTACGCGGTTCACTTTCGCATACGCTTAAATTACGCGCCTTAACGTTCGTGTAAACGCGTGTGCAACGTATGCGCGTTACGTATGCGCATATGACGTTCGCGCATGCGTAATCACGAGGTGCGCGCTCGGAGCTTGCTCAGTGCGCGCACCTCGGGTTATGTGCATAATAAAACAACACTTCTAATTGGTTTTCATTGCTTTCAGTTTCTGATTGTTTCAACACCACACCCAATCCCCTCATGGCAAGTCATGTGATCAAGAATCATCACTTTTGATTGGTTTGAAGTACTTTCAGTTCCAGATTCTTGCCAAACCACACCTACTCCCCTCATTATTAGTTCTGATTCCCTTGGAGAAGGAGCTAATCTGTTGTTGAGAGACAATGGCTGAGCAGCAACCATCTTCAGAGAGTGAACAGGACACTCTTGAGAGACAGAGGAACAGGAAGCAGAAAGACAGCTTTATATGGCAGTTTTTTACTTTCCCTGAGGGACAAAAAAAGGTGAATGCACCGAAAGTTACTTGTAAATTGTGTCAAAAAGTCTTATCACGTGGGAATGCTAACAAGAAGTACTCTTTTAGCATACACACAATGACGAGGCATGTTGAGGCAATGCATCCAGTGACTTTTCGTCGAGCTTCTGGAGCAAACCCTCCACCTGCTCAGCCGACGACATCTGCAGCAGCTCAGCCGAGCACATCTTCGGCAGCTCAGGCGAGCACTTCAGCTGCGATTGTGCCTTCACCTGTTTCCACACCTCTGGTTGGTCCACCTTGTTTGGCTTGGTTGTCCACACGGTGCACTTTTTGCGGTAATCTTATTTCTGTTGGGGAGACCAGTCTTGACCTCCTTCAGAGAAAATTTGATGCGCATGAGTGCTCTAGGCCATAGATGTTTTTTCTTTTTTTCGTTTTTCTCTTCCTGTTTCCCTACATTAACTCAAGGGCTCTTTTAAGAGCCACTTAAAAACTAAACCCCCAAATTTTTTTGGGAGAATTTTTTTTTTACATTTTTTTTTTTGGGTGCGCGCACTCAGCGCGCACCAAAGGATGTTTTTAAAAAAAAAAAATTTTATTAAAAAAAAAATTAAAGTACAAAATGAGGTGAAGAAATGGAAACATGAAAAGCAAGGATTGTGAAATACAAATATTTTTAGCTTACCTTTTTTAATTAAAAAAATTTTTGTAAAAAATTGTTAAAAATATTTTCCAAGGGAACAGAAATTCCTTTTTTTTTTTCTCTAGTTCTGCAAAAAAAGAAAAAAAGTATTAATATTCAATCACACATTACAAAAAAGCATTACATGTTTTTACATATTTTACAAAGCAATTTTTTGCCCTTTTTTTGCTGTTTTCAGAATTTTTTTGTTTTCACTTAAAATAGTGAAAATAATTGTATTCATCATTTTACAGCAGGCAAAAAAAAAACAATCTGAAAGATTGTTTAAAAAAAGCCCAAAAACTATCCTCACTAAAATATACCTCGTTACAAAAATTACATATATATTACAAGTACTTTTCTAGATGAATAAAAATTTTGTTGATTAACCGTCTTTAAACCTTGTCGCAAAAGCACACATGCCCAAATAATTTCTGTCAAAGGAGTCCTCAATTGTTTTTATTACTTTTCCTTTAGGCCAAATAGTAATTTCAAAATCCTTTTTATGTGATATCTTCAATTATAATCCTTTTAAATTACAAAAAAATGCTTTCTTCAGATGCAGTTTTTAGTTTTCAAAATTTAGGTTTCAGAAAAATTAAATAAGAATTGGGTAAATCATAAGGCAAACGTTGCTTGAAAACCAATTGGGAATCATTACACAGTGTCCATCCTTTTTCACATTTAAGATAAACTGTGTAATGTCCAGAAGTTACAGTAGGTCCTTCATGAAAAATTATTGCAACTGTAACAAAAGTTTTTCCAGAAATTGATAATTGTTGTCCTGTAAACTTCTTTATTAAAGTATCCAATTTTGAACCATCAGTTCAACAACGTTGCATCATTAAAATTACATACTGACCATAATTCTTAAAAATAACGTGGAAAACATGTCAGATTTACATTCAGAACATTCCATGTTGTGATTGGCATCTTTAACTAATTTACTAAAAGTCACTGATTTACTTTGTGGTAATGGTAAAAATATGAACCTTTCAGAATCAACATTACTACTACATGTGTTCATACAGTTTTCACAGCAATGTTCCCATTTGTAAGAGACACCAAATAAGTTTTCTACTTCTACTCCTTCATCTTCAAGTACACTCAAAATATATATTAAGAATTCCTGTGCATCTTGCTGGACATTTTCTTTAAACTGTGTAGAACCACAACATACATCTAAAAGATTTCTAACATCAGTAGCACTTTCTATTTCAGTTTTATCAGTACTCAGCTTCTCAAAAAGGAGACTCAGCAGAGAACACAATCTTTTTCCATGATTTACTATTATCTGTTCTAGCAACTTTTCAAGATAATATACAACATTCAGCACTACATTTGCATAGCAGTTGACACCAGAGCTATTTTCAAAATGGCAACCAACAACCTCTTCAACACTGTTCTTTTTCTTTTTCCTTGCTATCACATCACTGTCCTTTTTTTTTTGTTCTGTTCTTCCACATTACAGATATTTTCAATTCTCCTTTTCCGAGAAACAACATGTTTTTCAATCACAGGATACTGACCTAAATGAGGAGCATAGGTTCTTCTTAATCTATTGTACTCCTTTACACAGTTCGCATCAGCACTAACTTTTGAGTCATTAAAGTCTATCATAAATAAACCAGATAATGTTTTCACTCGTGACAAAGCAACATATGCCATACCTTTTTTGAACACAGTAGAACCAATGTTTACAAAAGCACTATCTACAGTCAATCCTTGTGACTTGTGAATAGTTACAGCATATGCTAGAGAAAATGGAAACTGCTTCCTACGTACATAAAAGTCTTTCACAAGCATGAAACGAACTGAACAACGACAAATGTCTTTAACTTCTTCTATCTGATCAAATTTTATTTTTAAACATTCAATTCCAACTTTTTTCTGGTAATTAATAAAACCCACAACTCTTCCCATGGCTCCATTCACTAAACCTTTTTCTACATCCAAATTTCTCCTTAAAATCACTCGACAATTCATGCAAACATATAGATTTTAATCTAATCCAGCTGTTTTGGAAATGTTCTTCTCTAGTGAATCCAATTTATTTTTAAGTTTGCCAGTTAATGTAAAAGTTATTCTTTCATGCTGAATTTTGTCCTCTGCTTCCATTTTCTTATTCTCTTCCTTTTCCAATTTCAAAAGTTCCTCATTGAATATTGAACACTCACGTAGTGTTGGCATTAAGCAGATTACAGTATTTTTTTCAGCAATGTTCTTGTATATTTTCTCTGGAACTATTTCTTCATTTGGAAATAAATTATGTAGCATCCTACTCTGTAATGCTTTTTTGCCAACTTCTGTGAGTTGTCCAATTCTGATATCTTTCAGAATACTTGCATAATCTTCGTCGTTTGCTTGTCTCATATTGGTAGTGAGTTCTTTGTACTCAAAGAACGACCAAATATTCGCATTACCAATGCTTCCCAATGACTTCTTCGTGTCTTCATGTGTCACAGTATTAAACACTGGTTGTCCTTTAACTGGAGTGAGCTGTAAAAGATCTCCAAAAACTATGACGTGTTTACCTCCAAATAACACATCATAGTCTCGCTTTAGAATTTGTTGCATTCTTAAATGCACAAAGGCAAGCATTAAGTTTGAAACCATGCTCACCTCATCAATAATGAGAACTTGCATCTTCTTCAACACTCTTGAAACTTCAAGGCATGCTTCTCCAGTTAGCTTGTGGTATTCTATTTTGTTCTCATGCTCCACTGGTAACATTAACAAGCGATGTAAGGTAATTCCTTTTATGTTATAGGCTGCTAACCCAGTTGGAGCAGTTACCACACAAGACAAATTTGAAGCTGTTTTTTGCTGTAGGTAGCTTCTGATGACTTTTATTAAGAAACTTTTACCAGTTCCAGCTTGTCCACTCACATACATCCTGATTGGTTCAAATGATGTGCATGAGCACTCTTTCTTTTCATGTATTAATCCATGATCAATTTTTTTGGTGACTTCTTCATAAATTTGTTTTTGTTCTTCATTCAGTTGTTGTTCCAGATTTAGTAAGTCGATTGAATCTTCCTGTGCTTGATTCATAGCCGTTTCCACTTCAGTCATGGCTATTGCAGCTTCATTTTCTACAACAGGTTGTCCTAGGGGATCTTGACTGAGTGTTCCAGAACTTTGACTGTCTTGAGAACTGTCTCTAGCTACTTCAGCTGCAATTGTTGCTTCCTGTTCAATTTCTTCATTTAACATTTGGACATAAGTTGTGAAAGTACTGCATTCTATGCTGTCTTTGCAAGCATTAAAGGAATCTTCATAGATTTGAAATTCTCCCAGTAGTTCGTCCTCTGAACGCCAAGGTTTAAACAGCTGTAAAAGTGCCAAGTAGTAAAATTCCTTTTTGTCAGTAGTGTCGCAACTCAGCTTCCTGTGATTTATCAAACTTCCTTTTGTTTGCTTCACCAAACATCCTTCCTCACCAATGACTTTATATTTTCCATTGTTGATGTCTTCTGTGGCTTTCCGTGAAAAAATGTAGTTCTGCAGCACTTCATAGAGACACATGTTCTCAAGATGACGACTTCTCTTTGGGTAATATGTGTCCAACATGTTTGATTTCAAAATATCTGTACTTTCTGGGACGTTCACGGCCAAATATTCAATTTCTCCAACAGATTTCAGTACCCGATTTCTCATTCCTGCAAGGCCTAAGCTTACCCAAATTATTCTTCTAGATTTCGAGTAAAGACTTGAAGATGATAACCTATCTGAGCATTCGTAGGATCCAATTTCTCGATGCGATAACATCTTTAAACTGAAATTGTACAGCTTCTTACTGACAGTCTTCTCGTGAGAAATCTCTTCCCACATTTCCTTCAATTCTGTTTTCTCAGATTTAGTGATGTAAGATGTGACATAGCGAGCAACAGCAATAGAATTGTCTGCCACATACTGAATATCCATGTTAGCATTCCACATGGATAAAATGACTGGGTTGAAGTCATTTATAAATTTGGACTCTTCTTTTCTTCTTAGGTTGTAGGTATTTTTGGGAGATTTTCTGGTTATAGTATGTCGCACAGCTGATATAAAACTGTTGACTCTTCCTTTTCAAAGAACAGGTCTAGGAAATCCAAATCGACACTTTGTGTAGAATTTATCTTTGGTCTTGTACTTCCGTCGACAGTATTTTCCACACCGATGACTTTGGAAACGTAAAACTTGCTCTTTTATTTTTTTCTCTTCTGTGCTTTTAGGTATAGCACATGTTGCATATTCTTCAATGAAAGATAACACTGCTTCATCAGCATCTGTTCCAAATTTTGGGGCATCCTTGATCCACAACAGCATATGAATATGAGGAGCACCTCTTGCTTGGTACTCTTTTCTCCAAAAGAAATCCACAACTTCTCCAAGAGGTGTTTTTTTTTTATTGCAGATAAAGGACATCATAGCCTCAAATCTATGATTGAAATATCTGCAAACATTAACCGGATCCAATGAGCACAGTTCTCCTGCTGTCTTGTATTCGATGTTTTTAATGTTTGAATTTGCCTCTCGTAGAAAATCCTGTAAATCATCCCAAGCGTACTCGGCACAGCTTAGGGTTAGGAACCATGTAGGAGTTCCTAGATTCCGTAACATGCATTTTAATTCACCATGGCGTCGGTACCAATATTCATTTGTCCCACGCTGACAAGCCATCAGATTGATCAGTTGTGTTTCCAAATGATCATCTCAGTGCTGCACTTTCTCCATAAAATCCTTAGCAGACACATTTTGTAAATGTACTCCACTTTTTAAAATGTGATTTACTGCATAAGATAGTGCAGACAAGTCGCTTTCAAATAAAAGATGGAACAAATAAGGAATACTTTGACGAAACCTTGAATCTTCAGCATATAGTCTTGTAGTCCGATATTCAGAAGCTGGAATCTGTTCTGGACGTTCATCGTATCGTCCTCCTTTTCCTGTAGGAAACAGCTGGGGAAAACATCGAGCTTCCAAGCTCTCCTCCCATACACTCACGGGAGTTCCTTTTGCTTTCTTCATCTGAAACAGATCAATAGTGTCTCCCATAACTTCTTTTGAATGAAGAGGATGAATGCTAAAATGTTCATAAATTTCTTCTTCCTTTGACTTGTCCACTTTTTCTATTTGACCAGTTGGTGTTTCTGTGTCTTCTTGTAAATCTTCTTCTTCTTCATCTATATAAATTGATTCATACCATTTGTTATTTTTTTTCAAATACAAATTTGCTCTTTGTACTTTTCGTACATCCACCAGCTCCTGCCAAATCTTCTTATTCTTTGTAGGTACACCATTAACCAGAATAACTAATGGTTCAGTTTCCAAAGGATCTGCATCAATAGTTTCCATATTTTTTTTCAAATCCAAGGGCAAATACACCACTCTTCCTTTTAAACCTCTCAGTAAATCAGAAGGAGGTAATTTTCCAGTTTTGGGCTCCATACGTACTATGGTCTGGAACGGATGAACACATTGAATGAGTATAGACTCATATGTATTTAAATCAGAAAGTTCGGCAGGAATAGCATCCAATTCTAAATATTATGTACAGCTCTGGTCGGCATTCTAATTTCTTCTAACTTATTATAACAGTATTTACAAATACGCTGATCTTCACCCAATTCAAAACAAATTTCCAGAAATATATATGTTGCAAAATCCTTCCACTTATAATTATCTTCATTTTCACTTTTTTTATACAGATCAACATTCCTTGTTTGAATTTTATAATGACTTCTGCGGCAACAAATACAAGTAATATTTGGTCTTTCATTAGAGGTGATAGTAAATTTTGTCATTTCATCCTCAAAATTTTTAGTAATAATGAGTTCTTCATTTTGTTCCTCATTTTCCTCATTTACTGTGTCCTTTTCTGCACTTTCTTGTTCTGGACCAAAGTAACAAAACTGAATCTCATCAGTAACCTTCACTACATCTGATACAGATCCACGGAACAGAGCATTATTCAACTCATTCAACTTTACTGCTGGACTTTTAGCAAAATACAATATTCTCACAAACTTTCTCATTTCAGTATGATGAACAGCCAGCATCCTAAAATGATGAAAAACACTTTTACACACTTTTCTAGATAGACAAGCCAGAGAATGTCCCTGCAAACCAGTATTTTCTCTCACTCTGCATGGATCTAGTGTTTGAAGCACCTTCATCTTCTGTTTTACACTCTTTTTACTATATTCTCTTAGAAAGTCACGTAATTTATCAATAGATTCCTGACGCACAGTACAAATACTACTACAGTTCCAAGTGTACACTGGGGCTTTTGGACGTCTCCCCATAGCCTCAGCAGCCATTACTTCTTCCTCATTTCTTGGAAACATTTTCTCCTTTTCCATCACACAACCATCTCTAACTTCATATGCTCTACCATTGGTGTCAACTGCATGCAACAAACTATTACTTTGAAGATAACTCTCTTCATTAAAAAATGGTTCAGTACTTGAACTGTGTTTCCATTCTCCCAAGAACACTTTACAAAAGTTACTTTTTTTCACTTCTCTTTTCCTTTTCCTTTGTGACTTCATTGCATTCACTAATTTATCTAATCTACGCATCCTATTCAAAATTAGAATAAAAAGTTTTCTTTTTATTTCCAAAGCCTTATGTACAATATTTTCTATAATTTTTTTTTTCTTAATAAATTTTGTTTTTTTCTTATATTTTTTCACATCCTTTAGCAAATTTAACATCACTCTTCTCTGAAACATTTTTCGACAAATGTTTTTAAAATCTAATTTTCGTGTTAAATCTCTGCTCTGCTTACCAGTAGAGTTTTTCTTTTTGCCATCACCAGCTTCTCCTCCTATTTTTTTTTGCCCAGTTTTGTCCAGATATACTTGTTGTTGCTTTTCTTTCCTCTTTCTTGTCCTTAAAGGCATTTTTTTTTCACTGTTGCTCAGCAATACCTGCAAGGAACTTAAAAAAAAATCCTTTTTGTAATTATAATTTATTAAAATATTTTTTTTTACTTTTAATTAATTTCAAATGTTTTTCCATATGTCTCTCATTTGTGATTTACTAATTTGTGCACAGTGCTAGCCACCACAGTTGAAAATAAACAAGCTGCCCCTTTCCTGCAAGTGCATGTTTTACAGAACAACTGCAACACAAATTATATCTGTGGCCACAATTCCTGTGTGCTCACAGCCTCATGCTATGCTTCTAAGCAGAAAACAGAATTTGATTTGCAAATTCAAAGCACATTTACTACTCTGGTAGATCAAGTGATAATTGCAGTTACAACCTTACACATTTTCCTTGTAGATCACAGAGGCAGATAAGAGCACATTTCCTAACAGCTACTTCATACCATAAGTATCTGCAACCTGGGTGAGTGTTCAGAGTAGAGCAAAGAAAATGAGGCCTTGTTGACGTTCAATGTGTTTGCATTACACACAGTCCTGAGTAGTACGCATGAGAGTGTTGGAGAAGCTGCTGTGTGTGTCCCAAGAATGTGTTTCTGCAGACTATGTATTGTCAGCTGCAAGAGACATGAGCAAAGAGACTTTCAGAACTGCATGAAAACTACAGAGATGTATGTTACAGTGCATGTGTGCTAAGGGTTAATTTGTGTAAACACAACAGGCTGCCCCTTTTCCTGGGACTGCATTTCTTACTGAACAACATCTTCACAAACTAAATCTCTGCCCACAATTCCTGTGTGCACACAGAGTCATACCATCATTTTAAGCACATAACACAGGCTGCTCCTTTCCTGAGACTGCATTTCTTACTGAACAACATCTTCACAAACTAAATCTCTGCCCACAATTCCTGTGCGCACACAGAGTCATGCCATCATTTTAAGCACATAACACAGGCTGCTCCTTTCCTGGGACTGCATTTCTTACTGAACAACATCTTCACAAACTAAATCTCTGCCCACAATTCCTGTGTGCACACAGAGTCATGCCATCATTTTAAGCACATAACACAGGCTGCTCCTTTCCGAAGACTGCATTTCTTACTGAACAACATCTTCACAAACTAAATCTCTGCCCACAATTCCTGTGTGCACACAGAGTCATGCCATCATTTTAAGCACATAACACAGGCTGCTCCTTTCCTGGGACTGCATTTCTTACTGAACAACATCTTCACAAACTAAATCTCTGCCTACAATTCCTGTATGCACACAGACTCATGCCATCATTTTAAGCACATAACACAGGCTGCCCCTTTCCTGGGACTGCATTTCTTACAGAACTAATGCATTTTTCAAATCTGCTGCCATTTTCCTCTTTTTTCTTTCAAAGTGATTTCTGCTAAATGATAACCATCACAATTAAAAAGAAGTTGTCCTTTTCTTTCAAGTGCAAGTCTTACTTTTCAACAGCAACACAAATTATATGTCTGTCAACAATTCTTCTCTGCACACAGACTCATGGTTTCATGGTAGGCACAAAACATTATTCCTCATTGTTACCTGTACACCTTAACTTATGGTGAGAACATACTCCATCATATTTTACATATTCAAGACAGTTAAATATCTCCCAAAACAGAAAATGTAAATCACAACTTTATACAAATAATCACAATTCTTTTTTTTATATCTAAATTAACCACAAACACCCCCTCTCAGAGTCATAACTCACCTTTAAAATTAGTTATTTGGGAAAGAAATCTGGCAGTCACACAGCAGTTTATCAGACCAGAATCTCTGAGCTGAACACCTCTCTCCTCTCAGCAGAACCAGTTAATGGCACAGTTTCCCTCTCTTTTTTCACACATACACATGTTAACTCCAAATCACAGTCCTTCCCACATTTTTTCAAATGGAATCACACATTTTTATTGGTTGTCATTTTCAAACCTTTTCCAACTGAACCCTTCCCCCAACATGACTTCTACCTGCTGCCATAGCAACAGCTCATGGAACACTGGTGTATGCAGAGAGGTCAGAAGTTCAGCATACTATGTTTCAAATCCAAAGAGCAAGAGTGCTTGACCTGTCAAACCTCACAGCAAATCCAAAGTAATGTTCAGTGTCAACACATTTTTCAGAACCAATACAAAACATGCTTCTAAAAATGCATACAGACAGCCTAGTTTTAACTTTATAATTCTTTGAATCAGCCAATCAGTTCTTTTTGTTAAAAAAAAATATGTATGCCTCCATTTTTCAACTGTCTTTCATTTCATATTGCCATTCTGCTGAAAGACACCTCCTGAGTGCATCCAGATCTCCTTGAAAGATGTTCACAGTGTGGATTGTAGGTCACAGCTATGTCTTCTGGAGTGAAAAGTATGCAGAAAAAAGAGGTATGGTGAGAGACCTTGCTTTGCCAAATGTAGACATTAAATGGATTGGTCAGAGAGGGTTAAAGTGGCACCAATTAATGCCTTTGGTGAAAACCTTTCTACATCTCCAGCAGCCTAACCTTATTATTGTGCACTGTGGTGGAAATGACCTAGGCACTTTAACTGGGGTAGGTCTGGAAATGCTTATGAAGGACACCTTTGTGCAATTGATGGCGCTTTTTCCACAAACTGCCTTTGTATATTCTAATATATGCCAAAGGCAAAAGTGGAACTGGTCCAACCAATTTTGTCCGCAGATTAACAAAGCAAGGAAGCACGTCAACAAATCTATTTCTGCTTTCCTCAGAGACTATGGTATGGGTTCTATATACCACAACAACTTGCGTTACAACATGCAAGGCATTTATAGAGGAGATGGTGTACACTTCACTGATGAAGGCAACAGAGTCTTCCTCTTCAACTTTAGACTCTGCATTGGTACTTACTTGTAGGTACTACAAAAAAAAACACTCAATTAACACAAGGGCTCTTTTTAGAGCCACCTAATATCTAAACTCTTTTCTTTGATTTTTTTTAATTTATTTTTTAAAAGTTTTTTTTCGGGTGCGCGCCAGGTGCGCACACTTGGCGATATTTTTTTTTAATTTAAAAATATTTTTTTTTGCCCTACAAGGTCCTACTGTGTCCCCCTGACAATGCCTAGTGGGTCAATTTCTCCCTACTCTGCCCCCTTTTCAAGTTCTCCCCCTTTGTTTATCACCCCCTCTGTCTGTGAGAGACAAAATGGCGGCCGCCGCTTCCTGATTTACACCGATTAGAATGTTTACTAACATCTAACAACCAATCAGAAGTGCGTTCGCGTACTGCCGAGTGCGCGCACCCGTCGCGCACCCTGCGCGCGTACAGATATATATATTGATTTAAATGCTATTTTCTCAGAAAATACTGAACAGATTTACACCAAACCTGCAAAAGGCACCAAACGAACCTTATGGCTACCTCTCTGCCAAATTTCAAGTATTTCTGTTCAGCCGTTCGGGCTGTAGCTGCGACTAAAGTCCCTATGGAAAAATCCATGGGGAAAACGTGTTTTGGGACCCCCCCTTTTTCTCTGCCCCCGCTTGACGAATCACCCCGAGACTTTCAGGGTAAGAGCGGAGCGGAGCGCCCCATCAGTTTTGAAAATTTCGCGAGGATTCGTCAATCGGCGCCAGAGTTATTCAAAATAGAATTTTGAGATTTCCTATGGAAACTCGGTCCTAACTATAACTACCTACTGGCGACCGCCAGTAGGTAATATGTATATATATATATAATACATATTTAAATTTCAAACTAAACTATATTCACTGGATAATGTCATCAGTGATGTCATTTGAGATGTCATCAGTGATGTCATCAGTGATGTCACTGACCATGTCATGAATGATGCAATATGTGACATCATCAGCACTGCATTGCAGGCATGCGAGTTATAGTTAGCAGAACTCACTATAACGGAGGAATTTCTATGGTTTGAGCGAATGAAATGGCCAGCTAACTATAACACCACTGAAACCTATGGTTTTTTGTATGAATGAATATATATATATATATATATATATATATATATATATATATAAATATATATATATATATATATTATCTACTGGCGGTCGACGGTAGATAGTTACAGTTAGGACCTATTTTCCATAGGAAATCTGCAACAGTCTATTGGGAATATCTTTGACGCCGATTGACGAATCTTCGGAAATTTTCCAAACTTTTGGCCAGCTCCGCTCCTACCCTGAAAGTTTTGTGGTGATTCGTCAAGCGGGGCAGAGAAAAAGGGGGTTCCCACAACGCGTTTTCCCTATACAATTTCCCATAGGATCTGTTGTCGCAGCTACAGCCCGAACCGCTGAACGGAATTACACCAAATTTGGCAAAGAGGTAGTCCTCAGTTCAGACTCGTGCCATTTGCTTAAATGGTGTAAACCCTCCCGAGCACGAGCTGAATGCGAATTGGCTGCCAACACTCTGAATCAGGAAGTGTTGGCTGCCGTCTTGTGCCTCGGTAGAACCGAGGCACAAGAAAGCACAAAAACAAAGGCGCAAAACGCGACAAGGGGGCAGGGTAGAAACACCCTGACCCGCTAGGCCCAAAACCTTTTTTTTTTTAAATCGCGGGATGCGCGTAGGGTCCGCGCATCCCGCTAATGAAAAAAAGCAAAGCGCGGACTCCCGCGCTTCGTTTTTAATTATCCCCCGGGGGGCCAAGCCCCGGGGGCAATGTGTTTATCATAATGTGGGGCCCAGAGGGGCCCCCCAGCCCCGGGGACCGCCACCCCCGGGGCTTAACTGAATGTATGCAGGGGGCTCATGGCCCCCCGCAGCCCCGGGGACCGCCACCCCCCGGGGCTTGTTTTAAAAAAATAAATAAATACCTGTGTGGGGGGGCTCGAGCCCCCCACACGCCCCGGGGACTGCCACCTCCCCGGGACACTAAATATTTAAATAGGGGGTCCGTTACAGACCCCCAAACCCCGGGGAACACCACCCCCGGGGCTTAAAATTAAGTGGGGGGCCCTCCTGGAGCCTTGTCGTGGCCCTGGGGACTGCCCCAGGGCCGGCTCCTGCAGTGTCCCGGGGTGCCCACCCCCGGGACACTGCTATTTGCTATGGCAGGGTGGGAGCCTTGCGGCTCCCATCCTGCCATAGCCAACTGCTTTGGTATTTGGAAGAGAGAGCAGGAAACCTGCTCTCTCTTCCAAATACCAAACACGATTGCTTTTCCACACGGGAAGCAGCATGTTAGCTGCTCCCCATGTGGAAAAGCAATGCCGGCTCCCGCAGGACGCAGGGAGCCGGCGGGGCTGTGGGGGGATTGGGGACCCCCCACAGCCCCCAACAGAGGCCAGGCCCCGGGGGATGGGGTCCCCGGGGCCAGTAGTGGCCCGGGAGGGGGGCCACGCAGCCCCCCTCCTTAAAAAAAAAAATAATAAAAAGGGCCATGCCCCGGGGGAAGGGGTCCCCGGGGCAAATTATGACCTCGGGAGGGGGGCCACGCGGCCTCCTTCCCGATTTGTTTTTTTAAATAAAGCCCCCCTTCTTAAAAAGGAGAAAAAAAACGGGATCGGGACGTTTGCAGAGGGGGAACGAATTCCCCTTCAATACTGGGGGTCCCTGGGGGAGAAGCCCACCAGGAACCTCCAGTATGCGCCAGGGGGCTGCATTGCAGAGAGGTGTAATGAGGCCACGCCCCTTTTTACACCTCGCCAGGGGACCTTAGGATTCAAGGGGACTTAATCTCCCAACTTAAAACGCGCCACGGGGCATGTTTGCACGGTGTTGAAGGTAGGGGGCGGGGCCTGAGGTGATACTGTGCAAACACGCCCTGTGGCGCGTTTTAAGTTGGGCAATTCATTCCTCTTCAATCCAGAGGTCCCCTAGGGGACAATTAGCCCATCAGGTACCTCCACTAAGCGCCACGGAGCTGTGTTGCAGAGTGTTGTAAAAAGGGGTGTGGCCTCTGAACACCTCTCTGCAACGCAGCTTCCTGGCACTAAGGGTGGGCGTAGTTTGCGAAGTAGCACTTCGCGAAGCTACGCAAAGTGCAGTTCGCACTACGCGAGCTACGCGTATCACTTCGCGAACTGCGTAGTAACATTTTCACACTGTGCAAGATGTTGTTTTCAATGATTGCACAGTGCGGACAAGCAACCGGCACTGTGCAATCATTGAAAATGGCATCTTGCACAGTGCGAGCTGTAGTTTTCTGCTGCTCGAGTAGATTTTTATTCGAGCTGCAGCTTTCTCAACTCGAACTGGTAGTTTCTCATCGCGAGCAGTCATGAGCATACGCGACCCCTCGCAATGAGAAACCTGACCTCCTCGCGTTGGGAATCTCGCCGGGAGGTTTATTTTCCATGCTTGCGATCGCCAACTTGATGTTGCTGATCGCGAACAAGGAAAAAGTCTCTCTGGGATGTCATTTTGCTTGCGCGCGGTCGGCAACTTGACGTTGAGGACCGCGAGCAAGCAAAAAATGACGGCAGCACTACGCAACACTACGCTACGCGTGTTCGCACTGTGCTACGTGCAATTCGCGTAGTGCGAAGTTACGCAAACTTCGCAAACTACGCGAGCGTAGCGTAGTGTTTTGCCCAGGCCTACCTGGCACATACTGGAGGGACCTGGTGGGCTAGTTGGCCACATGGGGACCTCAGGATTCAAGGGGACTTAATCCCCCAACTTAAAACACCCCATGGGGCGCGTTTGCACAGTGGTGAAGGTAGGCGATGGGGCCTGAGGTGAGATCTGTGCAAACACGCACTGTGGCGCGTTTTAAGGTGGGGAATTAATTCCTCTTCAATCCTGAGGGTCCCTGGGGACTAACTAGCCCACCAGGTATCTCCAGTAAGCGCCACGGAGCTGTGTTGCAGAGTGTTGTAAAAAGGGGCGTGGCCTCTGAAAACCTCTCTGCAATGCAGCTCCCTGGCGCATACTGGAGGTACCTGGGTGGCTAGTTTGCCCCCAGGGGACCACAGGATTGAAGAGGAATTTATTCCCTAAATTAAAACGCGCCACAGGGTGGCTTGGTGAGCCAAGATGGCGGCCGCATTTTAAGCCGGCTCCCGCCTGCCCGTACCAAATATGCGGATAATTATCTCTGTCCCCGGTGCAGAGGCGCCCCGCCAGCAGGCAACGATAGCGGAGGAGCAGCGCCGGCGATAGGAGCGCTCCGGAGGGTCCAGGTCCCCTGTGAGCCCGGGGACGGCTGAGGGACGTTTGAGGCCTGGAGCGGCACCGGGAGCACCGGCCTCACGTGAGCGGGGAGGCCGGGCCGGCTGAGATCGGCTGCTGCGGTGTGGTGCCCGCCGGCGTTGGTGGTCACACGGCGATCCTGTGAGCTGACGGCGGAGCGGAGTCTGGGTCCCAGCTGGCGAGATCCGGCAGAGGCAGTCTGGGGCGTCTCGTCTTGGAGGGACCTGCGACACAGCGGGGCGCGCTGCGGGCTTCGGCCCTGAGGTGAGGTGGCGCCTGGGTCCCCGGTGTGCAGAAACTGGTTCTCCCCTCTCTTCTCCACCCCCCTGGATGGGCTGGTGGTCCCTGGGGGTTCGGCGGCCAGTTCGGGTTGCGAGGGAGGTGAGGGGCCTGGTGTGAGGCAGCGAGGGCTGCTGGGTGGACTGGAAAGGGGCTGCGACTTGGTGGATCCTAGTGGCGACAGGGCACAGTTGACCTGGCCGGCTGGGGTGCAGTGGACGTCGTATCCGCCCCGTGTCATAGTCTGGGGAGTGGTGCTGGGGGCCCCCTCTGCCCCCCCATTATCTGGTAGAGACTGGGCCTGGGCCGGCGCAGGCGAGGTGACGGAAGACCGGCTGGGCCCAGCCCCATGATTTCCCCTGGACGACCGGGGTCGAGGACAGGAGACGGTGGCGCTATCCTGAGGGCAGTCCTGTATGAGAGAGTGAGGATCTGCGGACGGACTGGGGGATCCCGTACGGTGGTGGATTGGGAGCGTCAGTCTGCCACGATGACCAGGGACAAGCCCGGAGGAGGGGCGGCGAAGCAGGGGCCTATGGATAAATTTGCGGGCCCGGCGGGGTCGGTGACCGGGGACCCCCCGGGGCAGTGACAGACAACGCCGCCCTCCTTGCAGCCATAACGCAGTCCTGGGATATGTTGGATGCCAAGATTGGGGCAGTAGGTTCGGACATCATGCTGCTGCGTCAAGATCTGCGAAACGCGGTGACCTGCATCACGGAGGATGAGACCAGGGTGTCGAGCGTGGAGGACGAGGTTGCGATGCTGAGGAAGCAGGTCCTGGCCCTGGAGTCGACCCAGCGGGGCCTGGCGGGCAGGGTTGAGGATGCAGAAGGGCGGGCCCGCAGGAATAACCTGCGCTTCATGGGTTTTCCGGAGGGATGCGAAGGGAACAACATGGAGCGCTTCCTCTCTCAATGGCTGGAGGGGTGGCTACCGGCCGAATCGCTGTCCCGCTATTTCGTGGTGGAGCGGGCGCACCAGGCCCTGCTCCAGAGGCCGCCGGTGGGGGCCCATCCTCGGCCAATTATCGCTAAACTCTTGAACTACCATGACAGGGACGTCATTCTCCGCCAGGCCAGGGAGCGGGAGCCTCTGCAGTTCGAAAACTCCTGTATACTTATATTCCCAGACTATACCCGCATGGTTCAGCAGCAGCGGCAGTCTTTCTTAGCGGCTAAGGCCAGGTTACGAGAACTTCACTTATCCTATGCCCTTCTCTACCCTGCGCGCCTGCGGGTTGTCCATGAGTCCCGAACACTGTTCTTCGAATCACCGAAGGAAGTATTTAAATGGACAGACGAGACAGTCAAATTGCGCCCCCATACACCTCCAGGTAGAGATTTGAACTCATCCCAAGCTGGGGGGGCAGGAACTATAGCTAAGAAGCAGCGCACTCCAGATCCCGCCGTCGGCATAAGTCGGGAGGAGCTTGGCATGGGGCAGGCCCGGAGGCAGGACATCCGCCGAGTGGACCTTAAGAGCCTGGACGTTCCTTGGGTGCGAATCTTCCTGGCTTCCATATCATGGACATGCCGCCTGCTGCCTTACTCTCCTAGATATGGGGGGCTACCTTGGTCTGGGGGACAGAGTTTGGGGGCGACCACCCTCGTAGCCAGTTGCAGGCGGGGTCTTTGGGGATTTGGTGGCGGGGGGTACGTTGGGGATCCCTTGGTTGAGCACTACTGCGGCTCAATGTTTGGGCCTGAGGAAGTTTCTCACCGCGACAGGTACTTCCATGTTTGTGAGGTATGGGGTGGGGGGAGCGGGGTGGGGGGATTGTGGGAGAGTTGGGGTTTTGAGTTAGGGGTTGACCGTACCTTAGAACACTATTGGGCATGGGCGGGGTAGATACAGGAGTCCCTGAGTGGTCCCTATGGTCTGGATATGATCACTATGGCGACAGCTGTCCTGGGGCCTAGTGGGCGACTAGCTGCGCTCAAAGTGCTGAGTCAGAATGTTCGGGGTGCCCTCGATAAGATTAAGAGAGGGGCAGTCCTGCAGTACGTGAAGAGGGCATCGGCGGATGTGGTGCTCCTGGGAACGAAGGTGCTATGCCTACAATGCTACGGATATACACAGGTGTTTCATGCAGGGTTTGTCCAGGTTCCAGGGGTGTGGGTATCTTGATACACAGGCGGGTCTCCTTTGCGCATTCCCAGACGTAGACGGACAAGTATGGGAGGTATGTCTTTGTCTTGGGTCGGATTGGAACGGAGCAGGTGGTGTTCGGTAGTGTGTACGCCCCCCCATTGTCCTGGTCCTTTGCGGTGCAGCTCCTGGGGTGCTGGGCAGACATCCCGGAAGTCCCGGGGATTATCGGGGGGGACAGGAACGATGTGATGGATCTTCATAGGGACCGACTTTCGGGGGGCCGGGAGAGAGGGGAAGGGGGACAGACGAAACTACACGCGCTGGTGGGTGGCCTGGCATGGGTGGATGCTTGGAGACGGTGTCATGGAGCTGCTAGGGCTTACACATATTTGTAGGCGGTGCACGGGTCCTTCTCCAGACTGGACTATATATTCCTATCAGGGGCCGCGATGACTCGGTTGGACGCGGCAGAGATCCTACAGCACGGGCTCTCGGATCACTCCCTGGTGTCTGCGGTCCAGCGGATGGGGGGCGCGGGGGGTCGTTTCGCTGGCGACTGTCAGTGTGGCACTTGTAACAGCAGGACTATCGAGTGCATATGACCGCGGTGCTAGATCAGTATCTGTCGCGAAATGTGGGTTCTGTATCCGGGGCAGAGACGTTGTAGGAGGCACTGAAGCCAACACTCTGTGGTGTGGATATCTCCTTTTGTGTGGCGGCCCGCCGTGAACGTAGGGCGGAGCTGGTTCGAGCGGAGGCTGAGGTCCTGGAACTGGAGCGTGGGGCTCGGGAGGTGGGAGGGGGGGCGCATTGTCGACAGTTAATCTTTGCGCAGCAGAAGTACGTCTCCCTGCTGCTTGACGAGGCGCGCCAGGTGTGGCTGGCCACACGGAGTCGGGTGTACCAGTGGGGGGATAAGTCGGGTGCGATGCTACATATGTTGTGCCAGGGGAAATATCATGCCAAGGACCTCCCCGCGATAACGAATTCAGGGGGGCGCCCATAGTGGACCCGGGGGGGCTGGCTGATAGTTTTGCGACATACTATGAGGATCTCTATAGCCCCCATGAGTGCCTCACGGCGACGGCAGTAGAGCACTTCCTGACTGATCACTCGGTCACGGCCTTACCCGAAATGGCACGGAGGGCATTGGATCATCCGCTTACAGTGGAAGAACTGGGGGAGGCTCTGGGTGGCCTGAATCTGGGCAAGGCCCCGGGCCCGAACGGGTTTCCGTGCGAGTTTTTTAAGAAATTGTTTTTGCAATTAGGTCCACACTATGCAGCGGTGGTGGAGGAGGCCCGAGAGGGTGGGTTGTTACCCCGGGATTGGAGACATGCTGAGATTGTAGTGTTTCATAAACCAGGTAGACCCCCAGAGGAGCATGCCTCGTACCGTCCGATCTCCCTCCTCAACGTGGAGGCTAAAATACTCGCGAAGACCTTGGCCACTCGCCTCCTGCCATATGTTGCCTCATTGGTCCACCCGGATCAGGTGGGGTTTATGCCCTCTCGTGCCACGCGGCATAATATCCAATGTGGCGATTGCTGAAGTGCGGCGGTTAGAGGTCCCGGAAGCTCTATTGTTGGCGGACATGGATAGGGCGTTTGACTCCCTTAGTTGGCGCTATTTGTTTCTGCTGCTGCGGCACTTAAACTTCGGATGGCGGTTCCTGTCTTACCTGCGGCTCCTCTATGGAGATTACGGCCTCGGTCAGGGTGGCGGGGGTGTCCTCACGGCCGTTCCCCGTACAGCATGGGACGTGCCAGGGGTGCCCCTTGTCCCCGTATCTGTTCGCCTTGGCCATGGAGTCGCTGGTGGCGTGGGTGCGAATGGAAGCGCAGATATCCGGATTTGAGTGGGAAACTGGCCTGGCTGATCGGATAGCCCTGTACGCCGATGATGTCCTCTTCTTTCTGACGAATCTCGATCGTACGGGGCCCCGGTTGCTCTGGATCATGCAGATATTCGTTGAGACGTCGGGTCTTTTTATGAACCCCCGGAAGTCCACGCTGTGGGTACTTGGGGGTCCGACTCCTGTGCAGGGGTGGGCGTCCTCGGTGCGGATGGCGGAGGGGGGGCTTCAGTATCTGGGGGTATTCTTGTCACCTACCACGGAGATCTCCTGGGGGCGAAACGTGGTGCCCGTGTGGGAGCAGGTTTGTCGGGACATCAAATTATGGGCTTGCATGCCACTCACTATCTTTGGCCGGTCTGCGATTTTTAAAATGGTGGTTCTTGCCCGCCTGCTATATCAGCTGCAGAATCACCCCTATACGATCCCACCGGAATGGTTCTGTAGGGTGAACTCGACCTTGGGTCAGTTCTTGTGGGAGGGAGGGGTGGTGCGGGTTGCCTTACGAGCGTGCCTCCTCTCAACATATACTGGGGGTCTGGCTATGTCGGATTTGCTCTCGTATTACCAGGCCTCCCACCTGCTGGTGCTGATCGAGTGGTGGTATGGGAGGGGGGGACCCGGTGTATGCGGTGGAACGGGGGCTCATGGTCCCACACACACTTCACACCTTGCTTTATTCTGCCGTCCATCGGGCGCGGTTGCCACCGGCGACGCAAGTAATCTTCCAAATTTGGTGCCAGGTGTTGCAACGTATTGGGTGCTGGGGCGTTCTCACGCGTGAGACCCCTCTGTGGCACAATGGGCGGCTACCGCAGTTGGCGGCCCTGTCTGGGTTTGAGGGGTGGGATCAGATTGGCATCTCCGCTATAGGCAACGTCGTGCGTGGGTGTGTGCTGAAGTCCTTCCAGGACCTCCAGCTGGAGTTTGACATGCCGCAGACGCAGTTCTATCGATACCTACAATTTCGCCACGGGTTCTCCCCTAGTCTGGTGGGCCTGGACTCCATAGCTGACTTTAGCCCAGTCGAAGCGAAGTTGTTTATGGGAGACCTTCATGAAAAGAAAATCTCCAAGATATACCGATCACTGGTTATCCATAGTGCCCCTTCGCTCCAACAGCTCAAAGGGAAATGGGAGGACGATGTTGGGCCCCTTGACGAGACAGATTGGACAGATGCACTGGCCTCGCCCCTGGGAGCAGCCATAGCCATGCGACTCCGTTCCATACAATTTAAGTACTTACATAGGGCCTACTTTACTACTTTACCCGGTGGAGTTGGGGCGGGCTGGCTTGGTTGACTCTCCGGAGTGCCTCCGCTGTAGATGGGAAGAGGGTTCCTTCTTTCACACTGTGTGGGTCTGTGGGTCCTTGTCCGGTTTTTGGAGAGGGGTATTGGCTTGTTTATCCGAGGTATTGGGGTGGGATCTCCCAGCGGACCCCAAGCTGACACTCCTGCACATTATGGAGGACATTGGTGGCAACATATACAAGCGGCACCTATTGTTACTGGGTTTTACACTGGCCAAGAGGGATATCGCCCGGGCATGGAAAGCACCGACTGCTCCCTCGCTGAATGTGTGGAAGAGGGGCTTGAACTTTAATATGAGTCTGGAGCTCCCTATCTTTGCTGCTAGAGGGTGCCCTCACAAACATTATAAGATATGGAAAAGGTGTGCAGACTATAGGGGTCTCCCTCTGGAGCCAGCCCCAGAGGAGCTGGAGGAGGGACTCGCCTAGTTGCCCCCGGGTGAGGGGGTGCACGCATGAACAGAGAACTGAACTGTCAGACCTACGCTTATACGCATTATGGATGGCTGAATATAGTATGGTGCGGTCGGGGAGTGGGGAGGTTAGGGGGGGAGAGTTTGGGGGTTTTGTTTTCATCTGAATTGCATTCCAAATATCCTATCATGATAAAATTGTCAATGGCATGCTTGGGCCGATACCTCTGGGTCACAGGGGCCGGCATCATATGTGTCTGTTGATGAATAAAAACAGTTTTAAAAAAAAAAATGCGTCACAGGGCGTGTTTGCACAGGTCACCTCAGGCCCCTCCCCCTTCCTTCACCATTGTACAAATATTCCTCTAAAATCAGCCGAACTACGAATTCCGATTTGCTCACCTGTAAACAGGAGAGAACCCAGTGCTGCATCTTTTAGCCCAGCACTGGCATTGAAAAGTAATTCTAAGCGTACTTACCAGTAACTTGTATTTCCTTAATAGGAATCCATTGTGTGGTTTTCACCAGAAAATGTTCTAAGTGTCCATTTTTGAAACGTACAAATATTCCTCTAAAATCAGCCGAACTACGAATTCCGATTTACTCCCCTGTTATCAGGAGAGAACCCAGGGCTGCATCTTTTAGCCCAGCACAGACCCTGAAAAGTAATTCTAAGCGTACTTACCAGTAACTTGTATTTCCTTCCATAGGAATCCATTGTGTGGTTTTCACCAGAAAATTTTCAGTGTCCATTTTTGAAACGTACAAATATTCCTCTAAAATCAGCCGAACTACGAATTCCGATTTACTCACCTGTTATCAGGAGAGAAACCAGTGCTGCATCTTTTAGCCCAGCACTGACCATGAAAAGTAATGCTAAGCGTACTTACCAGTAACTTGTATTTCCTTCCATAGGAATCCATTGTGTGGTTTTCACCAGAAAATTTTCTAAGTGTCCATTTTTGAAACGTACAAATTATTCCTCTAAAATCAGCCTAACTACGAATTCCGATTTACTCACCTGTAATCAGGAGAGAACCCAGTGCTGCATCTTTTAGCCCAGCACTGACCCTGAAAAGTAATTTTAGGCGTACTTACCAGTAACTTGTATTTCCTTCCATAGGAATCCATTGTGTGGTTTTCACCAGAAAATTTTCAGTGTCCATTTTTGAAACGTACAAATATTCCTCTAAAATCAGCCTAACTACGAATTCCGATTTACTCACCTGTTATTAGGAGAGAACCCAGGGCTGCATCTTTTAGCGCAGCATTGACCCTGAAAAGTAATTCTAAGCGTACTTACCAGTAACTTGTATTTCCTTCCATAGGAATCCATTGTGTGGTTTTCACCAGAAAATTTTCTAAGTGTCCATTTTTGAAACGTACAAATTATTCCTCTAAAATCAGCCGAACTACGAATTCCGATTTACTCACCTGTAATCAGGAGAAAACCCAGTGCTGCATCTTTCAGCCCAGCACAGACCCTGAAAAGTAATTCTAAGCGTACTTACCAGTAACTTGTATTTCCTTCCATAGGAATCCATTGTGTGGTTTTCACCAGAAAATTTTCAGTGTCCATTTTTGAAACGTACAAATATTCCTCTAAAATCAGCCTAACTGTGAATTCCGATTTACTCACCTGTTATTAGGAGAGAACCCAGGGCTGCATCTTTTAGCCCAGCATTGACCCTGAAAAGTAATCCTAAGCGTACTTACCAGTAACTTGTATTTCCTTCCATAGGAATCCATTGTGTGGTTTTCACCAGAAAATTTTCTAAGTGTCCATTTTTGAAACGTATAAATATTCATATAAAATCAGCCAAACTACGAATTACGATTTACTCACCTGTTTTCAGGAGAGAACCCAGGGCTGCACTTTTTAGCCCAGCACTGACCCTGAAAAGTAGTTCTCAGCGTACTTACCAGTAACTTGTATTTCCTTCCATAGGAATCCATTGTGTGGTTTTCACCAGAAAAGTTTCTAAGTGTCTATTTTCACAACGTAAAAATAGTCCTAAAAAATCGTCTGTATGACTTAAACACATTCTTTCAACTGTTTACAGGAGGTTGGCCAGTGCTGGATCCAGGATCCACCACTGAGTAAGAAAAAGTAACGATAACACTACTTACCTGATAAGTGAATTTTCTGCCATAGGATAACATTGGTGATTCTATGGGGAAAAGTTTCTAAGTGTCAACTTTTAAAATACAATAATATTCCTTAAAAATTACTACTGTAACCAAAGCGCTTTTACTCAACTGTTTACACGAGATGTCCAAGGACTGAATCTAGGATCCAGTCCTGTGGTTAGAAAAGTAATCCATAAAGTAACTAATTGCATTTCAATAGAAATTCACATTGAGCTCAATGTTGCTTTGTGTTTGAAATTGTGTTGCCCATTGCAACAACTGTAACTACTGCACTTAAAAGTCTGTTGCCTATTTGCCAAGTATTTAAACTAAAGTAATTCATTCTGAGAAAGTATATTTTGTATTTTAATGTATAATGTAATTATAATGTAATTAAAAAAATATATCTAAAAATAACTAGTTTAAAAAACTGTAGTAAATCAGTATAAAAAAATCAGTATAACAATTAATACATTCAAAATTGTCATTTACAAAACCTTTGAAATTCACTAAAAAAACCATAGGTTTCAGGCCTGATATAGTTAGGAATTAGCATTTAAAAAACCTTTGAAATTCACTGAAAAAACCATAGGTTTCAGGGGCGTTATAGTTAGGAATTGGCATTTAAAAAACCTTAGAAATTCACTGAAAAAAACACAGGTTTCTGGGGTGTTATAGTTAGCTGGACATTTCCCTCGTACAAAACCCTAGAAATTCCCCCTTTATAGTTAGTTCAGCTAACTATAACTCGCGCCCCTGCAATGCACTGCTGATGACGTCGCATATTACATCACTCATGACATGGTCAGTGACATCACTGATGACATAACTGATGACATCTGAAATTACATCACTGATGACATCACTGATGACATCATCCATGTGATAAATTAGGGCATCTTCTCAAACCCTTTGATATACTCAAGCAAAATTTCAGACGTCCATTCTCAAAACCATAGATACTCCAATACCAATAACTACATACTCACTCATTGACTCTTAGATCTACACACACATGCACTCACTCACCTGTACAGTCACTCATACTTACAGTCACTCAGTACAGGACTATCATATGCATTTGTACACCTACATAGACACTCACACACCACCAATCATCCATAGAGGTACTCTCACACCTAGTCAGTCATGCAAATAATTAATCACACTCACATTTACTCACCTATGCAGTTATACACACACAAGTTCACTTACTCATAAAAATAGTACCACATTCTTACGCTCTTATACAATCACTGATACAAGCACACACTCATCCATACAACCACTCTCACAATCACACACTCTCACATATACCCACGTATATACTCTTACACACATATATACTGCTTTTTACATATGTAGTTATTCACACATGTACCACTGAGATATACATTCAATCACTAACACACCCATACATACACTCACCCAACCATACAGTCCATCACAGATGTACTCTTAATGTGCTACCTCAGGTAGTAGATATACACCCTCTCGCTTCCGCAATTCCTCCTTCCTCCCAAGCTACCATTATGGCCGAATCTTCTCTAGTCCCTTTAGCTTTGCCGGCTCTGGCCCCATCGCTTCCTCCTGCGGAGGTGGTCATTACAGGGGGGAAGTATACGCACGGTGAGGGCCCTGCCGGTCCCCCAGAGTGGGTGACTCAATGAGACCAGAAGACGATATATTGGGGGCTGCGAACCCTACGCTCGCCCGTTCTCTCTTACCAGCTACTCAGAGTCAGATTGTAGTAGCGGGGGTAGAGAAGGAAGGGGAAACGTCACTTGAGGATATTCTCACTTCTATGAGGGAAGAGATCAGGAACGGGTTTCAGGTCTCTAATGGAAATCAGAATGAGATCAGGGCTGCTTGTGAAATATTGAAGAGGAAAGTAGATGGACTCTATGCAAGAACTGAATCTCTAGAGGGTTCCGTCGGGGATCTCAAAACTACCCTGGAGTCTGCAGAGGTAAAGATTGAAAGCCTCCATAAGGAAGGAGATGCTCTGCAGGAAAGAGTCGAATCATTGGAAAATTACTCCCGTCGTAACAATCTTCGTCTTTTAAAGGAAGGGAGTGATTTAAGATCCTTTGTGGTGTCTTTGTTAAAAGACTCTCTAAAACTAGACGAGACACCCGAGGCTCTGCTGAAAGACATCCAGCGGATACACAGAGACCCTTTTCGACTAAACCCAGAAAAATCCTGATTAACTTTAATACGTATACCCTGAAAGAAACGATCTTAAATTTAGCATTGAAAGCCAAATCATTACAGGGCCCAGATTTTTCTTATGAAGTTCGGTCCGACCTCTCCAAATCCACCTTGGACCGGCAGTGGGAACTTGGCCAAAGGATGGACAAATTTAGATCATTAGGTGCAACGGTGCAAATGAGGTTCCCTGCGTTTTTGCGGATTATGTTCAACAACAAGATGTACAATATTAGATCCACCTCAGACACAGATCAATTACTGGACTCTATTAAGGCCTCCGCGGGTGGACCTATTTAGGGTGTTGCACTATTTGGGTTAAGACCGGTATAGATACAACTTTGATATTGGAACATCCAACTGCTTCTACATCTGGCCCTAGCCCTTAGATAAAAAAAGAAACATAAAGAGTGAGTATTGGTAATTAAGGAAAATAAAAAAGAATGGGGGAGTCATTTTATATTTAAAAAAAAATATATATATATATATTTGAGAGCTGGGGGATACACAAGCACAGTGGGGTGGAGAAATGAGGAAAAAGGTAATAAAGGAAAGGAAGGGAAAGGAAAAATAAAAATCTATATTTAAATAAGAAGGGAGAAAAGAAAGGAGAAAGAGGGAAAAAAAAAGGAGGGGAAAAAAAAAAGAGAACATTTATGAATAGAAATGATCTATACTGTATGCAGGAGAATTAAAAAAAACACACACACATAACATATGCACTACAGTAAAGTTAAAAGCTAAAAGTAGCTCTTCTCACTTTTTCCCAACACCTTACTCTTTATTCTTCATTTCTCCGACAAAGTATTCTTAGTAGCATTCTTAGTTGTGTTTGCTTTGGTGTGTAAGGGGGGGGGGATGGATAGAGAACGTTAAACTGGCCATACATCTAGCCAGCTTAAGATGGGAGGGGTTCTCTAGGGGAGGGGAAGAGGGGACAGAGGAACGGGGGCACTGGGTGTATTGGGGAAAGGGGAAAAAATCAAAAATCATCCTCAAAAGCCAACCTTCTTTGGCTGATTTTTACGGGTAGGCAAGGGTGATGTGTCACCACTTTACTTTCAGACTATCTTTTTTTTTGAGGCAGTGATCTGGGATGTAGGTTTGGCTAGTGGGTTGGCGGGTCTGTGGAGGGGGAGAGACTTGAGATGAGTTCCCTGCATTACCTATCTTGGAATGTCAATGGCCTGTGTGGTAAGGTTAGAAGAGACCGTATTTTACAATATCTAAGGGACTTTCCCGCACAGGTCATTGCCCTACAGGAGACACATCTTCTCAAAACTGAGATCACGGATATATTAAAAAAACAGAAATAGATTGATAATTTTATTGCTGCAGATCAATCGGCAAATAAAGGAGGGATCGTCCTTATTTTTAAAAAGAATGCTAATGCTCAAATATTAGAGCATAAGGAGGACCAGAGTGGGAGATGGCTTATGTTACGAGTCTCATTAGGTGAGAGTATATACTCACTGGTCACCTACTACGGCCCAAACCAAGATGATCCCTCGCATTTAGACCTCATTTGGAATCACTTGTTAAATGTTAATGACCCTATTATCTGGTGTGGAGATTTCAACGTTGTGCTGAACCCAAAACTCGAAAATTCTCCAAATTCGAGGGCCAGCGTTGCCTATAAATCACGGCAAATTCTAGTATGAATAATAGCACAATTGGGTCTAGCCGACATATGGAGGGAGAGGGAGGACGATGAATTGGAAGTCTCATTTCGGAACCTTAAATATAAGCGCAGATCAAGAATTGACTACGCTTTGTTTTAGTTTTTGTCTTAAAGACTCATTAGTGGAGATATCATATCTCCCCTCTCATCTCTCCGATCACTCAGCAATTTGTTTTACTTTGAATTCCAGCCAGCAGTTAGGACATGTGTCTTGGTCATTTGATCGGTCCATCCTTCATGATGAGGACGAAATTAGTTTTTTAATAGCTGAATCTAAGTTTTTTTTAGAAGCAAACCTAGATTCCACTCTAATTGCCACAGTTTGGGATGCTCTGAAGGCATTTTGGAGAGGAAACATTACTTGTAGAGCCTTTCAGAGACGGAAGATATACAGGGAAAAGATTATAAATATAGAAGTGGAAATGAAATCTATTGAACAACAACTTGGTACTTCTATAGGCTCAACTAGACAGCAAGAAAGATTAGTCCACTTAAAAACACAATTGGAGAGTATTTTACAAGAAAGGGTCGCTAGGAGATGGGAGGCAAGTAATAATTCCCATTTCGAGTTCGGGGAAGCAGCAGGGAGGATGCTAGCGTGGAAAATAAAAGCAGATCAAACAAAAAAATACATAAGGGAGATAAAGTTGGAAGGCGAACAATCCCCTCGATCTGCAAACTCCGATATTGGGAGAGCTTTTCAGGAATTTTTTCAGGCCATTTACAAAGAGGATATCATTGACAACCACTTTGCAAGAGATTCCTGGTTGGATGAAATATCCCTGCCAAGTCTCACTTAGGTTCAAAGTAGCAGCTTGGATTCGGAAATTACATAAGCGGAGGTTAGAGAAGTTATTGGGCAACTTAAGCAAGGGAAGGCAGCTGGTATAGACGGCTTACCAGCAGAACTATATTGTGCGTTGAGCGAGGCTATAATACCAACTCTGACAATCCTTTTTAATAGTATTCTTTTAAAAGGGGATGACCCTCCTAAATCATGGAGTGATGCCATCATAGTCTTGATACTTAAACCGGGGAAAGACCCAACTGAGTGCGGATTATACCGCCCGATATCACTCCTTAATAATGACTATAACATTTTTGCGGCCATTATGTCAGCTAGGTTGGGAAAGGTCATAGCCTCAATAATAAATCAAGATCAGAAAGGATTCATAAAGGGCCGTCAGTTGGCTGACCTTACGCATGATTTAGTCGGGCCATTGATATTGCTTCTAGCTTCTCTCTTCCGTTAGCTGCTTTCACCTTAGACGCAACTAAGGCCTTTGACAGAGTGAGCTGGCCTTACTTGCCTGCGGTATTGAAAAAATGTAAGTTCGGGGACAATTTTTGTCGGGTGATCTCTCTTCTGTATAAGGCTCCATCCGCTAGACTCTTAGTAAACAATATTTTGTCAGAACCGGTAAAAATTACAAGGGGGACAAGACAGGGCTGCCCCCTTTCTCCCCTTCTTTTCAATTTGTACATTGAGCCTTTTGCTCAAGTTTTACGGGAGGAAGTTAATATCACCTCCTTTAAATATGAGGGGTGGGAAAGGAGGGTAGCCCTGTATGCGGATGACATCCTTATATTTACAGTAGACCCGGTCTTAGCATTTCCAACTGTAATTAAGCGTGCAGAAGAATTCGGGCGGATTTCCGGATACGAGATAAATGCAAGTAAAACCGAAATAATGGTGTGGAATATAAATAATACACATCCTGAGGTGACGTCCTCAATGAGATATCTCGGTATCCGCATCACTCAAGAAGTTGGGAACATAGCGCAAATCAACTTGGAACGAGTCTTTAAAGACTGTCAAAAAAAACTAAAAGCGTGGTCCTACCTTCCACTATCTATATTCAATTTAGTGAAAATGGCTATCCTTCCTAAGTTTACTTTCATCTGTAACACTATTCCCCTTGCTTTTGACCCTAAACAAATAGATACATTTCAGCGGGAAATTAATTCTTTTATTTGGAAGTATAAAGCTACTAGATTGGCATGGAAGAAATTGCGAAGGAGGAGGGAAAAGGGTGGGTTGGCATTACCCGACCTGCAGTATTACACTTGGGCCTTCCAATTATCTTACTCTAGAATGCTTCTTAAATCGCCATCCAACTCCTCGATAGGATTAATGTATCGAGCCATGTTAGCTGGGGCGGAATTACCTCCTCAGGGGTTTATGTTTAAGTTTGGAGACCAAAAGTTTTTTAAGAAAGTTAAATTAAAGTCTCTTCAATCTATGGCTAGACTCTGGGTCCAGATTAAAAAGAAAATAGGGTTGTCTTATTTTTCAAACTATGCCCCGGTGTGGGACTCCCCGCGTTTACCAATGTGTTTGAGGGATGGGTTGGCGTCCCCTTTGAAACATGCCGGAATCGTAAGGTGGGGAGAGATGTTGGTAAACGACGCATTGGTGACATGGGATGAACTACGGGTCAAGGTTGGCCCCGGGCTTTCGAGATTTAAATATATGCAGCTTGATAGTTGGGCCCGGGCTCTCGGTAGTAAAGCTGTCCCGCTGGGCAAATTTAGCAACCTGGAACAACAGCTTGTGGTAAGGCAGGCGGGCGGTAAAGATTACTAACGCTAACGCTACTTGATTACTGTGTGGTGGGGGGAACGAATACTGCATTTTTTGCTCCTCTAGCTTGCTTTTTTTTAATGAAATTGCTCATTTGCACATCTTGTTATTTGCACTGACTTCCCTGAACTTTTTAAACGTGAATCGTATTTTATTTGCAAAATTGACATGAAACGTGAATAATTGGTGTTTTAATTCCATCAGTGCTCGGAGCCACTTGGGCTGCAGACACGATACTCTCCGCCTAGCGGACCTCACGGAAGCACGCCCTCAGAGCAACTCCATTAGTCTCGAGGTCGGCGGTCTAGTTGTTTTCCGCTCGGCCCCATTTAGGGCGCGCTGCTGGCTGGCCGAAGGCGCGCCTAAGGCAAGCCCGTCTGCGCCCGTCCGCGCACCGGCCACGCACAGCGCCAGTTACGCTACCGGAAAAGTTGACAATAGTGTTAGCAATGAGAGACTCATCTACTCCAGCGAGGCTCTAAAGCGGATAGGCGAGTCGGCAAATGGTAGGTTCAATCTGCACCATGGGGAGGGCACAGCCGGTATTATGACTGAGATTGCTAGGAAAGAGGCTTTATTGGGAGGGCTACTTAATGTTAGATCTCTGCCGAAACATCAAGTGGAGATCCAATTGCTGCTGGAATTTCATTATTTAGATGTCTTGTTTATAACGGAAACCTGGACCCAACCAGACCTAGAGGTAGAACTAGGACTGGCATGCCCTCCGGGCTATAAAATCTTACATAAGCCCCGTAACAATGGAAGAGGAGGTGGAGTGGGGATTATCTGTAGAGAAGCACTGGACTTTATTCAATTAGAGATTGATGAAGTGGAGGGCTTTGAACTTTTTGGCTTCTCCCTCAAAGATCCTAAGGGCTGCGTACTAGCTGGTATTGTTTGTTATAGACCGCCAGGAGCGGTAAGGTCCTCGCATTTGCATAGTCTAATTTATGTGATTTGCAATATGGCCGTCACCCATTCCAACTTGGTTATACTGGGTGATTTTAATTTATGGTGTAATGGAGTGTTGGACTCCGGCCTTTAAAATCTTTTGCAAGCCTGCGAGAACTTGGATTTATACCAGGGAATCAGCAAGGCGACCCATATAGGAGGAAATACTCTTGATTTCATCTTCTCCAAGGAACAGGCCTTGGAAGTGGTAGAAATTCTTCCAGTTGACTGGTCCGATCATTTTCTGATCAAATTTCGGCTACTTGATCTTCAAAGAGCACAGCTTGCTGTTAGTGAGGCTAGGCTGCTCAAATGTAGAAACTGGAAGGAATTACTCAAGATAAAGATTGGCCCCCCTCCTGTGTTTTCTTTTATTGACACTTTTAACGATTGCAGTACCGTGGAAGATAATTATATGACTCTTTGAACCCAAATCCAAAGTCAACTCGACCAAATTGCAGCCGAAAAAATCTGTAGGAAAGTAGGTAGGCCTTCGGCCAGTTGGTATAACGACCATCTTAAGTCTATGAAACTGGCCTGTCGACAAGCTGAGAGGAAATGGAGGAAAACCTATTCAGATAAGAATAGGACTGATTGGAAGGTACTACTGGGGAAATATAGGAAGGAAATCAATGTGGTCAAGTCGGAATATTTTGCCAATATTATCTTAAACTCTAAAAACAATTCTGGGACAATCTTTAAAATAGTGAAGGATATGACTGCCCCTGAATGTCTGCAATCTAAAGTTGTGCCGAACCAAGCCTTATGTGATAGCTTAGCCATTTATTGCTTGGAAAAAATAAGCAACATAATTGACGGATTAAGGCGCACTGACCCACCCAGTTGTAAAGACTCTGTGGATAATCACATTGAGGTATTGGAATCGGGCAGGGCCAAAGCACCAAAGATGGGCTTGGATCACTTTGAGCTTTTTTCAGAGGATACTTTTCATAGAATTGCAGGGAGTGTATCGTCGGGGTCCCCTTTAGATCCCCTCCCTTACAAAATCTGGAAGGAGCTGGGTTATGAGCTCTTCCCCCTTCTCGGCCAGATCTGTAATAGCTCTCTGACCTCTGGGTCAGTGCCAGCTTGTTGGAAGAAAGCAATGGTCACTCCACTTCTGAAAAAAGTGACTTTAGACCCGACTAGTGCCGCGAATTACAGACCCATTTCTCTCCTTCCTCTTCCGATAAAAATAGTTGAACGTCTGGTCAGCAAAAGTCTATCTGAGTTCCTTGAATTCAACTCTAAGTTGGATGATGTCCAATTTGGTTTTCGACCTGGTCACGGAACCGAGACTGCACTTGTGACCGTATTGGATGATCTTCGGATGCGGGCAGTCAGAGGGCAATCAGGTATTCTAATTTTACTCGATCTGTCTGCCGCTTTCGATACGGTCAACCATGAAATCTTGCTGACTAGACTGGAAGAAATTGGGGTGTCTGGGATTGCCCTTAATTGGTTTCATTCCTATTTATCGGATAGGTGTCAAGCGGTCTTTCTTCCACCGTATCGGTCTAAGTTTTCTGAAGTCCACCATGGTGTTCCACAGGGGTCGACAATAAGTCCCATTCTTTTCAATATTTAAATGCAACCCATGGTCAGACTCATAAAAACAGGTGGTGTGAGACTTGAAATTTATGCCGACGGCACTCAAATCTTTTTCTCCCTTCAGGGGAATCACTCTATCCCATTGACAGCCTTTCATGACTATATGCGAGATACTGCCCAAGGGCTAAGAGCAAACACTCTTCAGTTTAATTCAGGAAAAAAACTGAGGTTCTTTACTGCACCACCGGGAGGATTCCCCCCCCTTTCCCTGAAAATCTCTGGTCATCTCTATCTACGCCTACCTTGGCGCCGGCTAAAGCTGAACGAAATCTGGGAGTTATGCTTGATGCTACTCTAACTCTGGAAATGCACGTCAATAAGGTGGTAGGGACCTGTTTTTCTCTGATTAGAGCTCTGAAGAAATGTTTTCCACTACTACCAGAGGTGGCGAGAGCGCTGGTCACTGGTGGTATTATCCTCAGTAGACTAGATTACTGTAATGCTCTACTGTTGGACGCCCCCAAATTTTTGACTGAACGTCTCCAGAGAGTACAGACCATGGCGGCCAAATTGGCACTGACGAAACCACGTCGGTCATCAGGTTCGTGGGCTCTTGCTGAGCTTCACTGGCTACCGCTAACGCAGAGGATCCAGTTTAAGTCCCTTTGCCTGGTTTTCAAGGCCTTGCATGGACAAGGACCCATACCCCTTCAAGACATTTTTACGTGGTATGTTCCTACCAGGTGTCTTCGTTCTGCTACTGCCTACTTGGTAAAAGTTCCAAAGGTTCAGAAAGTTAAGTCAGGGGGTAGAGCTTTTAGCTTTGCTGCAGCTAACCTCTGGAATGGCCTTCCCCTGGAACTCAGACAGTCGTATGACCTTCTGCAGTTCAGGAGGAAACTTAAGACATGGCTGTTCCGTAGAGCTCAATAATCTTCCTGGCACTATTTGCTCTTTTTCCGTTCCCCCGCTAGCCACATATTTTTGTATCATGTACTGTAGCGCCGAGATGCCCGTTGGGTGATTTTTGAGCTCTATAAATACTCTATACAATACAATACAATACAATACAATACAAAGAGGTGGCTTCCTGGTATTGGAGTATTTTGGAGGAGGTGGATGAAGATTTTAACCTCCTTGACCAACTATGGGGGGAGGAGATGGGGCGACAGTGTGAGCAATTATGGCTTACCTCATTTACTCTCTTACATAGATTATTTAAACCTGCTTGGCTAAGGCGCAACCACCTTTTCACCGTTCACCGTGCATACCTCTCTCCTTTACGACTATCAAAATTTCTGCCAGGAAAGAGATGTATCAAGTGCAACCTCCTCGATGCTTCAGATGTTTAAGGATTGCCCTTCTATCTGTACTTTCTGGGAGAAAACATGTTTAAGGATTGCCCTTCTATCTGTACTTTCTGGGAGAAAATAAAGGAGACGTTGGACTATATACTCAATTTTTCCGTGCCCATTACTCTGTCATTATTTATTTTTGGCATTGACGAAAACATTCTGGGCCAGGCAATATCCTTTCTTTTTTATGCTATTCTCCTGGCAAGGCGTCAAATATGCAGGCTTTGGGTAGACGCCACTGTCCCATCACATGGCGATTGGTTGACATCCTTATACAATACATCCAAGCTGGACCTGGCTAGATGCGTTAATAAAAAAAATTTGGCTTTCTGGGACCTCTTGTTAAACTGGAAATAGGAGCGCCGGGGTTTATTTTTTTTCTCCCCGGGTCCTAAGATTATGCCTATTTTACTCTATGGATCTTTAACGCTGGTCTAACTGTTCAATGATTCGCCCCATCAGGCTGAAAGTTTCCTTGATGGAGTAATCAAGCTAATTAGCTTCCCTCATTGTGGATTTATCTTCCGCCATTCTGTGAATTGTGTTTGGAATGCGAGCTAACCCGAGAACCAGAGCTGTTCTTCCAGCTTGCGACATACTAGGTGGCCGGTGATTCCTATAAGAGGGTAATTGGCAAATGAGGACAACAAAAAAAAACATGCACCCTTAGAATCACCCACTCACACATGTATGCACAGAGTCACACACACCCCACCCACACAAACACTAAGGCACCCAAACAGATACTCAGACAACCAATCAATAACCCATAGAGACACTCATATAGCTATTCACAAAACCATGCAGCCGCTTATACACCAACAGACAGACAGATACAGACATTCACATAGTTTAGTCACTAGTCTGCAGTAAGATACGTTTAATGACTCACTTATAGAGTCAGTCATGCACCTACTGAATCATCCATTCACACACTTATACACCCACTCATTCTTCCATAGGTTTTTCCCTATATATATATTAAACATATTTAAAATTTACAGAAATACACACTCACTGGATGACATCATCAGTTATGTCATCAGTGATGTCATTTCAGATGTCATCAGTGATGTCATCAGTGATGTCACTGACCATGTTATGAGTGATGTAATATGTGACGTCATCAGCAGTGCATTGCGGGGGCGCAAGTTATAGTTAGCTGAACTAACTATAACGGGGGAATTTCTAGGGTTTTGTACGAGGGAAATGTCCAGCTAACTATAACAACCCTGAAACCTATGGTTTTTTCAGTGAATTTCTAATGTTTTTTAAATGCCAATTCCTTACTATAACGCCCCTGAAACCTATCAATCAATCAATCATAACATTTGTAAAGCACGCTACATACCCGTGAGGGTCTCAAGGCGCTGGGAGAAAGGAGGGCTGCTACTGTTTGAAGAGCCAGGTCTTGAGAAGTCTTCTGAAGGCAAGCAGGTCCTGCGTCTGTCGTAGGTCGGTGGGGAGAGTGTTCCAGGGCTTGGCGGCGAGGTGGGAGAAACCTATGGTTTTTTCAGTGAATATATATATATATATATATATATATGTGCAAAAAAAGAAGCAGAGAACTCTGGGTAATTCTCAAGTTTAGGTGGAAAGCAGCTCCGGTATAGAGCATTCTCAACACCAGTGACACTCTAAATTTGATCAACTCAAATGTCTGCTTTTGTATCGGAGTCTTCAAGCGTAGGATTAGCACAGTGAATCCATGCAGAGGTATAAAGGGACAAAGAGGTATATTCACAAGAACAAGTTCTAAACATCAGCAAAAAATGCTAACACAACTTTACACATTGCAAACTATCGCGGGAAAATAACCCCTTGTCAACGTGGAATTCACAACTAGGCAGTACCATACGATAGTCCACCGAAACCGCGGCCAATGTCCGCAATACAACCACCTCGACAGAGATAAAAACACACACTTTAACAAAAAAAAACCTGCGATGGGCCAAAGCGCTATGAGAAAATCAGAGATAAGCACCGCCAGGCCTGCAATACACACATGGCAGGTGGGAAAAAGCACTATAAAAGTAGAAAAAACACACAGACACAAACTGACAAACACCCAAGCACCATTGAGGAAGCCAGAGAAGGTGCAGAGGAAGAGCGCACCCCCACAAGCACCCCGGACGACCATCCCGGGACTTCGGGGACAGGGAAGGGCAAGGACAAGAAGAAGATGAAGACGAAGTTCGGTCCGCATGAGAACAGGATCATAGTCACGGAGGTGATGAAACACCATCAATAACTGTTCGTCACCTCCACTGTGTCATTGGGCACCAAAAATGGAATATGGCAGGAAATTGTGGACAAGGTGAATGCCGTCGGAGAACACAAGAGGTCAATCCATGAGGTCAAGAGGCTATGGAATGACATCAATCAAAAGACCAAGGATAAACTTGCAGCCAACCAGAAGGCAGCAATGCAGACTGAAGGTGGGAGCCCAGTGCCACAGCTGGAACTGGATGACATGGAGGAGCTGGTGTCGACAGTCATCAGTGTGGAGACTGTGGCCAGAGACAGTGGACCGGACACTGCTTGACAGGACACAACACAACCGCAACAGGGTGAATGACCATCAGGTACTGGGGGGATGGGTGGAGATGGCCACGATGGCACACATGCACAATCAAGCAGAGCACAGTGCACACCCACAATGACTCTGGGTCATGGCCCTGATCCACAGACTGTCACAATGTACAATGCCATGTTGTCTGAATGTCAACATGTACCATGTGGCTACATACATGTGGACACATTGTAATACCCCATCTCCCCTTCACATTTCAGGAGCACCATCAACACCTCCTGCAGAGCAGTCCCAGCCACTCTTCACCAATGACAAGGAGGACACCCCCAGCATTGACACCCAAGCCCTCTTAGACATCATTGACATCATCCGCAACTCACCTCTAGGATCAGGGCAGCCCAGCTGCCTCAAGGAGACCCCACACACCACCCAAACCACTCAGCAGGAAGCACCTACAGCGCCGGCAGTCTCCAAAGACTCCCAGGAACAACACATGGCCTTCCAACACCGTGTGCTGAAGGGCCAGAGGAAGACGGCTGAGCAGGTGCCGGTGGGGTTCAAACTCATGGCTGCCAAACTGGACGCCATCCTTGGGTGTCTAGGCCTGCTCAATGGTCTTCAACAAGCCCTGACTGATATCGCTGGAGTCATGATGCGGAGAGAAGAACACCTGTCCGCTCAGAGTGGTTCGAGCGATACCAGCCGGGAGCTGGCACACATGTGGGGGCTCATGGAGGACATGGAGGCGGAAAGGATGGCAGCCACCGCTGCACACCAGCGAAATGTAGCTGGGATCTACCATGCCCTGCAGATCCTCATCATGGCTTTGCTGCCACAAGGCGTGGCGCAGATGAACGCTGCTGCCCCCACACCATCTACATCTCTGCCCCCTGGTGTGTCGGTGCCTCACAGTGCGGCAGATGTATCCACTTCGGCACCTGTTGTGTCACTGCCACACAGTGCAGCCTACAATCATCCTCCAGCCCCTGATGTGTCAGTAGCAAACAGTGCCGCAGCCGGTACTGCCCACGATAGTCCATGCAGAACTGCAGCTCTGGAGTGACAACGGGTGCAGTAGCTTTTGGAACCAAGACCAAGGGGCTGGCCCAAGGACTATTGGGGGGGTCTATCGCCCCTAGCTCCAACATCTTAGAGACCTCCTCTTTGATGCTGGATCTGAACCGATCAGTCACCCTGTAAATCTTCTGTTTCACAGGAGGGCTTTCACTAGTGTTCACCTCATGGGTACCCCAGTGAGTGACACCTGGGTCAGGGAGAACAGCAAGGTGAACTTCCCCAACAATTGGCATTAGTCACTCCGCTGCTCTGGCCTCAGTGCTGGGGAGAGGATCACACCTTCCACTAACCCATTGTTTTCCTTGGTAGACAAGAGGTTAGGGATAGGTTCACTCTCCTCTTCCACCCCATCATCTGTCACCAAGAGAATGTTCACTTCAGACCTCTCAAAGTGAGGCTTAAGGCCGTTCATATGTAGCACCCTCAAAGGGTTCCTGGGAGTATGTAAATTCACCAGGTAGATGACATTACATTTGCGCTCCACCACCTTGAAAGGACCAGTGCACGTGTCCTGCAAGGCACAATGTTCATCTGGGGCCATGACACACAGTTTCTGGCCAGGCTGAAACGCTACCAGAGTGGCATTTTGATCATACCAGCATTTCACCTCCTCCAGGCTTGCTTCCAGGTTCGCCTGACCGAGTTTCCTGAAGTGGGAAGTTTGGTTCCTGAAGGTAAGAATGTAGGAAAATACATCCTGGGGAGTTTTACGAGAGCTGTCCCCAAGCCTTCCTTGACCAAACTGAGAGGTGCTCTCACAGGGTGCCGATACAGAAGCTCAAAGGGACTGAACCCTAATGACTTCTGAGGTACCTCCGTGTATGCAAAAAGAAGGCATAGTAAGAGGACGTCCCATTTACACCTCACGGGTTATGCTTGGCCCTTGATCATGCCCTTTAAGGCTTGGATGAATATATCCACCAAATCATTGCCTTTTGGGTGATAAGAAGTGATAAACTTGTAGGCCACACTGCACTCCCACAAGAATGCTGTCTACTTGTATATGAAATTGGTCCTACGGTCAAATACCACCTCTCTGGGGATGGCCACATGGACTATATCCCCATTGACACCCGACAAACATCTGGTGACATCGTTGTCCGGAGAGGGATAGCCCACGGGTACTGGGTCACATGGTCCACCAAGACCCGAAAGTACCTGTTGCCCATGGCTGTCTTGGTATCCAGTTGCCCCAGAATGTCCATCCCTACCCTTTCAAAAGAGGTTACTACAACTATAAAAGGTTGGAGAGGAGCCTAACACTTCCTCCCACACTTACCACTTGCCTGGCAAGTTTGGCAAGACATGCAATGCCCATCTGACTGTCTTTGCATTTGGGGCTAAAAGAGGTGAGTGCCCCAAATGTCCTACCAAAGGCGCGTCGGGAACCAGACCCAGTAGGAAGGTCTTGAAGTGCTGGGGTACCACCAGCACAATGGCTGGCCCAGGCTCAGTAACTTTAAGCTCACTGTATAGAAGATGATTCTCCCAGTAGATCCAGTATGATCCAGACTGGTCACCAGCTGCCTGATTTGCAGCCTGCTGCTGCAAACCCTCCAGAGAAGAGCATTCTTTCTGCTCACTGCAGAGTTCTTCCCTGGTGGGACCACCTTCTTGCTGCCAATTGACCAGCTAAGATAAGTCCCCCAGTTCAGCTACCTGTTCCCCTGTAGGTACTGGGGCATTTCCCTCAAAGTCAGCCTCCTCCTGGACCGTGGGACCTCAGTGGCGGCTTTCCCGTGCCCCCTGCCCTTTCTCTTGGCAGGAGCCAGGGACACTGTTTTACACTCAAGGGCCTTCTAATCACCCTTCCCGGCTCCCATTGACCGAGTGGATGAACCCCTTCATGGGGAACGTTGGAAATAAGTTGGGTAGGGAAACGTCATTGGCCAGTCCAGTGCTCTGGCTACACGCCATTTTAGTGCATGGAAAATATTGCCATTGTGCGGATAATCCAACCACAATAGCCACCAGCTCAGACAATATAAGACTTATTTCCTGGTTTGAGGACAGCCTGTCTTTTGGTAAGCGACAGTGCCAACATGGACAAAGAGAGAAATACCAAGCACTCCCAATCCAACAAAATCGACCACTATACCCAGGTGCTTGTACTGACAGGACGAACTACAGAATTTCAGATAGACTAAACCGAAACAGTCACAACATGACAGCCTGCCCAAAGAGCCCACACTAGCAGAACTTCTGGCAGCAATTCCAACCACACGTTCGAGACTCGTCCACAAAATAGACTCTGTTGCCATAAATGTAAAGCTTATGTGGGTGGACCTATGTGGGCTTCTAGACTGAGTGACTACTACTGAGACGGTAGTAACAAACCTACAATCCAGATTAGTGTGCCTTTGCAAAACAATATCCTCATTACAAACACTGACCACCTGTTTAGAGGACTGAGAGGAAGACGCGGAAGGGCGTTCCATGAGGAACAACCTCCACTTTGTTGGACTCCCTGGAAAATCGGAAGGACAATCGGCAGAACTTTTTCTTGAGGAGTAGATACGCAAGATTGTGCATCCAAAACCTCTGTTGAGGCTCTTCACAGTGGAACTTGCACAGAGAACCTTAGAGCAGCCCCCTCACAATGAGGCACCTAAGAGACCCATCATTGCCAGGGTACTTAACCATAGAAATAGAGACACAATCCTGCAACATGTGAGAGCAAAAGGTACACCTAACTTCAAAGGGCAACTCATCTCGGTATTTCCAGATTTTACCCCGAAAGTTCAACAGCAGTGGCGAACCTTCCTAGAGCTAAAGGCAAGACTACGAGAACACAACCTGAGCTCTAGCTTAATGTTCCCAGTCAAGCTTAGGGTATTGTACCAGGGTAAGATGCAGATCTTGACCTCAGTGGCAGAAATTTCAGACTAAAGCCCCCCACCCAATTGTCAGGGACATTAAAAGCATAAGCCGACACAGTGAGTAGAAGTAGATCATCAGAACATAAACGCCAAACTTAGAAACCCACACGCCTGAAACCTCAATCGACGCAGGGGAGCATAGAAGTTTGTAGCGGGTCTGAATATACCTTGGACAGCACAGAAAATGGAAAAATATAACTCCTTAGTGCCTATCGCAATGGGATTATACAATTCTTGGCCCTATATGGGGACTGTTTCAAGTTATTGCCACTACTGTATGCAGGTCATGAGATATGGACAATTGTGATAAAGCAGACTTGAGGCTGGAAGGAGGGGCACCTCTGTAACTATGCCGGAGTCTTGTTTTGATATTGGTTATAGGGCGATTTTGTATAGAAGGTGTGAGAAGTTGACCTGGTATATGCTGTTCACTAGGTAAAGTGGACACCTTGCACCAGTACAATTCGACTCTTATGGTCGTAGGTTTAAGACAACCTTTAAAGAAAGCTATCCTAGTGGTAGCTGTGGAGAGCAGCCTTCAGGCTGTCTTGGAAGGAATGTAAAGCAGCTTGTTTTACCACATAATCTCTTGAATTACCAAATGAAATGACATCACAGAGGTACATATATGAAATATATAGGTATTTATTACTAAACAACTCTCTACTAATCTCTTTATGAGATTAGAAGTCAGGAACATATGCACAAATCAACGTTTCACAATAAATTAAGCACAAATATGGCTGGGGCCCTAGGGGCGTACCAGACCATATACTAAAAAAGAGACTTAGAGATAACGACTTGCAAAGGGACAAGGCCTAGGGCCTTCAGAAGCGTTGGGGCCTCACAAAACTACCCAAGGCAGGTAAGTAAAGGACCCACCGGGGACGCATGCAGTGTGTTAACACAGCCACGAATCCCCTTTGACTTCAATGGTGCAAGTCGCGGTTGAAAATTAAGAGTTTAAGGGTACTTCGGGAGAGTCTACAAGCAAGTCACTTACAGGGTAAGTAGTTCTAGAGCCAACACCCACAGGAGATCCGTAGTGCTGGAGCTACCTCACCCAGGGAAGCCGGGTGCATAGGTGTCTTTTGGTGTCGGGTCACGGCATCGTTTTCAATTGGAGCCAATGAAGACATGCAGCTTGTGAAGACAGAAGAAGTGTCCGGTGGAATCCATGCATGGATTCAGAAGAAGGAAGACCTGAAAGCAGAGGGGACAATGTTCAAAGTCACTTGGCAGTGACCCGGGGCAAGGAAGATGGATACCCACAGTCGTCGGGTGTTTTCAGGTAGTTCAAAGGTGTCTTAACTCTTCAGCCATTTAGGTCCAGGAGGTGTCGACGATGAGCAGGAGCTAGATTCGGTGTGTCCCATAAAGTCTGCAGCTTACTGCAGTGTCGGTGACCAGATTGGAGCCAACAAGCCTTGGTAACAGCAAGTCTCATGGCAAGGACAAAAAGTCAGCGGTGCAGACTAGCAAGATCTGGGGGACTCACCTAGCGAGGGTAAGTCAGGGCAGGCCTGGAGCAACCAGGGGAGCCCTTTGGAATTGTAGGAAAGTCTTCAGGGGACCCACAAGCCAGCCGGCAAGGGATCGCGAAGACGCCTCAGGAGGATCTTCTCAACAGGGGCCCACGGTCACTCGGGACGGGGAAGGCCTCTGATCTTTGGAGGGATCCCTGCTAGAGGATTCGATCACACGTGGCCCAAAGCACAGGTTCGTAGAATGTTGTGAAGGGCGTTGCACTCGAAAATAGTGCACGGTACCCAGGGATTGCGGTTCCTTGCACTCGTAGGGTCCACTTACCTCAGCATCGCTGGGGACTCACGATGGCATTGGAGAAGTCAAGAAATCCTCTTCCTGGGCTGCAGGGACTTCAGGCTCTGGCAGGAGCGGTGGAGTTTGCAACTGTGGATTGCAGTTTTTGCTGCCTGCCAAGCAGGGGAGTCATTCCTTGACTCCAAGGGAGATTCTTCAGTCTTCCAGAGGTTTTCAGAGTGTCATCCAGGGGTATCTAGTTTGCAATGGAAAGGGTTCCCTAATTTATACTGGAAGAAAGGGAGGGACTAGCTCTATGACCCCACCTATGGGAGGGTCAGGGGAGTGGATGGCTACACCCACTTCCCTTTGTCCAGTTTCACGCCAGAGCAGGGGCAGGTAGCCCCTGAGCCGATTTGAACTGGTGTATGCACAGAGGAGCCTACTGCTCCCCCAGTGCAGGACTTCAAAGCACTCTAGGAGTGCACCCACACAGCCCCACTACACTAAATCCTGTCTGGGAGATGGTCACACCTCCCTGTGACAGGATACCTTTTGTTGGGCTTCCTCCACTGCGAATTTCGGTCATCAGCAGGAGAGCAGCCCAGTGTCTGTGACTGGTGGCATCCATTTTGTGATGCCAGGGCTCTTCAGGATCCTACCGCGTTTCCACAGTAGGTACATGTCTGTCCCTCTAGAAGGGTGAGATCATACTCCCACACCAGTTACTGGTGTGGGAGTATGATTCCAAAGCGTTTGACACCAAACACAACATGTTTTGATGCAGCATTCCAAAGTTAGCATTTACAGCGAGGTTATAATGCACTTAAGAGTATATGGTTTGACCGCAGTCACAAACAGCCCCAGAGAATGGACTCTGAGAGCTACAGAGGGGTCCTGCTCAGGCAGAGGTACCCCCTCATATGGAAACCAAGCATCCTGCCCTCAGGATTGATAGGGCCTGCCTTAGGGGTGACCAATAGGTTTAAATGTGTGTGCAGGAGAGATATAGGGAACCTATAGCCCAGTGAGGAGTGCTAGCACCACCTCACCCAGGCTGCAGTAGCAGGCCTGTGGTGTCAGATTAAGTCTGCTTCCCAGGAGTGGCATAATACATGCTTCAGCCCCTGTTAGGCCTGTGAAGTACCTATGCCCTTGGTACCTAAGGTACCATATACTAGGGACTCATAAGGTACCACAGTATCCAATCACTAGTGCACCTAATATGCACTCCATGTTGTTTAGAGAGAACAGAGAGGCTGGGGCCCTTATTAGCAGGGTCCCAGCCAGACTATATCCAGAAACCAGTGTAAACATGAGAAAAAAATTGGGGGCAACATAAGAGGCAGATCCTACTCTCCTACACAACCCCCCAAAAAAATGCAGGGACACTAAACTAACCTTCACCAGTTGAGTCGTTGTGCTCTAAGTGGAAATACCTTGAGAGTCCATCTGCATTGGCATGTTGGGTTCCAGGTCTATGTTCCACTGTATGGTCCATCCCCTGTAGGGAATTGGACCATATTAAAAGTTTTGGGTTTTTACCTTTCCTCTGTTTAAGCCATAGGAGGGGCTTGTGGTCAATCTGAACTATGAAGTGAGTGCCAAACACGTATGGCCTCAGCTTCTTCAGGGCCCATACCACAGCAAAGGCCTCCCTCTCTATAGCTGACCAACGTTTCTCTCTAGGGGTCAGCCTTCTGCTAATAAAAGCTACTGGCTGGTCTTGACCTTCATCATTCAGTTGAGACAGTACAGCTCCAACACCCATCTCAGAAGCATCTGTTTGGACAATGAACTTTTTGTTGTAGTCTGGACTCTGTAAGATGGGGGCAGTGCACATAGCCTGCTTTAGGTCTTCAAATGCCTATTGACAGCTAGCTGTCCACTGAACCGTTTTTGGCATTTTCTTTGATGTAAGATCATTCAAGGGGGTCACTATGGATCCATATCCCCTCACAAACCTCCTATAGTACCCAGTCAGGCCTAAGAAGGCTCTCACCTTGTTGAAAGGAGACCTCAGCTAGGCCTACCAGTGCAAGGGGTTTGCCCTTCTCTGCACAGAGTCCTCAGATTAGTATGAAGAAGTTGGCACAGAAACTGGAATAGAAAATACAAGGTTTAATAAACCTTCATGAAGTGGAACCGCATTCACAAAGCACCCTCTGGTGCTGAATGAATGTAGCACACAGAGTAGAAGAACCGTGGGCCTTTTATACCCACACAGGGGCTCAAAAAGAGGGTGGTACAAGTATACATGAGAAGAGTTATGCACATAGATAGTCATACAGAAATGCAGAGTCAACAGTAAAGGAGAAGCTAGCAGTTGCTGACTCTGGTAGAAACAACCTGACAGCTACAGACTAAAAACAGATGCATGGACAGTTAGATTTTCCTGCGCATGTGCAGAGTAGCAGAGTCTAAGTATAGCCAGTCCTTTAAACAGAGCACAAGGGTAAGCAACAGTGAAGAAGGAAACAGCTCTTGGTGAGCACATGGCAGACAAAATGGCTGCCAGAAATACAAAATGGATTCCACAAAATTGACAAGATAGCCTCTAAATACCAGATGGATTCCGCTAATGCTAATCCAATCGCCGCCAATTTACAACAACCTGTGTCTGGGTGGTTAGAGCAACCCATTCCATTATGGTTTGGATTTTTCTCTGTAAAGGCTGAACCTGGCCCCCACCTACAAGGTGGCCCAGGTACACAACCTGGCTCTGTACTATCTGACACTTAGTGGCCTTGATAGTGAGGCCTGCTTTCTGCACAGCCTCCAAAACATTTCTGAGGTGGACCAGGTGATCCTGCCAGGAGGAACTAAAGACAGCAATATCATCTAGATAAGCTGAGCAATAAGTTTCCATCCCTGCCAGAACTTTGTTCACCAACCTCTGAAAAGTGGCAGGTGCATTATTCAATACAAAGGGAATCACCACAAAGTGGTAGTTCCCACTAGGGGTCGAAAATGCTGTTTTGGCTTTTGCATCATCAGCTAACCTGATCTGCCAGTAACCAGCTGTTAGGTCGAATGTGCTGAGATACTTGGCTGAGGCCAACGTATCAATCAGCTCATCTGCCCTTGGAATAGGATAGGCATCAGTCCTGGTGACTGTATTGAGGCCTCTGTAGTCTACACAAAACCTCATTTCTTTCTTACCACCCTGGGTATGAGGCTTGGGTACTAGGACTACTGGGCTAGCCCAGGGGCTATCTGAAGGCTCAATTACACCTCATTCCAACATTTTCTGGACTTCAGTCCTGAGACAGTCCCTGATATGAGCAGGTTGCCTGTTGATTTTCCTCTTGACAGGCAGACTGTACCCAGTGTCCACCTCATGGGTGCACCAGGTAGTCTGCCTAGGGGTCAGGCTAAACATATGTCTGTACTGCTGCAGAACTTGTCTGAACTCCGTTTGTTGATGGTCAGGGAGGCTGCTTGCCACAGCAACACCATCTACAGACCCATCATCAGGGTTCTGTGAGAGGAGGTCAGGGAGAGGGTCACTCTCCTCCTCCGGCTCCTCGTCAGTTGCCATGAGCAAGCCCATGTCAGCCCTGTCAACATATGGTTTCAATCTGTTGACATGGAGCACCCTCAGGGGGCTCCTGTGAGTTCCAAGATTTATCAGATAGGTGACTTCTCCCTTTTGCTCAAATATGGTATGGGGGCCACTCCACTTGTCTTGGAGGGCTGCTGGGGCCACAGGCTCCAACACCCACACTTTCTGTCCCGGCTGGTACACAGTCAGCACAGCCTTTAGGTCATGCCAAGCTTTTTGTAATTCTTGGCTGGCCTCCAGGTTTTTGGTTGCCTTCTTCATTTATTCAGCCATCCTGGAGCGGAAACCAAGTACATAGTCCATCACATCCTGTTGGGGGGTTTGAGAGGTAACACCCAGCCCTCTTTTACCAAACATAATGGACCTCTTACAAGGTGTCCAAACAGAAGCTCAAATGGGCTTTAACCAACCCCTTCTGTGGAACCTCTCTGTATGCAAACAAAAGGCAGGAAAGAAGAAGGTCCCATTTCCGCCTTAGCTTCTCTGGGAGTCCTTTAATCATTCCCTTCAGGATTTTGTTGAAACGCTCAACCAACCCATTGCATGTGGGTGATAGTGGGTGGTGAACTTATAAGTTGCACCACACTCCTTCCACATTGCTTTCAAATATCCTGACATGAAGTATGCATCTCTGTCCGAGATGACCTCCTTTGGGAAACCCACGCTGTAGAAAACTCCAATGAGGGCTCTTGCCACCACAGGGGCTGTGGTGGTCCTTAGGGGAATTGCCTCTGGGTACCTGGTGGCATGATCCACTACCACCAGGATAAATCTGTGCCCAGATGCAGTTGGGGGGTCAAGGGGACCAACAATGTCAATCCCTACCCTTTCAAAGGGTACCCCCACCACAGGTAGTGTTATTAGGGGGGCCTTTGTTGTGCCACCTGCCTTGCCACTGGCTTGACAGGTGACACAGGAGCGACAAAACTCCTTTGTGTCTTCTGACATATGTGGCCAATGAAAATGTTGAACAAACCTGTCCCAGGTCTTGTTTTGGCCCAAGTGACTTGCCAAAGGGATATCATGTGCTAGGGTCAAGAGGAACCGCCTAAAGGTCTGACGTATTACCAACCTCCTGGTGGCTCCAGGGGTTGGATCTCTACCCTCAGAATATAGGAGTCCCTCATCCCAATAAACTTCATGGGACTTACTAGCACTCCCAGCAGCCTCAGCAGCAGCCTTCTGTCTAAGGGGTTCAAGAGAGGGGCAGCACTGTTGCTCCTTACTCAGATCTTCCCTAGAAGGGCCCCCTGCCCCCAAGAACTCAACCTGATCAGGCTCAAGTCCCTCTGGGGCAGTACCTTCATCAAGATCTGCTTCTCCTCCCTCAAGAGGTGAATGTTGAATCTGAGACGGGAGAAGGCACTGCCTTAACCCTACTGCTCCTCTTCTTGGGAAGCATCTGGTACATGGTTCCAGGATCCAGAGCTGGTTCAGTGTTATGCATTTTGGCTTGTGACCTGGTCACAGAAAATACCTCTGCAGGGATGCCCAGCATCTCAGCATGAGTCCATAACTCTACTTCAGACGAGGCTGAAGTCTCAAGATCATTGCCCAACAGACATTCCACAGGGAGGTCTGCACTGACTACTACCTTCTTGAGGCCAGTTACCCCTCCCCAGGAGAAATTCACAACTGCCAGACTATGGTTGGTCCTGACATTGCTTGCATTGGATAGCTGGTACATTTCGCCCAGGAAGATGTGTCCAGGGTCCACAAGATCCTCTGCCACCATGGTGACACTAGCACCTGTGTCCCTAAATGCTAAAGCCTGTTTGCCATTTATTACAGGCTGCTGTTCGTATTTGCCCAGATTACTGGGGCTCAATAGGAAGGACATATCAATGTCTCCATCACAAATCAGCAATGCCTGAGTGGGTACTCTGACTAGGCCAGAGTCCACTTCAGAACCCAGGGTCAACCCTACTATACCTTTATTATGTGCACCACCTCCACCAGAAGCTGAACTAGGGGCAACAGTTGCCTTGGGGGCAGGAGTGGTGGTGTTTTGATCTTTGGACTTGTTACAATCAGAAGTCCAGTGCCCTTTCTGTTTACAGAATTTGCACCAGGGCTTCTTTTGGCCTTTTCCATTGTTGAATTGTGACTCCTCACCAGATGCAGATTTTTGGGGCCCTTGTGAAGACTTCTGGTCTTTTGACTTATCCCCACCTTTCTCAGAGCCCTTACAATCCTGCTTCTTTGTGTCACCCCCTTGGTTCTGGGTTTTCTGCCTCACCCTGGTTCTGACCCATTTGTCTGCCTTCTTTCCCAATTCTTGGGGAGAGGTCAGATCTGAGTCCACCAGGCATTGATGCAACAACTGGTTCTGGCAATTATTAAGGATCTGTTCTCTCATCATTAGATTATACAATCCCTTGAAATCAGTAACCCTACTGCCAACCAGCCAACCCTCCAGAGCCTTGGTTGAACAATCTACAAAGTCAGTCCAGTCCTGAGTCTGTGACTTTTCGGTGTCTCTTAACTTCAACCTGCACTGCTCAGTGGTTAATTCAAACCCATCTATAAGTGTACTCTTCAGGACTTCATAGTCATCAGCATCCTCTTCTCTAACAGTGAGGAGCTTGTCTCTACCTTTATCTGAAAAGGAGAGCCACAAGATTGCTGCCCACTGCTTTTGGGGGACCTGTTGTACTCTACAGGCCCTTTCCATAGCAGTTATCCACTTGTGGATATCATCCTCACTCTGGTAGGGAGGAACAACCTTGCTCAGGTTCCTATGGTCTGGAATATATTCTCTGCCTCTAGGGACACTGTTGCTGCCACCAGGGGGCTCTAACCCCTCTCTTTTAGAAGCTCTCTGAAGCTCAAAGGCTTCTCTATCTAATGCCAAATGATTGGTTTTGAGGGCAAATCTTGCATCCTCATACTGCAGCAGTTTGTACATTCTGTCAGAGCAGGTCTCCCTTCTAGGAAAGTAGGAGCTCCTCTGGTAGACAGATTCTCTGCCAGAGTGATAGGAGTGGTCAGACTCCCTAGAAAGGGACCCAGGCCTTTCATCCACTCTGTCAGTTCTCTTAGGGAGAATTCCTCTGTCCTTTTCAGACCCTTGGGGATCTGGCCCTTCAACCACATAGTCTTGGTCATCTTGATGTTCATCATCTGACCCAGACACTATAATTGACCCACTCACTGATTCAGACTCATTAGCTCCTAGAGCTAATCTAAGATCATCTGCTGTCAGCAGATCTATCAGGTGTAGTGTGGAGGGACTCTGTCCTAGTTTCAGGTGCCTTGCAGCACACATGGCTTTCAAGTCAAAGAAAGTCATGTCCTTATATTGAGGCTGGGTGGATCCACTGGTTCCAACCCTTAAGGACATTCTAGTGTTGTGCAGTGTTGTACTACCTACACTAGTTTGTGGCCTACTGATCCTAGCTTGAGCTGTAGAAAGGGTGTCCTATCCCTAGGCATACAGCTCTAAGTTCAGTAGAACTTATTGATACTAAGCTTGACTTTATATGTACCTTGAGTACCTATAGTGGTTTTCAGTGAGTAATTCAAATAGAGATTTTCTGGTAAAACAATAGCAAGCTGGAATCCCACACGCTGCCCACCAAGGTGAGAAGTTGGCCTGGTATATGCTGTTCACTAGTTAAAGTGGACACCTTGCACCAATACAATTCAACTCTTATGGTAGTAGGTTTAAGACAACCTTTAAAGAAAGCTATCCTAGTGGTAGCTAAGTCTTGGAAGGAATGTAAAGCAGCTTGTTTTACCATAATCTTTTGAATTACCAAATGAAAGGACACGACACAGGTATATATATCAAATATATAGGTATTTATTACTAAACAACTCTCTACTAAGCTCTTTATGTGATTAGAAGTCAGGAACAGATGCACAAATCAAAGTTTCACAATAAATTAAGCACAAATATGGCTGGGGCCCTAGGGGCATACCAGACCATATACTAAAAAAGAGACTTAGAGATAACGACTTGCAAAGGGACAAGGCCTAGGGCCTTCAGAAGCGTTGGGGCCTCTTGAAACCACCCAACGCAGGTAAGTAAAGGACCCACGGGGGACGCATGCACTGTGTTAACACAGCCGCGAATCCCCGTTGACTTCAATGGTGCAAGTCGCGGTAGGAAATTAAGAATTTAAGGGTATTTCAGGAGAGTCTACAAGCAAGTCACTTACAGGGTAAGTAGTTCTAGAGCCAACACCCACATGAGCACCAGGGCGCTGGAGTTACCACACCCAGGGAAGTCTGGGTGTCTTTTGGTGTCGGGTCGCAGCGTCATTTTCAATGGGAGCCAATGAAGACTTGCTGCTTGTGAAGACAGAAAAAGTGTCTGGTAGAATCCAAGCCTGGATTCAGAAGAAGGAAGACCTGAAAGCAGAGGGGACAAAGTTCAATGTCACTTGGCAGTGACCCGGGGCAAGGAAGATGAATGCCCACAGTCATCGGGTGTTTTCAGGTAGTTGATGGGTTTCTTGACTCTTCAGCCACGAGGTCCAGGAGGCATCGATGATGACCAGGATTGGACTTGGTGTGTCACACAAAGTCTGCAGCTTACTGCAGTGTCGGTGACCAGATTGGAGCCAACAAGCCTTGGTAACAGCAAATCTAATGGAAAGGACAAAAAGTCAGCGGTGCAGACAAGCAAGGCATGGGGGACATGCACAGTGAAGGTAAGTCAGGGCAGGCCTGGAACAACCAGGGGAGCCTTTTGGAATTGTAGGAAAGTCTTCAGGGGACCCACAAGCCAGCCGGCAAGGGATTGCAAAGACGCATCAGGAGGATCCACTCAACAGGGGCCCACGGTCACTCAGGATGGGCTAGGCCTCTGATCTTTGAAGGGTTCCCTGCTAGAGGCTTGGACCACATAAGGCCCAAAGCACAGGTTCATAGAACATCGTGAAGGGGTTGCACTTGAAAATAGTGCACGGTATCCAGGGATTGTGGTTCCTCGTCACTCGTGGGGTCCACTTGCCTCAGCGTCACTGGGGACTCACGATGGCCTTGGAGAAGTCAGGAAATCCTCTTCCTGGGCTGCAGGGACTTCTGGCTCTGGCGGGAGCGGTGGAGTTTGCGACCATGGATTGCAGTTTTTGGTGCCTGCCAAGCAGGGGAGTCACTCCTTGACTCCAAGGGAGATTCTTCAGTCTTCCAGAGGTAGTGGAACATTGAAGCTCTGGGATTCATCTTCAGAGCGTCATCCAGGGGTATCTAGTTTGCAATGGCAAAGGTTCCCTAACTTATACTGGAAGGAAGGGAGGGACTAGCTCTTGGACCCCACCTATGGGAGGGTCTGGGGAGTGGATGACTACACCCACTTCCCTTTGTCCAGTTGTGCACCAGAGCAGGGGCAGGTAGCCCCTGAGCTGGTTTGAACTGGTGTATGCACAGAGGCGCCTACTGCTCACCCAGTGCAGGACTTCAAAGCACTCTAGGAGTGCACCCACATAGCCCCAATACACTAAACCCTGTCTGGGAGGTGGTCACACCTCCCTGTGACAGGATACCTATTGGTGGGCTTCCTCCACTGCGAGTTTCGGTCATCAGCAGGAGGACAGCCCAGTGTCTGTGACTGGGGGCATCCATTTTGTGATGCCAGGGCTCTTCAGGATTCTACTGTGTTTCCACAGTAGGTACATGTCTATCCCTCTAGTAGGGTGGGATCATACTCCCACACCAGTTACTGGTGTGGGGGTATGATTCCAAAGCATTTGGCACCAAACATGAAATGTTTTGATGCAGCCATTCCAAAGTTAGCATTTACTGCGAGGTTATAATGCACTTAAGAGTATATGGTTTGACCGCATTCACAAACTGCCCCAGAGAATGGACTCTGAGAGCTGCAGAGGGGCTCTGCTCAGGCAGAGGTACCCCCTCACATGGAAACCAAGCACCCTGCCCTCAGGATTGAAAGGGCGTGCCTTAGGGGTGACTGATAGTTTTAAATGTGTGTGCAGGAGAGATATAGGGAACCTATATCCCAGTGAGGAGTGCTAGCACCACCTCACCCAGGCTGCAGTAGCAGGCCTGTGGTGTCAGATTTAGTCTGCTTCCCAGGGGTGGCATAATACATGCACTCCATGTTGTTTAGAGAGAACAGAGAGGCTGGGGCCCCGATTAGCAGGATCCCTGCCATATTATACCCAGAAACCAGTATAAACATCAGACAAAAAGTGGGGGCAACATTAGAGGCAGATCCTACTCTCCTACAGAAGGTATTGTTGGGATTGTATGCCATTATATTTAGCAAATGTTATTTCAGAATTCTCCCCTTTATGTTAACACACAGGGGTAGCATGGCTATGTCTGGATAGTGGTGGTGAGATTACACCTTGTTTCTTGCTCCTTATTGCTTCCTGTACCAGTTGTGTTTAGCTAACCCCTAGCACAGCAGAATAATTAGCATATGTTTTAGGTTCTAGTATTGTTCTAAGAATAAAAATAGGGTATGGGGCAGGATCAGTTGGTCCTTCAGTTGAATGTCAAAAAATGGAAGGGGTTGGTGGTACTTCCCAAAGGGTGGGGGTGTTAAGGGTTAAAATGGTTACCAATTTGATACAAGATATCACAGGAAAGGGGCACACAAGTGACATTGACTGAGAGGTGGAGACATGTTACACATCACCTAGGAACAGCTCAGTCCCAATGCAACCTAGTAACATCATGGATAGCACACTTAGGATAATAACATGTTATGTTAAAGGCCTGGCGCAGCCCGACAAGCGACAGAGAATATATGCATACCTTAAAAGGTACCGTATAGCAATAGCACTCATTCAGGAGACTCATTTTTGGGGACATGGAAAAGATGGAGAGGACAAATATGCGCAACATCTTACTCGGGGTTTGCCAGAGGCACGCTAATCTGGGGAGTAATGTTCTGACATACTAGCCATGTGGTTGATCCTGATGGGTGATATGTCATACTATTTAATCTCAGTCTATGCCCCGAAATTAGACCATTCACAGTTCTTCACCAACCTAATTATGACTACCCTTCGAACTAATGATATTATACTGGCGGGTGATTGTAACTGCCTGTTAGATCTGGTCCTGGACCGCGATCCCGTTACACTAGAAATGTTCATGTTTGCACAATGCCCTATGTAAGTTAGCATTCACTGCACCATTTCTTTACAGGCACCATTTGAGGCCATTCAAAACTGATCTATTTTAATTCCGAGAAATGCTCCACTAAAAGTTTTGTTTCTGCCATGTAAGACTTGTTCCCGTAATGAGTACACTGTTCCTATTAGGGCATACCTTTCTCACTAGATAGAGGCCCTCTCCCACTAGTCCGGTGACAGGACTGAATGGACGAACTTGGAATTGAGATACAGTGACAGAACAGCTAAAACTGTATTTTACTGTTTAGCTGCACCTGCCTGAAAAATTCCACTGTGGACTTGTTCTTTCCCTGTTGCAAAAGGTACATAATGTATCTTTATGCTTGTCAATTTCAGTCCCGTCTGCAGCACTCATAGCAACTGAGGAGACCGGGCTCCGCTCTGAGTGTATATGAATAAACAAATTGTATTTGCTACTGTCTGACCGACTATTCATTTGTATGGAAGACTAAGAAAAGGTCATTAGTGACCAGGTAACCCTAATCGGGCCACTTCCTTCAGTTGGCGCCCAAACAGAGACTCGGTGATTGATCCATCCCCTTTCTGCAGACGGGGGGAGGTCGAAAACATCGTCAGGTTGGACTGATGGATCAGGGATCCCTGCAAGAAGAGTATTATTTGCTCGCAGCTGATTCTTCTGTCCTGCCGGATGGTGCCTCACACAGTGGTCATCCCAACTGGAGTCCTGAACAGTGAAATCCTTGGATCTGACCATTAGTCTGAAGAGTCGGCAGTGGAGAACTGGTTCATTTGTACTACTTATATCAGGTTAGTTTGATTTGGTTCTTTGTGGATATGGTACCACTGTGGTTTGAGTTTAGTACGGTCTGAGGACTGTTTTGATTCCGTCCATCATCTTGTGTGTTTTGCTGTTTGCCCTATGTGGGAAGGGTATGCCCAGACGTGGGCCCCTGCTCACTACGCCACTGTAGTCAAGCTATACTGGCTGAAGACGGGTGAAACCCCGAAACCGGTCCTAGGATGCTTGATTCCGGTCCAGGGAAGACATGGCTTGGCAGTTCGGGCTGGACTGTTCCCATGAGGCACAGGGTCAAGCCTGATTTGCATATGGCCATGTCTGAACTGGGGTGGCGCGCTGAGCAAAATAACGATGGATTAAACCCAGATCTGTTACTGGGGGTGAATGTTTTGCCAATGTGCAACATTCCGTCCATCATCTTGTGTGTTTTGCTGTTCGCTCTATGTGGGAAGGGTATGCCCAGACATTGGTCCCGTGCTCACTACGCCACTGGAATCAAGCTATCCTGGCTGAAGAGGGGTGACACCCCAAACCGGTCCTAGGATGCTTGATTCCTGTCCAGGGAAGACATTGCTTGGCAGTTCGGGCTGGACTGTTCCCATGAGGCACAGGGTCAAGCCTGATTTGCATATGGCCATGTCTGAACTGGGGTGGCGTGCTGAGCAAAATAACGATGGATAAAACCCAGATCTGTAACTGGGGGTGAATGTTTTGCCAATGTGCAACATTTCGTCCATCATCTTGTGTGTTTTGCTGTTCGCCCTACGTGGGAAGTGTATGCCCAGACTTGGGTCCCGTGCTCACTACGCCACTGGAGTCAAGCTATCCTGTCTGAAGAGGGGTGAAACCCCAAAACCGGTCCTAGGATGCTTGATTTAGGTCCAGGGAAGACATGGCTTGGCAGTTCGGGCTGGACTGTTCCCATGAGGCACAGGGTCAAGCCTGATTTGCATATGGCCATGTCTGAACTGGGGTGGCGTGGTGAGCAAAATAACGATGGATTAAACCCAGATCTGTGGCTGGGGGTGAATGTTCTGCCAATGTGCAACATGCCGTCCATCGTCTTGTGTGTTTTCCACTTGGAAATACTTTGCGAGGTAAAAATAAGAAAATGCCAGTTTTAAGTAAAATTTGGAATTTGTGTTATCATTGTTGTTCTGCAGTTGCTCGATTGGAAGATGCTCAGCCGGCATCCTGAAAGCAGCCCTCATTTTGATATGTAAGTGAAACATGGTCTTGGCCCTATTATGTTTAGTACATTATGGCACAAATATACGAGGGACAATGTTGAGTTGCAGTGCCCGTTGAAGGACACTTTTGATGAACAAAAAATTGGGTTTCTACAGGAGCAGTTATTTAAGAAAAGAAGTAGACACGCCATGTTAGACAACCTTAGGACTTGGCAGAAGGAGGCTAGACAGAGAGGGCTAAAGTTGGAAAGATATGCACTGAAGGGAAAAATGTAAACATTAACGCAGAAAGCTGTGGCATATGATAGAGAAAAACAAGAGTCCGGAATTGAATGTGAAGATAGGAGATTTCAGTTGCATATTGATAAGTCTTATTTGGCCAAAGAAGAAGGCAATACTTTCATAGAGGAGTTGTTAGATACTTGACCCCGCCTCCTTATGCCCCACAGAGAATATATCCTATTGTTTCATTACAGCCCGTTGCTTCTCCTTTTAGGGTTTTGTATCCTCCGACCCCTTTGAATGCTGAGACTCAAGTATATGGGCTTGAGGCTAGAGATTGGACAAAATTCAAGGAGGAAATGGGCCCGTTAGTGCGATCTGGGATAGGGGATGAAGAGAAACAAGTAATGGCTAACCAGGCTGCACAGTGGGCTTGTAATGTAATTTATGGTGTTGAGGATGTTTAGCAAGTTATGTGAGATTTTGAACCCTTTATACAGCGACATGCCCTTAAACATATGTCTGCTACATTGACTAGTCTTTGTAAAACAGACACTGGGACAGAAGCGCCCCAATTTTTTATAATATTACAGATAGTGTATATGTTACTGATTTGGAGCCAGGCCAAGTTTTTGGGAATGTTACAACTCTCGTTGCCTACAAGGGTAGACTTCATGAGAGAAGCCCTACTCCGGTAACTCAGTGTCCGATGCTTGAGGTCCATCCTATTAATCACCCAGAAATACCTGACTAAATGAATCAGTGTGGTACTGTTATTAGAGCAGCTGTAGCAGCCCGTTTCCAGGAACAATGGAAAAGGAGTGAGGTTTTAGCCCTTAAGACTCATTTGCCTGACCCTAGGAAAATCCTACAGCTTATTATAAAGAATTAACAGAGGCTGCCTCTTCTACTGTAATGACTCTTGCTGATATTGAATTGTTTTTTGGTCTCCTCGTTCTAGTTCATGTTTGGAGACACGTTCATACTCAAGATCATGTCACAAAGTTGGCTGGTACATCGGATGTGATTAAAGGATGGAATCAGCAAAGGAAGCCAGGTGATAAACCCCGGGCTGATATACTTGCTTTGCCAAGTCGTATTATTACATATATGCATTCACTTATTTCACCTAAGAAGGTAAGCTGGGACAAATTGACACATTGTTGTCAGAAGAGGGATGAGAGTGTGTCTGATTTCTTTACCTGGTTCGAAGATACTCTTTTGGACTATAGTGGGCAGGATATGTCTATTCAGAGAGTAATTTGATTGTGTGTTGATAGGTTTATTTCAACCCTTCTTCCTGAAATTATGACTTGTTTACAGGTGTCTGAGAGTACTTGGTCCACATCTTCCCCCTCTGTTATTTTGAACATGGCCCAGTATTATGAACACCAGGAACAGGAGGAATATGATAGGACTGACAAGAAACATAAGGATTTAAAAATGAAGGTGTTGTTACAACAAGCATTTAGAGGAAATAGTAGTGGATGAGGTGGTCCTTCCAGACAGTTTCCACATGCCAGCAGGCAGCCTTCAACGACACCTTTAGGGCCAAATCACTGTGCCTAATATAAGGAGGAAGGTCAATGGAGTAGCCAGTGCCCTGTGCTTTTACAAAAAGTTGCGGCTCTTAGAGGGCGATGTTCTGGTGGGAGAGGTCTTGGGACAGAGAGAGTTCAGAACGCTACTGTTTCACAGGGTTGCTCTGCTACTAATTTCTTTGATGACCCTTGTGAGGGCCAGTATTATCATGATGATTACAATATGGATGAGGTGACATGTATGTCTTATAGCTAGGATAGCTAGGACAGTCAGGGACAGGGTGAGGGGCCAGTTCAGATATCTGTAGATCAGCACGGTCCTTATGTCACAGTGGATTTGCAAGGCTCGACTAAGGAATTTTTGGTGGACACAGGTACGACAAAGAGTTCTGTTTCTCAACAGATGGTCCCTTGGGCAGCTTTGTCTGTCCACAATAATGTTTTGGTAGGTTTTTCAGGAGTACCAGTTGTAAGCCCGATTTCACGCCCTCTTGCATTGAATATTGGTCCTTTAACTGTGGGATCTCCGTTTTTTTGACACCGAATTGTGGTAAAAATGTGATGGGTTTGGATTTGTTGAAGAAGTTGCATGCTACTATCTATTGCTCTCCTGCAGGTTTCTATATTACTATGGGTCCGGATGAGAGTACTAAACAGTGTTTGTCTCAGGATGCACCCCTCCCAGCTGAATTTGCTGACGTCCCCCCCACTCTATGGGCCACAGGTGAAAAGGATGTAGGGCTGTTGCATATACCACCAGTTTCTATACAAGTTAAAGAAAATGCTGTTTTGCCTCACATTCCTCAGTATAAAATACCACAGGCAGAAGATTGGGCTCTTCTTCGGATTATTCAGGAGTTGATTCAAAAGGGAGTGGTTGAAGAAATGTCTACCAATATTTGTAATAGTCCTATTCTTCCGATACTTAATAGGACACCAAGGGTAAACAAGAAAGAGTCTGCTGTACCTATATATTTTAACAACACACATTTAAGTCAGTTTCTAATAGAAGACCACTCTAACTAGACCATGCATATAAATTATGCCACAAATCAAGTTGCCATATTTTTACTTTTTTATTTTCAAATTAATTGAAAGGATTTTTTCTCAGATGCATAAATCATATGTTGAAAAGAACAGTTCAACTGACAAAGGACATAATAATCCTACACACAAGAATGTCCATGGAAAATCTGAGACACAAATTATTCAAACATTCTCTCTCACACTTAAATCCATTCAAACCATGACAACATACTACACATACATCCTAAAATCTGGAAAGTGAACAATTCAGAGGCCCAACGTGGTTGGCATATCTTTTTTTCATGAAAAAACACAAATTAATATATTGTAGGTAGGGGTTTATAATCGTAGAGATTCAATGGGGAAAAAAAGGAGAAACAAGGGATTATCCTTTTTGAAAAATGTAAAGTCTCAATGAATCTGTATAGTGAACCACGTTGGGCCTCTGAATTGTTCACTTTCCAGATTTTAGGATGTATGTGTAGTATGTTGTCATGGTTTGAATGGATTTAAGTGTGAGAGAGAATGTTTGAATAATTTGAGTCTCAGATTTTCCATGGACATTCTTGTGTGTAGGATTATTATGTCCTTTGTCAGTTGAACTGTTCTTTTCAACATATGATTTATGCATCTGAGAAAAAATCCTTTCAATTAATTTGAAAATAAAAAAGTAAAAATATGGCAACTTGATTTGTGGCATAATTTATGTGCATGGTCTAGTTAGAGTGGTCTTCTATTAGAAACTGACTTAAATGTGTGTTGTTAAAATATATAGGTACAGCAGACTCTTTCTTGTTTACCCTTGATTTATCCCCTGCTGCTCTACCTTTATTCATTCAGGGGTTCCCCTTATTGTAGTGGTTACTTAATAGGACACCCTCAGGCTCCTCTGAAGACAATAATATTTATTGTTTTGTTATTGATCTGCGCAAGGTTAATAAAATAGTAGTTCCACAGTTCCCTGTGGATCCTGATATTACTAAGCTTTTGCTGATGATTCCTTCTACTGCTAAATTATTTTCTATTACTGACTTAAAAAATGCTTACTTTGTATTCCTATTCATCCAGACAGTAGATATTTGTTTTGGTTCACACTGGCTGGTAGGGGTTTTAGATTCTGTCGCACTCTGCAGAGCTATACAGAGAGTCCTAGTATTTATAGTCAAGCATTAAAAGGTCAATTGAATTCCTAATCACTTCCTCCAGGTAATGTATTAGTAATGTATTGTAATTAGTAATGTAATGTATTAGCATAGTATGTTGATGACCTCCTTATCGCTACTGATTCAGAACAGGGTTGCAAAGATAGTACTGTCAAATTGTTGTTGCATTTAGCCCATCATGGACATAAGGTTTCCCTTTCTAAATTTCAGTATTGTCGACAGGTCACCTACTAAGGTCACCTATTGTCGAAATACAGACCCGGGCCCAGAGCGCATTAGTACCAATGTTAAAATGCCCATTCCATGCACACTCAGAAAGATGTACGTGCTTTTATAGGTATTACTTCCTACTGTAGCCAGTGGATCCCAAACTAATCCTTACTAATCAAACCTTTGCTTGCATTAACAACAAAAGAAGTTCATGAGCCTCTGCCTTGGACGCCTGAATACCAGCAGTCTTTTCAGCAATTGAAAACTGCACTTCGTTCGACTCAAGTGCTTGGCACATCTAGCTATGGCAAATTGTGTGTGCTCTATGTCCACAAGATGTCTGATTGCGTGTTTTCTGTCCAAACACAAAAGTCTGGGGATAACCAGAGGCTGTGTGCTTATTTTTCTGCTGTGCTTGATCCAGTCTCAAGGGCCCTCCAGAGTTGTCTGAGAGTGGTTGTGGCTGTGGCCACTTCAATCAGACAGTCGGTGGGCCTCATACTTGATACAGACCTCACAGCTATAGTACCCCATGATGTGGATACGCTTTTGAATAAGACAAAGACACCTCACCAGTGGTGCTCCCTTTCTCTTCTGTTCCCGTCCCTCGCTGCCCGCTTCCCGCCACCGCGTCCCGTAGCTCCGCCCACTCTCACCCTATTGGCCGCCCCGCTCCCACCTCCCAGCTGCTCCTCCCTCCCTCTCCCACTCATATGGAGGCCACGCAGCGGCCGCACAGCGGCCGCGCGCAGCGGGCGCGCCACTGGCGTGCCTAAGGCATGCCTGTCTGCGCCCGTCCGCGCCTGGCCCGCGCCCAGCGCCGGACCCCCTGGCCCCCACAGATGCCAGCCCACCCGCCAGACCTACAACGCTGCCACTCTCATCGCACTCAACACCGGCCGAATCCCCGGCTGCTGCCGCGCCGCGCCAAGGTGCACCCACGGACCCTTCACCTGCCAGTCCTGCAAATTCTCTTGCATCCGGACCCGTACTACACCCGCCAAGCCAAGCACCAGCAGCAACCACCTGAAGTGCATCCTGCTCAACACCCGCTCCATCCACAGACACGCCGTGGAACTCTCGACACCACATCTCCAGATGTCGCCTTCCTCACGGAAACATGGATGAACGCCTCCTCAGCGCCCGACATCGCCATCGCCATCCCGGACGGATACAAGATCACCCGGAGGGACCGCATCAACCAGACTGGAGCAGGCATCGCCATCATCCACAAGAACACCATCCGCATCACGACCAACTCCGACGACACCCTCACAGCCGCCGAACATCTTCACTTCCAGATTCACACCGACCCCAAGACCACACTCAGAGGCACCCTCATTTACAGACCCCCAGGACCCCGCACAAAATTTCAATGAAGACATCGCTGACTTCATCAGCCCACACGCCCTCCCCTCCGCTGACTACATCCTGCTAGGGGACCTCAACTTCCACCTGGAGAACAACAGCGACAACAACACCACTACCCTACTGGACAACCTCGCCAACCTCAGACTCAAGCAACTGGTGAACACCCCCACACATTACGCCAGACACACGCTTGACCCAGTCTTCTCCTCCAGCAAGCACATCTCCTTCAGCCACTCCACTGGACTCCACTGGACAGACCACAGCTGCATCCATTTCAGCTTCAGAAGAACCATAACTCACCACCACCAGCAACAGGTTCCCCGCAGGAGATGGAACAAGATCACCGCCGACCAGCTCTCCACAGCACTGAGCCAGAACCCTCCCGCCAGCTTAACGGACCCCAACCAAGCAGACAACAGCCTCTCACAGTGGATCACCAACTGCGCCAACGACCTCGCACCCCTGAAAAACCATCCCAACAGGACCAAAAGCAAGACAGCCCCCTGGTTCAACGACAAGCTCAAGAACTCCAAGAAGAACTGCCGCACCCTCGAGAAAGCCTGGCGAAAAAACCAGACTACAGACAACATGAACGCCCTCAAGCACGCCTCCCGCAAACACCACCAGCTGATCCACACCACCAAGAGGACAGCATTCAAGGAACGACTAGACAACAACGCACACAACAGCAAAGAACTCTTCAACATCTTCAAAGAGCTCTCCAACCCCAGCGCCGAAAACAACGACATCACTCCCTCACAAGACTTCTGCGACTCACTGGCCTCGTTCTTTCACCGCAAGATCGCCGACATACACAACAGCTTCGGCGCACAGACCATGCACCCAACCCCCGAACCGACGCCCCCCACCAGCACCCTCCGCGCCTGGACCCCGGTCAGCACCGAAGACACCATCCGCACGATCAACACCATCCACTCCGGATCACCAACCGACCCATGCCCCCACCACTTCTTCAACAAGGCCAACTCCGTCATCGCACCCCAACTCCGGGACATCATCAACTGCTCCTTCAACACCTCCACCTTCCCGGAGAGCTGGAAGCATGCCGAACTCAGCGCCCTCATGAAGAAACCATCAGCAGACCCCACCGACCTCAAGAACTACCGCCCCATCTCGCTCCTCCCGTTCCCTGCCAAAGTCATCGAGAAGACCGTCAACAGACAGCTTGCCACCTTCCTCGAGATGAACGGATCCCTCGACCACTCGCAGTCCGGCTTCAGAGCCAACCACAGCACCGAGACCGCCCTCATAGCAGCCACTGATGACATTCGAACCTTGCTTGACAACGAGGAAACAGCTGCCCTCATCCTCCTAGACCTCTCCGCAGCATTCGATACTCTCTGCCACCGCACCCTGGTGCAGCGCCTCCGCAACATCGGAATCCAAGAGAAGGCCCTGGAGTGGATCATCTCATTCCTCGCCGGAAGAACCCAGAGAGTCCGCCTACCCCCGTTCAGATCCGAGGCCACTGAAGTCATCTGCGGCGTACCACAAGGATCATCACTCAGCCCCACCCTCTTCAACGTCTACTTGAGCCCCCTCGCAGCCATCGCTTGCCGACACAACCTTAACATCATCTCCTACACCGACGACACCCAACTGATCCTCTCCCTCACCAATGACCCAACCTCCGCCAGAACCAACCTACACGAAGGGATGAAAGACGTAGCCGAGTGGATGACGAACAGCCGCCTGTAACTGAACTCTGACAAAACGGAAGTCCTCATCCTCGGACCATCACCCTCTGCATGGGACGATTCCTGGTGGCCCCCTGCCCTTGGCAGCGCACCCAAACCAACGGACCAACCACCCAACCTGGGCTTCATCCTGGACTCCTCCCTCTCGATGACCAGACAAGTCAACGCCGTCTCATCATCATGCTTCAACATCCTACGCATGCTCCGAAAGATCTTCCGATGGATCCCCACCGAAACCAGGAACTCGTCACCAGCCGTTTGGGCTACGGTAACACCCTCTACACCGGAACCACAGCCAAACTACAGAAAAGACTCCAACGCATCCATAACGCCTCCGCACGACTCATCCTGGACATCCCCCGACACAGCCACATCTCCGGACACCTGAAAGACCTTCACTGGCTCCCCGTCAGCAAGAGAATCACGTTCCGACTCCTCACCCATGCACACAAAGCCCTCCACGACCTGGGCCCCAGGTACCTCAACAACCGCCTGACCTTCTACACTCCCACCCGCCAGCTACGATCGTCCATCCACGCCCCCACCGCTGTTCCACGCATTCGAAGAGCCACCATGGGAGGAAGATCTTTCTCCTACCTGGCAGCCAAGACATGGAACTCCCTCCCCATCCACCTCTGCCTTACCCAAGACCACCTCTCCTTCAGGAAGTATCTCAAGACCTGGCTGTTCGAGCAGTAGCGGACCCCCCTTCCCCTAGCGCCTTGAGACCCTCCGGGTGAGTAGCGCGCTTTACAAATATATTGATTGATTGATTGACCAGTATACGTCTTACTGGCCATGAATTGGCACTGTTTGCTAAGCATATTATGATTAAAATATGAACCACTCTGAATCCAACCTCATTACTACCCTCCCTTCCGAGAATGATGCAGTTGAAAACATGATTGTATACTCTGGATAGAAGAAGAGACAAAAGGATGGGTAGACCTGACTGATGTTCCTTTTTCTGACCCCTAAGGAGAACTATATGTCGGTGGCTCTTGTTTTACATTACCAGATGGCACCATGACTACAGCTTATACTATCACTATGTTGCGCATGGTGGTAGAGACATCACGGGTCTCTTATCAGTCGGCTCAAGCTGCTTAACTCATTGCTCTTATTCGAGCTTGCAAATCGAGTGAATGGCTGGTTGTCAACATTTATACTGACAGCCAGTATGCCTTCAGGGTCGCACATCATTTTGGGCTACTCTGGGCAGAGAGAGCGTTTCTTACTTCTCATGGCACCAAGATTCAGCATGGGCACCTCATATTGAGGCTTTTGTCCACTTTAACACTCCACAAGAAATTGGCCATAATTAAATGTAGAGCCCGCAGGAAGGTTACTGATGATGTGGGTAAAGGAAATGCTTTTGAAGATCAGACGGCTAAGGAAACAGCCCGAATAAAGATCAAAATCAAGTTTGTAGATCTGGAGTGACAACGGAGATTGTTTTAATGCGAAAGTGATTCAATTGATTTGTGAGGGTCTCCATGTAAAACAGATATTTCATGCTGCCAATCATCCACAGTCGGTGGGTTTGGTTGAGAAGTACAATGGTACTCTCAAACTGAAATTGGCAAAAATTAATGGAGACTACGGGGTTAAAGTGGCCCAATGCTTTACCATTAGCTCTTTTATCAGCAAGAACAACAGTACATTCTAGGACAGGATTGTCTCCTTGCGAGGTCGTGTTTGGGTGCCCCGCAAATGTCTGGGGCTTCCTGCGTCCTTGTAAGTTCTCTGATGTTGAGTACCCTGTGTTGCTTGATCACCTTGGCCAGTTAACAGAAAGTATAGGTTCTGTTCACCAACAGATGCAGGACTCCCTACCTTCTACATCAGAGGGACCTGGCCACGATATCCAGCCTGGTGACTTTGTTTTGCTGCGTAACTTCCAGAGTAAAAATGCTTGGAGCCATGCTGGAAAAGTTCTGAGCAGGTTTTGTTGGTGACATGTACTGCTGTGAAGGTTGCTGACCATAAGAACTGGGTCTACGCGACCAACTGTTGGAGGATTCCAATGCCGTTACCCTATGACCAGTGGGTCAAAGACGGAATTGGAGACATGGAGTGTGAATAAGTGCCTCAGTTTGTCCCTTTCAGCGATGCCCAGCTAACGTGGAAACAAACGGATAAAGAGAATGAGGATGTGTTGAATGAGGCTTTTCCCCCAGAAATACAAGCGGCCCAAGAGCCTTTGTTTACTGATCATACAGTGCCTGGGGCTACCAGGTACAATTTGTACCCTTGGCTGAGGGATACTGACTCTAAGGAGAAAAGAGATTTGGGATGGACTGTGTAAGACAAACTGCACTGAATTATAGTACCAACAGAATTAGCTGGACTTAGTGCAGAATTCTGCTTCCTTTATCTTAGCTGTTAGAACATTAGTTAGGTAAGGCTGAAGTAAACCTTGAAGGTATACCATCTGGACCAAAGTGGGATACGTTAAAAGAGCTTAGGATGGAGCAAGCTCCACCGCCGGTGCTCAAAAGTGCCAACGTATTGATGGACAATAGGAGCCTGTACCAGTGAGGCTCTTATGGACACTGGGAACTTATATACCTTTTTGCATTTTTGGCCCCCTCTACTGATCTATTATGCATTCCTTTTCCAGACAGGTTGCTGTGGAAGAGCAGCCTATGATTCTTGTTGCCCAGCATAACATGGTGTGGACACGAAGACAGGAAGTAGCATGTGTTGCTCTTGTGGTTTTGTTGCTAATAATATTGTGTGGGGTCTCACAAGTAGGAAAGCCCTGAGTAATGTATTTCTAGACACAAACAAGTGATTCTTTGGAGAAGGGACTGCTTGCTACCCCACTGAATCTGACACTAGTTTATGGACTGCCTAACTATTGTCACTTGTGAATTATACATATACTTGTCCACCTCAATTTACAAAAGTGAAGGGAGTATTTGGTTTCGGCTATTCAGGACCTTGTTTCTGTTATGGAAAGCCACTGGGAATGGGTTATCCAGGTTGTGATAACAATACATATTGTGACATTTTTTATATGGAAGAACAGAATATTACTTTGGTGGGCTGGCATTACAAGGAATTGATAGTCACCTGAGAGGCTGATTATTATCCTGCTTACTGCTCCATTGTGAATAGTACAAACACATCTTTGTATATCAAATGTTCTACAATATTTCTGTATAAGAATACAATCCCTTTAGTAAATGACAAAGATCAGAGTACTTTTGGAATGAACAATAGATATGCTGCAGTAGATTATGAAGGGCCGATTTATGCACACCCGTTTTTCTTTTTTTCTTGTCTAACGGTGCATATTCCATTGTCCATAATGGTACAGATAATGTAGCTCTGAGGATGGTATTGCCCTTAGGTGTGCCTTTTACATATTCTAAGCCTACTGTACGATGGGTTAAGCGGACTTCAACAATTATGGTGCAGAAAGAAATTGAAGATCTCAAATATAAAGACACAGGCATATTTGAGAACTCTTTCCTCTTTACAGTTTCCTTTCCTGATGTTGAAAACATGGAGTGCTCATAAGGATTTATTGTTCTGAATTTGTATTATTGCTTTTGGATTCCTATTTTCCTTGTTGCTGTTAGAAAATGTTTTAGCTTATGCTAAAAGGAGGGTCTATTAGACTGGAAATGTTCACGTTTGCACATTGCCCTATGTAAGTTAGCATTCACTGTGCCATTTTCTTAACAGGCACCATTTTAGGCCATTTGAAACTGATCTTGTTTAATTCAGAGTAATGCTCCACTATATGTTTTGTTTCTGCCAAGTTAGACTTGTTCCTGTAATGAGTACCCTCTTCCTGTTAGCACATACCTTTCCCAATAGATAGAGGGCCTCTCCCACTAGTCTGGTGACGGGCCCGAATGGATGACCTTAGAATTGAGATACTTTGTAAATGATAGAGCCGCTGAAACAGTTTTTTTTGTATTTTACTGTTTAGCTGCACCTGCCTGGCAAATTCCACTGTGGGCATGTTCTAGCCCGGTTGCAAAATGTACATTGTGGGGCAGATTTACAAGACCCTTGCGACACATTTACGCCGCCATTGCGTCACTTCAGTGATGCAGCCGCGGCGTAAACAATGCGCCATGTTGCTTCTTATTTTTCAACTTGACGCATCTAGGGGGATGCGTCACGTTGTAAAGCCCTGCGCCACATTAAACCTGCATCAGGTTTAATGTATGCAGGGTGGGCGTTCCCTCGGGAATAGCCTCGGAAAAGTGATGCAGTAAAATCTACAAGATTTCACTGAGTCACTTTTTCGATGCTGCTGCGTCAAAACCCTGCACCTGCTTGAAGCAGGCGTAAGGCGTGTCGCAGCATGTTAGATATGGGCAGCCCCTGAGCATTGCTGGAGTTGTGTCGCTCTTGCGACACGACTCCAGCAATGCGCCGCCCTTATGCCATCAGATGCGTCACGCATCTGTTTATCCTTGCGCCACGATGCACCGCATTGTAAATGCGGCCCATCTGTGGTGGCGCAAGGGTAAACTTGCGTGACGCTACTTGCCTGGCGAATCCCTGCTGATATGCAGGGATGCGCCAGTCCTTGTAAATCTGCCCCAAAGTATCTTTATGCTTGTTGATTTCAGGCCCCTCGGCAGCACTCCTAGCGCCAACTCTTCATTGGGTATGGAAGGCTGAGAGGTGATCATTAGTGACCCGAGTGACTCTATTCAGGCCACTTCCTTCAAACCCCGTAAGGCAAACACAAAACCACATATGACGGCAGGTTTACAGGCATAGCAACACAAATTTAACCTCAAAGACATCTGGCCGGAAAGGCACCCGACGTTCAGGGCCTTTTCCTGTTATATACCGGCGGTGGGCACACACGATAGGCTAGATAATTTTTTCACAACCCCCAACATTGCCACCCACAGTCTCAGAAGTTTCATATTTAGCCAGATACCTTACTGATCACTCCCCTCTCTTAAAGGCTATAGCACAGGATCAACAACGTCCCACAGTGGCGTCTATGAGCAGAGTCACTGACAGACCCCCATTTCTGGCCACGGTACAAACAACATTAGAAAACTATTTTGCTAGGAACTGGGGTTCCTCCACATCTGTCGTACTTTACTCTTTGGAACCGCGTAGGGGACCAGGCCCTACCCCTGTCTATGTGGTATTAGCGAACCGCAAATGGTAAATGCGGCATGTACGAGTGCTTTACTCGTCGTTCTGGCCTTGAATGCACTGCGTACACGTTATCTTGCTGCACTACGCGGGTTCCATTTTGGAAGCAGTGGCCATCTTGTCATTGCCCTCACACAGGCTATAATGGAGCAAATACGGGCCTCTCAGTACATGTGCTTTCCCGTGACTTCTCGGTGACCTGGGCAGCTGGCTCCGCTGCCCCGGGTCAAACCGGTCTCACGAGCTCCCCTTCCTCCGTACACCTGTGATTAGCATCAGGGCTCGACCCATCATAAAACCCTTCTCATCCTACACAAACCCCCGGCTAATCTCTTCCACACCTGCTTGTTCCTGCTTTATGACTTGTTTCCCAAAACAGGAGATGCTCATGTTTATTGGGGGGTCTACTGACATCTAACGTGGGATCGCAACCTTATTGTGTAAATCATTGTGAGTTGGCCGAACTGGAATGTGGGATGGTCATCGTGACTCTGCCTTTTCTTTGAAATGTACACTGTTATATTGCCGTTTCATAAAACTCAGGAATGTATGCTTGAGGCCGAAAAAGGCCTATTTAAGATGTAGTCCGTTCCTATGATTTGCAGCAGTCTCCTGAGAACATACACGCTGTTGTACTTCTAGGATACCTGTCATTGGTCTGCAGCCAATAAACGATTCTTTGACTTCACCCAGAAGACTCTGTGTTTCTGTAGGTCCGGAACAGGGTGAAACCCCGAAGTCGTAGGGTGTGTGCCCCTGCACCGCTGGGTCTAAAATACCTGGTACTTCAGTTTGGCGCCCAACTCGGGCCGATTTCAGCGGTACCAGTCCAAGCCAGAGGTTCGTGAGGAGCTTCGTGTGGAAATTCCGGAGGAAGGCCGCCACTTCATCGACCCCTGCATGTCGACGTGGTCCGAAAGTCTTTTCTGCGAGGTTCTCCGCGTCCCGACGGCTACGAAGGACTGCTGCCCTGATTAATCGACCTGTTTTGGACCCTTGACGAATTTGAGAGAGCGAAACAATCGAGAGAGTCTTCTGGTGACGTCATCGATCAGCAATATTCAGTTAAGTATAAGTGGAGCGTCTCCCATTTGTTTTGGTATCCCTCGGGATCGTTTGATTTGATTTGGTAATTGGTGATTTGGTGTTTGCAAACCCCAAAGCCAGAGGATTCGTGTATTCACGAGACTATCGTAATCGATAAGCCTTTGACGTTTGGATCTAGACTAGTGAGCGAAGATGCCTGGTTCTAGAATATTTGGTAGATTATTCTGTTTAGGTTGTGGAAAAGATTTCCAGCTGGAAGAATCATGTCCGGTTCCTCCGGTTGGAACTCCAACTTATGAGCTCTATGTAAAACATGGCGTAGGCCCTATTGCATATAACGAAGTGTGGATCCACTACACCAGGAAGGACGGTGTTCTAAAATGGCCCCAAAATGGTAGTTTCGATACCGATATTCTAGATAATTTGGAAATTAAATTGTTTAAGAAGAAAGCCCGGCCGGCGATGTTTGACTCTTTCCGCTTATGGCGGAAGGAAGCCAAACAGAAGGAAATTAAGCTAGCGAAAAAGAATAAAAGAGAGAAAGGTATGTCAGTAATGCAAGCAGCTGTACAATTTAGAGATAATGAGGAGGAGCAGATGAGCGAGCAATCGCACAGGCAGCGTAAGTTAGGGATTGACAAATGTTACCCGGCTTTACCGCACTCTAAGCAAAATGAGTCCGAAGACAAGGAGAAAGATCCCCTAATGTCACACTTGTTGAGTTCGCCACCCCCATATGCGCAAAATGCTACGGCGCCTCCTCAGCTTGTGAATATGCCACCTCCAGTTAATGTATTGCAGGCTTTGCCGCAACCACCAGCTGCCGCACAACCGGCTCTTATTAATGTGACGCAGCCCCCTCAAGGGCCGCCAGTTGTGCTTCCAACTGCCCCCGCGCTTCCTGTAACCTTGCCTAATTCACCAGCGGCCTCTCCCAACACTTTTCCTTGCACCACTTCGGTACCTGTTTCTACGTCCTCTTTTCTTCCCTCTGTTTTCCCCCCTGTTTCTGCCTCAGCTTCTCCTTCAGCGCGACAGCGTTTAGCTAATGTGGTTACTTCATTAATGTCGCCTCTCTTTGAGTTGTCTGGTGCGACCCCTGGTTTGCAGCGTAAGCAATTGCGTAGTCAGTTGCCTACCTCTGACGAGAAGAATGTAATAGACAGCATGGCACGCAGATGGATTGTTTTCCCTTCATTGTATGATGTGGAATCAATTGCTAATGTCTTCCATCAGTGGGATGCCCCGAAGCAGAGATATGTGTTTGAGAAGATGTGCGAAATTCTCTGTGAGGAATTGGAGGATAGTGGTAGAAATCCGAGGCCACGAGAATTGTGTAGAGTAAGGTCCGATTTTGGAGCTGGTATGATTGTAGACCGCGATATAGATAAAGCCGTTGCGGTTGTACTATCCTTCAGGAATGATGAATGTCAACAGTCATTGTTCGAACAGGATGTCCCTGTGGGGAGAAAGGAGAAAGTGCGACAATACCCCATGAGAGAAGTGCCCCCGGTATGGAAGGAAGCGGTTGCAGCTGTCGGTGCTAACCCCGCTGTGGCAGCACATTTCCAGCGTGTTTGGGTGCATGTGCCATGGAAGCGTTCTGAGGTGTTAGCGCTTAAACAGTCCTTGCCTGATCCCCGTAAAAATCCGGCAGGTTATTATAAAGAATTGTCACAAACGGCAGGATCATGTATTATGAATCTGGCCGACATAGACATGTTGTTTGGTAATGTTGTTCCACAGCCCCTATGGGGGTCAATCCGTAATGCGGATCATGACCAAGAGCTGGGGGATACATGGGCTAACATTATTGCTGCCGATGCAAGACAAACTGGTGGCGCGAAACCTGAGCCTTTAGTGGCTGAACTCCCTGGTAGAATCATCACGTATATGAAGACACTAATGCCAGCAATGCGCGTAAATTGGGACAAGTTATCTGCATGCAAGCAGAAAAAGGATGAAACAGTGTCAGACTTCTTTACTAGGTTTGAGGAAACGTTCATTGATCACAGTGGGCAGGATATGAGTACGGAGGGTGGCCAACGGTTGTTTGTGGATAAGTTTGTGCAGAATTTACTCCCTGACCTGTGTAAAAAGTTGAAAGATTCAGAGAGTTCTTGGGCCGTTTCCTCTTCAGCGCAAATACTGGCTACCGCACAGTATTATGAAAACAGAGATAAAGACGAGAAAGATAGAACAGAGAAGAAAACGAAGGAATTAAAGACAAAGGTCCTTTTACAGCAGGCCTATCCGCCACGTGGAGGTGGTAATAATTATAGGCAACCCCAAGGTGTCTATCACCAACCCCAACAATTTCAGAACAATCAGCAAATGAATGGGTATTATCAACCACGTGTCCCGGTAGGTCCCAACCAATGTTCATACTGCAAAGAGGAAGGTCATTTTAAATATAGTTGCCCTAAGCTAATGCAGCGGAATGGTACTATGTATGGCGCAAGAGGTAGAGGTGGTCAGTCAGCTTCTAGAGGTAGAGGGCGTGGAAGTGTTCCCCAAAATGCGCGTCCTCTGCCGCCTCAGAATACCATTAATAGCTTTGATCAACAAGCTAACGCGATCGGTAATACGGCACAGTATTATAATAATGATTATTATGCAGAAGATGGTGATGCAGAAAATAATGATCACTAGGACAGCCGTAGACAGAGAGAGGGAGTTGTTTCAGTGCCTGTGGATCAGAGTGGACCGTATGTTGAGGTGACTACAGCAAATGTAACGGAGCCTTTTCTGCTAGACACTGGTGCTGCAAAGAGTTCAATCATGCATTCAAAACTCCCTGGCGCACCTTTGTCTGGCGACATAAATGTTTCCGTAGGTTTTTCTGGCGCCCCTGTTAGGAACCCAATTTCTAGTCCCATGTCACTTTCCGTTGGACCTTGTGAGCTGAAAGCACCTCTGATTCTGACGACAGGTTGTGGTGAGAATTTGCTGGGACTGGATTTGTTGAAAAGATTGCATGCCACGTTGTATTGCTCTCCTTCGGGAGTACAACTTACATTAGGCAAGAAAGTAATTTCCCCAATGTACTTGTCCAAAAATACAATGCCGCCTGAATTGACATCCCTTCCGGATGCCCTTTGGGCTACTGGTCCCAATGATGTGGGCCTCTTGGAGATACCGCCATATGTGGTGACTTTAAAGGCTAATGTCAGACTGCCACATATTCCCCAGTACAAGATCTCTAATGAAGGCCAAAAAGCATTGTTAGATATTGTCCACGACTTTATTGATAAGGGTGTGATTGAAGAAACAAGAGGCAACGTTTGCAATAGCCCGATTTTACCTGTCTTAAAGCGAACTGACCCTTCACAGCCACCTGTTTACAGATTCGTGATCGATCTTAGAGAGGTTAATAAGATTGTTGTGCCACAGTTCCCAGTTGTCCCTGATATAACTGCTTTGTTAACGATGATTCCAGCCTCTGCTGAATGGTTTTCAGTGATCGATTTAAAGAATGCTTTCTTTAGCATTCCAATTGCAGAAGAGAGTAGAGACATTTTTGGTTTCAGTCTGGGAGGCCGAAGCTTCCGCTTCAAACGCGCTCCCCAGGGCTACTGTGAGAGTCCATCTATATATAGTCAAGCTTTGAAAGCACAGCTTGATGCACTTGTTTTACCTAGTAGCGCTACCCTGATTCAGTACGTAGACGATTTATTAATCGCTGCGGATACTGAGGAGATCTGTAAGGAAGCCACATTATCATTGTTGCGCCATTTATCCGTTTTTCATCACAAGGTATCCTTATCTAAGCTGCAATATTGTCGACAAGAAGTGACCTACTTAGGTCATCTCTTATCGAAGGAGGGAAGGAGACTGACCCCAGAGAGAATTCGAGCCATTGCACAGTTGAGTGTGCCAAAGACACAGAGAGAAGTACGTGCTTTCTTGGGCATTACCTCATACTGTAGGCATTGGATCCCTAGTTTCTCCTTGCTGGCAAAACCTTTGTTAGCCTTAACATGCAAAGACACACCGAATCCTATCCCATGGTCTGAAGAGTGCCAGAAAAGTTTTGAGGAATTGCGTAATGCATTATGTTCAGCACCTGTGTTGGGTACTCCCGACTACAGTAAACCTTTTACATTGTATGTGCACGAGAAAGATGGATGTGCGTTGTCAGTGTTAACACAGCCTTTTGGCGATAGACCACGCCCATGCGCGTATTTTTCATCCACCTTGGACCCTGTAGCGAGGGCATTGCCAAGCTGTCTGAGAGCGACAGCTGCTGCAGCGATGTCTATCCGACAATCTGCTGGTCTGGTAATGGATAACACATTGATCGTTATGGTTCCACATGCTGTAGACACATTATTGAATAGAACCAAGACACAACACTTGACTAGTGCACGCCTATCGGGTTACGAACTTACACTGTTAGCGAATCACATACACATAAAACGATGCAATACACTGAACCCAGCTACGTTGTTGCCGATTCCAGCAGACTCAGATGAGATTGAGCAACATGACTGTCTGTTCAGAACGGAAGAAGAGACGAAAGGAAGAGTGGATCTGAAAGATACTCCCCTGACTGAGTGTGATGGCACTTTATGGGTAGATGGTTCATGTTTTAAGCTCCCTAATGGTGACACGACTGCTGCATATGCTATCACGACTTTACATACGGTTGTGGAAACTGCACGAGTGCCACATAATTCGGCCCAAGCAGCAGAATTAATCGCCCTCACGAGAGCATGTGCGTTGTCTGAAGGAATGAGAGTAAATATATATACAGATAGCCAGTACGCCTTTGGCGTGGCTCATAATTTTGGGCGACTGTGGAAAGAGCGTGGGTTCCTGACGTCACATGGAGCTAAAATTCAGAATGGCAAGTTGGTGAATGATCTCCTTGAGTCACTGACCCTACCGTTGCAAGTTGCGATCATGAAATGCAGTGCGCACAGGAAAGTCACAGACGATGTTGGTCGTGGGAATGCGTTTGCTGATGAGACCGCGAGAGAAACCGCACAGAATGTGAAGACTAGAATGTATGTTGCAGGTCCCGCAAGATGGGTTAATGATGTAGGAATGTGTGAGAATACAATAGAGAGTGTGAAGTCGCTTCAAGCTGAAGCCACAGAGGAAGAGTTAAGCAAGTGGAGAGAGAGTATGGGTAAGTTGGATGAGAATGGTTGTTGGACTGATCTGACAGAACATAGGCGATGGTTGTTGCCTGACGCGTATGTGCTTCCAGTAGTTACTATGGCACATGGAATGGCACACATCAGTACGAAAGGTATATGCAAGTTGTTGGCTCCAGTATGGCAGAATGCTGGGATTCCCAAGTGTGCAGAGAATGTGGTCAAGAATTGTATGGTATGTTTGAAGTACAACCCCGGTAGGGGAACCCCAACTCCGGCCGGTCACTTTGCGCCCCCATCATGTCCATTCGAAGTTTTGCAGCTGGACTTTATTCACATGGAAAGATGCAACAACCTGAAATATGTACTAGTGGTTGTTTGTGCTTTCTCAAAATGGTTAGAGGCTTATCCTCTAAAAGATAACACTGCCCTGTCCACAGCCAAAGTCCTTGTGAAAGAGTTCTTCCCTAGGTTTGGAATGCCGAGAGTGGTATGGTGTGATAATGGGAGTGAGTTCGTGGGTAAAGTGATGAAGAATGTATGTGAAGGTTTAGGCATCCAGCAGAAGTTTCACGCTGCAAATCACCCCCAATCAGCTGGATTGGTAGAGCGCTACAATGGAGCCTTAAAGCTCAAGTTGGCTAAAATTCAGGCGAGCACTGGTCTTAAATGGCCTGATGCCCTGCCTCTAGCACTCCTGTCCACCAGAATGACAATACACTCACGAGTGGGACTTAGTCCCTACGAGGAGGTCTTTGGCCGCCCGGCTAATGTATGGGGTGTGCCAAGGCCCACTAAATTCAGTGAGATAGAGCATCCAGTGCTGCTCGATTACCTGTATGATTTGACTGTTAAACTACGTGTTTTGCACCAACAGGTACATGATACTCTTCCCCAAGCTTCCGAAACTCCTGGACACCCTATCAACCCTGGTACGTGGGTGCTCGTCCGGAACTTCCAGCGCAAGAGCAACGACGAGCCCCGCTGGCTTGGCCCTCATCTTGTTCTACTATCGACAAGGTCAGCGGTGCGAGTGAAAGGGAAGAAGCACTGGGTTCATGGTACCCACTGCAAGGTAGTCCCCTTGCCTTTGCCATATGACCGGTGGGTCAAAGAGGGTATTACCGACTTTGAGACAGACACTGTACTCCGTTTCACACCATTCAGTGATGCACGCCTAAGAAACACAGCTTCAGACCAAGAGAGTGACAATATTCTGCAGGAAGCTGTGCCACCATCGAGTCGATTGGACACCACTGAGCCTGAACTTTTGTTCCGAGACCAGACAGCACCTGGCCGTCTACGTTATAATTTAAGACCTAGGCCCATGGACAAATAAAGATTTCCTCACTATTTCCTTTTTGACATTTTTCACTCTCCCATCTGAAAGACTTTCTTGATTTTTAGTTTTTCGAACCACCATCCGGGTTCTGCCGCAGGGTCGCGGTGTCAAGACTTTGGGGTACAGGCCGAAGACGCTAGGTCGACGGTTCTGGTTGGTCTAGGGCGTTTCCCTGGACTGACAGGCGTACTCCTCAGCAGAAGAAACTCACCCGCCGCGAGCGGCCCGAGTAGAGGATGGAGTTTTTTAAGATGGAGAGACCAATTGAGGAAATGAGCTTTAACGCAAGGATGTGTAGAATTGTAAAAAGTAAATGTTTTGTATTTTTGTGCCTTTTTACACTGTGTAGCATAATAATGTTTATTGTAGGACTTGTGTTCTTCTCCGCTCAAAAGCCTATTGCACCCACTCAACAGCCTATATTCCTTTCTACTGCCTCCTCTCACTCTTTTCACCCCCTGCCTGAGCACGAACAGACCAGACGATCGGAGTTCATAAATAACTCGTTTATCCAGCTCTTGCACCAGCACCAGCTAGTAGTGAATACGACCAATTGCTGGGTCTGTGGGTTAATGCCACATACCATTAACAAGGGTATTCCCTACCTGGTGTTGCCGTATAGTTCAAATGGATCATCATGGGCATTCCAGACCATGTTTCTCTATGCTCTGGAGACGTACTCCCCTCGCCAACCGCGTTCCATCAGACCCATCACCAATAATAAGGCTTTGATGAAAGGAGTTGCCGATATGAGTAGGGATATTGATGCATACTCGTCCATTCCCAAAGAAGAGTTGAGACCTTATGTAGGATGGAACGCGACGGGGTATAGTATTAGTCTGGGTGAAAGACAGCGACAAATCTCATCTCCAATCTGGGTCGTACCCCACATGGGTCGGTTCTGCTTACAGGGTAATGGTCAGAACCCTAGAGCTCAACTGGGTAGAAGTGACTGTACCGAAACGTACACTTTCCCGTCACAGTTTTCCCCAGCGTTTCTAGCTGCCAAGGGTACCTATTTCATCTGTAATGACCGAGCATATACATGGTTGCCCCCTGATTTCTCGGGCACATGTTATATTGCGAATCTGCTACCGCCCACCTTCACTGCTGCCTCTGATTATCACAAGACGAGAGTCGTGAGAGGTGTAATTAGTAAGGAGGACACTGCCGGTCAGGAAGCAGGAGACTTCTTCTTGGGTTTCCTGCCGTTTTGGGGACCTATGGTCAATAGTAGGAACCTGAGACAGCTGACACGTGTGGTTGAATCCACTATCAATGTAACGGCTGGTGCCCTTAGTAATCTGACAGCTGAGCTCCAAGCGGACCGCCTTATGACTCTGCAGAACCGCATGGTCCTAGACGTTATTCTTGCAGACCGCGGTGGGGTATGCAAGGTCATCCAATCCAGTTGCTGCATTTTCATACCAGACAATGCTCCAACGGTGTATCAAGCCATCTCCAAACTCCACAAAATATCTGAATCCATACACGTGGATAAGGGAGATTGGTCATTGATGGGATGGTTCTGGGAACTGATATCTGCCTGGGGTTGGAAAGTCCTGATGGTCATTGGAGTGATTTTAGCCAGTCTCTTCCTGTTCTGTCTGTGCATACAGTGTGCTCCTGCGATGTGTGGCCTCTGTGCTACCTTATGTATAAGGAAGCCTGTATCGAGAGACGAGCTAAGTAATAGGATGATGCTACAGCAACATCTCCATGACTTTGCGGACATTGACCTAGACTCGGATTAAGATGAGTATAGTGATTGCCTATGTAAGGGCAAAAGGAGGGTCTGTCGTACTTTACTCTTTGGAACCGCGTAGGGGACCAGGCCCTACCCCTGTCTATGTGGTATTAGCGAACCGCAAATGGTAAATGCGGCATGTACGAGTGCTTTACTCGTCGTTCTGGCCTTGAATGCACTGCGTACACGTTATCTTGCTGCACTACGCGGGTTCCATTTTGGAAGCAGTGGCCATCTTGTCATTGCCCTCACACAGGCTATAATGGAGCAAATACGGGCCTCTCAGTACATGTGCTTTCCCGTGACTTCTCGGTGACCTGGGCAGCTGGCTCCGCTGCCCCGGGTCAAACCGGTCTCACGAGCTCCCCTTCCTCCGTACACCTGTGATTAGCATCAGGGCTCGACCCATCATAAAACCCTTCTCATCCTACACAAACCCCCGGCTAATCTCTTCCACACCTGCTTGTTCCTGCTTTATGACTTGTTTCCCAAAACAGGAGATGCTCATGTTTATTGGGGGGTCTACTGACATCTAACGTGGGATCGCAACCTTATTGTGTAAATCATTGTGAGTTGGCCGAACTGGAATGTGGGATGGTCATCGTGACTCTGCCTTTTCTTTGAAATGTACACTGTTATATTGCCGTTTCATAAAACTCAGGAATGTATGCTTGAGGCCGAAAAAGGCCTATTTAAGATGTAGTCCGTTCCTATGATTTGCAGCAGTCTCCTGAGAACATACACGCTGTTGTACTTCTAGGATACCTGTCATTGGTCTGCAGCCAATAAACGATTCTTTGACTTCACCCAGAAGACTCTGTGTTTCTGTAGGTCCGGAACAGGGTGAAACCCCGAAGTCGTAGGGTGTGTGCCCCTGCACCGCTGGGTCTAAAATACCCGGTACTTCACGTCGAGGGCTTATGACTGGGAGGCGATAAAGGTGGTTCTTTGGGGAGTGTGCATTAACACTACCTATGGGGTCAGGAAGCAGTTAGAATGCGACCTGGACCACGACCAACCAAACTACTAGAAATACAATGGACCCTTCCTGTTCAACCCAACAAATTAGAGGAATGGCACCAACTGAGAAGCACAACATTAGAGGACTGACACAGGCTTGAAAAATATACCCATATGGCATACAGACAGTGCTTGCTTGCAGAGGGGTACGAAAACGAGGATCGGTTTGCCAGACTCATGAGGCAACAGCAATCCAGAGACCCGATCCTGGCACTGCGAGATGCAGGGGGCACACTACGCACATCCCAGGCATCCATAAATGTCTAATAAAAGAACATCTTAAAAATGTATATAAGCTAAACCAAACAACACCTGAACCCCCAATACAAACCTTCTTAGCTAACCTAGACTTACCAAAATTGTCAAAGGAAAACAGAAATGCACTAGAGACTGACTTGACTAGGGAGGAGATCCTCTCTTCACTGAAAAACCAAAAGCCGGCTAAAACGCCGGGCGGAGATGGTTTAACTGCAACGTTCTACCATAAAACTGCAGGCAGACACTCAGGCAGACTGTTAGAGGTATTCAATGTGGTTTCCCAGACACAATGCGGGAGGCACTTGTGGTTTCGATACCCAAGCTGGGCAAGCCAGTGGATGAGGTAGGGTCCTATAGCCCCTCTCGATGCTTACTGTTGGTGCTAAATACTCAGCGGACCGATTACTCCATCCCTTGCCCACATTTGTACATGAGGACCAGTGAGGTTTTATACATAAAAAGAGTACAACATTAAACCTACGTAAACGCTTTAATATCTTAGTGGCCCCTGAAACCAAGAAGGGTACACATGCACTCACCTTCCTCCACTTAGAACAAGCATTTGGCTCAATGAGGTGGAATTATCTATGGCAGGTCATGAAAAAATAGCTGTTTGGGCCCAAATATATATGGGTACAGATACTTTAACCTGCACCGACTGCCTGAGTTTGAACGAGTGACTAAGTTTCAGAGCTCTTCTCTCTGTGCCGGTGCACCAGGCAGTGATGCCTACTGTCCCCACTGCTGTTCTCAAACGTGATGGAACCACTTGCAGTACTGCTTCGAAGCAGACTGAGACAGTGGGGCATCCTAGTTTGAGGGTCCATCCATGTGGTGTTGTTGTACGACAACTCCACCCTGATTTACCTACGGGACACAGACAAGGCAGTGCCGGTACTACAGATGGCGCTGTCCGAATTTGCAGCCCTCTCCAGCCTTTCAGTAAATACACTGAAGTTGCAAATTCTGCCACTTGGGACAAGCTGCTCCATCGTTTCTCCCTCCCCTGGTGTCAAGAGGGAACCAACTATTTGGGTATTAGGCTGGCCCTAGATAAACAGAGATTCCTAGACTTAAACATGGATAGGGTTCTGGCAGGGTTACATGCCTCACTCCAGTTCTGAAAGGAACTCCCCTTGATGCTAATGGCTTGCTCTGCCCTTTTGAAAATGGCGATCCTTCCTCGCTGTCTGTATGTCATGCAGAATTCGCTATACGAAATACCCCCACATTATTTCCATAAACTAGACAGCCTAATAGTGAATCTTTTGTGGTCTACAAAGCAAAAACCCATTTGCCGATGAATGCTACAACAAGCATGGGATAGAGGAAGCATGCAACTCCCTAACCTAGAGTTTTATTACATGGCATCCCATATGCAGAATGTGATCTACTGCTTTGACAAAGGGGGATAACTGGGACCAAAGGTTATTAGGGGAGTTGGACAGTCAGGTTAGTCTGCCTGAGCTCCGTATGCTGGGAGCAGGTGTCCCAGACAGGTATCCATACTTGGTTAGACTGGCAGGTCGAGTGTGGGTGTAAGTGGTCACATTGGTCCTCCATAGAGCTCCGTATGCAAGAGTCATGCCAATTTGGAGACTCAAAACTTTCAAGGACATCGAAATCACAATGTCCATGAGAAAATGGAATGCTGTAAAGCCCACATTTTCTCAGATCTCTACCTGGGTGGTCAATATATAACCTTAGAGGATGTCTCTTACTCATTTCCACTGGATACAGGACAGTATTTGCAATACAAAAATTGTCAGTCACAGCACAAGAGATTTGGCCAAACTATCCAGACGAACCTGCTCCTTCCCAGACTTCAACCAGGTTGCTTGACATGACAGGGGGTGGGAGGCTCATTACTCATTTATGAAGGGCCAAAAGGGAAGATTCTTCAAGGATCACCCCAAAATCTCATTCTAGTTGTGAAGAGAGCCTCAAAGAAGCCATTATCTAGCAAGTATGGCAGAAAATGCATAAAGGGATGCACACGGTTAGCTCGAATGCCCTGTTGAAACTGATCCATTTTAATTTTGTGCATCAATTATATCCCGTTCCCTAAGATCCTGTATAATATCTACCCCACCAGATCTGATGAGTGCACACACTGCAGGGAGGCTGAAGCAGATTTTTCACATGTATTTTGGGGTTGCAAGGGTATAAGGCTATTCTGGGAAGAGATACTTGCTACTCTTGGGCTAGCAACAGAATTGGACTCTAAGTGAGATATTACTGGGTCTTCTGCCTGCCCCAGTTAATACAAAGAGTGGACATAGGTTTTAGAACTTGGGGCTGGTATTAGTGAAACGTGCATGGCCATTAAATGGCTGAACCCACGACGCACACCAAGTCACAGGGAATGGTTACGGGACATGGTGCAGTGGGCCACTGCCGAAGAAGTCAGAATGAATCAGGTTAGACGGAATGAAAAGCTTGAAGATGATTTGTAAGCAAGGAGACAGATTATAGTGGATGAGACAGATTGTAGTTGAGCTGAGCACCTGGGGAGACATGGTCACAACAGAGAGCACATCTGAATAAACTAAAAGGTTGTATAGCCCCCGTAGCACACCTGAGGAGGGATATAGGTAGAGCTGTGGCTAAAGCAAGTAAATAATGTACAACTGTCCTGTTACAAAAATAAATGGGTGAATGTACTGGTGTTTATGTATCCATAACTAGATGCTGTACCACAAGGCCTTTATTATTTCTCTGTCACTGGATCTTTTTCAACTAGGAGGGAAGGAGGTGGGGGGGAAATGGGACATTATGTTGACATATAAAAAACAAGTATAAGCAGAATGTTGTATTAAGACACATTTATCTTTAACTCCTGGTACTGCAAAATCAACAAAAATCATTTGTTTTAAAACCCTCTAAAATGCAGTTTCTTGAGGTCGGTAGCTTCATTCAGTGACTACTGTGGAGCCTTCAAGTCGCAGTGCAGGCAGCAGCATGGTGATGGTCATCCATCGGTGTCAGTGAGAACAGAGCTGTGGGGTGGAGTGAGGTGATGCTTGTTGCAGTGCTGACAGGTCATGGTGGAAGTGACAGTGCTGGTTGATTGAAGCTGGCATTGGTTGGCCAGACTGCGTTGTGGGATGGTGCGGTGTGTCTTGTGACTTACAAGCAGTGCCCCCAAACCACAGTGCAGTCACAGGTGTCAAGGCAAGTGTACAGCAACATCTTCGGTGAAATCAGGGTTGCGGTGCGAAGTGTGGCGTTGCCTTCTGCGGTTCCTGCAGGACACCAAGCCAGCAGTGGTGTCGGCTGCTTCCTCCTATTTGACAACTAAAACCCATGGTTCCAAAGTAGGTACACAGAGGTAAGTGAAGTCTTTGCTGTCCCTGAGACTTCTTGAACAAGAGGCAAGCTCTATTTCAAGCTCTTGGTGATACTCAGCAACACGTGAAGGAAGTTCTGTCCAGTCCTTTCACTGTTCAAGGCAGGAGCAGCAACTGCATGCCAACCCAATAAAGCAACAACACAGCAAATGGGCAGTACTCCCTCTGGTAACTCTTCCAGCTCTTCTTCATAGCAGGTTCCTTGATCTAAGCGAGGTCTAAAGTTCTGGGATCTGGGCCCCAATATTAATCCTGAATTTCTCTTTGTTCTCTTATGCAGAGTGTCTGTGCTTAGTCTAAACCAGGTTGGTGCTCTCCAGCCACGTTTCTCAGCAGAAGGTGGACACAGCATTGTCCAAGGAAGACCAGGCCCATTCAGGTGCAAGGAAATATCCTCCCACAATAAATGCAGGCCAGGTCAATTCAGCCCAGCCCTGACTCATCCAGAAAAGGCAGGACGCACTTCTACCCCCCTGTGGCTGTCTGAAGATAATTCACATCCCCAGCCCCTGTCACTCCAAAGCCAGATGTTCAATCCACAACCCAGCAGAGGCACACAGGATGGTTAAGCAAGAAAATACCTACTTTCTAAAAGCGATATTTTCAAACAAAAAATATAAAAATCATCTTACCAAAAGATGCATGTCAACATTCTGAGTACAGGCATACTGAACGCCATTTCTCTATCTTGTCCCAATGGGAAGATATACTTGTAAAATGTTACCAAGTATTCCCCATTCTATTCTGTTTTCATGCCAGTATAAACTGCATGCAGACACTGCAGTGGCCAGTTTGAGAACCATTTGAAAGGCTACTTGTGTGGGTGGCAAAATCAGGGCTGCAGGCCCACTAGCAGCATTTGAAATACAGGCCCTGGCAGTCTCAGTCCACTTTACTAGAGGATTTACCAGTAAATCAAATATGCCAATCATGGAAACACCATGTTTTATAAAATAAAACTGTGGTGTGCTTATATGCTGAAACAACAGTTGATGGACAGAATGCAGACTCTGTACCGGGTTTTGCAGCTGGATCTGTACACGGCTGCCGGGCCCTACTGACAGCGCGTGGCTGCTGGATGCACAGGGCGGCGGTGTGGCTGTGGGCCTGCCTGCTCCAGCCCGCTGGAGCCTGACTCCCTGACGAGGCATGCCTGCCGCCCATCGTCTCCTCTACCTGGTGAGTAGTGCCACTGTTGTGGCACTTTCCTTCCGCTGTCTAGAGCCACCCGCTGCCTCATGGGCCCATCGCCGCTCACTGCCTTACTGTAGCCCTGCAATGTGGGTGGCGTGCTCCCCAAGCATCCCCGCTTCCTTCACCCCAGTGAGCGCGGACCTGCCGCAGCGCTCCTGCTAATCCGCCGCAGCGGCTGGGATCTACACAGCGGCCTCCTACCTGCCATGAAGTGAGAGGCCCACCTTTGCTGCCCTGCACGTTCGGATCTTTACACTTACACCCATCCGCATCTGAGGCCTTCTGACCTATTTTGTGGTCTTATTCGCTTGCCGCTGCGTGTGGTTGTGCCCGCCGGCCCTCTTTTGGCCCCCTTCTCTGCAGAGGGCATACCTGCTGCCCCGGTGCCCGGACCGGCACAGGCCTCTGTGGAGGCCCTATCCTCTGTTGGCCTGCAATCAGTGACTGCCTCCCCTTTCACTTCACCCCTCTGCCTCCTGGCTCACTTGGCCTCCTCCCCCCGGCGCCGCTGCTGGTGCCTGCTGCTGGCCTTCGGAGTATAACCTCACTTGGGTGGCCTTGAACATCACCGCCACCTATCCGTATCTGCACGGCCGCTGGGGATCCTTGACGGTCGCTGCTTTCCCGTTCCAGCCTCTCTCTCGGGACCTGCATATGCCACACTTCCAGTGCACCACACACTGCTTTATCTCCTCACTCCAACTCTTGTCCTTTCCTGAGCTGCCTCCAAGCCTTTCTTGACCCTTGGTGGCTCAGGAGGTGCGCCTGTGCGGGGCCGGCGGCCCAACCATGGGGAAGGCTGACCCCAAGCAACCTAAACTGGCCTTTGATCAGCACAGGCAAACAACACAGGATGGGGCGGCCATGGACATGGGTGAGCCTGCCGCCCAGACCGAAGCTAGCCCAACCAGAGAGAATGACTTAAAGGCCATTTTGTTAGTCGTGAAAGCCACCGTCACTGGCATCGCCACCCAGCTCAACCAACTGTCAGCCCGACTGGACACTGTCAAAGCCCGGGTTGACTCACATGATGTACAGCTGACTCACGTGGAAGCGAGAGTCTCGGACATTGAAGATGCTGTGACACGAGACCATCACAAACTACTTCAAATGGACAAAGTTCTTGAGCTGATAAAGAACAAGAACGAGGATTTGGAGGCGTGCTCCCATAAGAGCAACCTCCTCATCATGGGCGATCCCGAATCCTCCAACATCTCTGAAATGGAAGATTTCTTCAAGCAACTCATTCGGGACCTATTTGGCGATGTTCTTTCCCCTGTTTTAATCATTGAGCGAGCTCACCACTCCCCGGGTCCTCGGCACGCTCCTGGCCTGCCTGCTCGCCCAATCATTGCCAAACTGCTAATGCTGTTCACCGTGCAGCCAGGGAGAGGGGGGACATTCAACATCAGGGGAACTCCCTCAACTTCTTCCCTGATTACACGGTGGCGGTGCTGCCTGCCCGCCGCGAGTTCCTCCCGGCCAAGCAGCTGCTCCAGAAACATGACGTCTCCTACTCCCTGGCATACCCTGCTAAGCTGCGAGTTAAACAAGGCTCCCAAGTGCATGTCTTCATGGAGCCTAAGGCGGCACTGGCCTATGCGAACAAACTGGACAAGCCACAACCCTCTTCACCATCCAGTTCCCAGGCTGCTGTCGATGGCAATTTGAGTGACAATGACTGACTTTTTGCTGTTTGTGCTTTCTGGCATAATGCTTCCTGCCCTGGCTAGAGTATCACCTGCTCTGGTAGCCACCTCAGCTTCCATTTTCAATTACTGCTCTCATGCTCGCTGGTCCCTGGGCCTAAGGACTCTCGTTAGTCATGGAGCCACTCACTGGCTTCCCTTCCACCTCTCCCCTCACGCACTTACTACTGGCCCACACTCCAGACTACCACATACTCAATTTGCTTCTATGCAACACACCCCGAACATGCGGGCGCCCCGCTGTCCTTCTTTTGTTTGACATCGATGTCCGCAATACTTCACGGCTTGGCCACCCTATCCTTGTGGCAGGGCCGTACGCCGGGCAGAACCATGCCTTCACTGGAAAATTCCCTTCCTTGACTCTGGTCGTCCCCTTCCTAGTTGGGTCTTCCTTGGGTGGGTGGGGATGGCTTCTCAACCTGATTCGAGGGTTGGTGTGGGTGATGGGGGGTAGGGTTCATTTGGTTTGTTGCCTCCATCCCAAGGCCTGTTGTTTGTTCTGTTTCATGACTGTTTCTGTAACATGTAATTTGCTACATCGACTTCTGCCCTGCACATCCCTTCCCTATCGCATCTGGCTCCCATTTCGCATCTGTCCTCATTCGTCACTCACTTTCATGGCACAGCAGTATGACGCACACCAGACTCTGGACTTGGAACGTCTGCAGTCTCAATGACCATCGTACATGCCCACCTCATTCGACAGAAGGTTGACATTTGTTTCCTTCAGGAGACTCACCTGTTGCTCACCACATCCTCCAGGCTTCTCTTTAGAAATTGGGGCGAAATTCACTCCTCCTTCTACTCCTGCTACTCTCGTGGGGTATCCATCCTAATGCGCAGAGGGCTTCCCTGGCATACATCTCAGGTCATTGCAGACCCTGGGGGGCGCTTTGTCATCCTGCGTGTCACTCTTCTGGCCCAACCCCCAATCCTTGCAGTGATATATAGTCCCAATTTTGATGACCCTGAATTCTTTATGCAAGTATGGCAACACATCACTTCCCTGGGCCCTGCCGCGCTGCTTTGGGGGGGCGATTTTAACATTACACCTTCAGCCTCCCTTGATTGTTCTCGGCCCCATAATCTATACCAACACTCTACCTCTCTTCTGCACTCTATACTAACCGACAACTCGCTGCTCGATGCATGGAGGCACACCCTCCAGAGGCACGCAAAGGCATGTGCATAATGGGCTCTCGAGGCTGTTGGTCCCTTCTGGACCTCTGGATCACCGCTCAATATGCCTTTGCGTGGGTCACCTCCGTAGAGCACATGGCACGTACCCTTTCTGACCACGCTCCCGTCCACCTTAGTATGCACAACCCGTATTCTCTGCGGCACGTGTTTGCCTGGCAGCGGCCCCCAATGCACTCTGGGATTCGGTGTTCTGCGACGAGATCCAAACCGCAATCACAAACTATTTTAACCTAATGCCGGCTCCGTTGACTCCCCTTCCACACTTTGGGAGGGTTTTAAGGTGGTGATTCGGGGTGAATGTATCTCTAAGCAGTCTGGCGTACTTCACTCTATTCGTGGTGCTCTTGAGCGTTTGGAGGGGGAAATCAAGGCTCTGGACTCTTTCTACTCTCTTGGCCCTAGCCCTGACACCCTTGCGCAGCTCAGGGGTAAATTTACAGATTTTAATGATGAGGCCAATAGGGAACTTTCTTTTCAGGGCAGGGAGGCGAGGGCGGTCCGCTTTGGTGAGGGGGATCGCCCGGGCAAGACTCTAACCAATCTTCTATGACAGCCTCATGCTGCCTCTTATATCACAGCACTCCAGGACGGTGGCCCGTAAAGAACAACCTCTCCCAAGGAGGTGGTGGCTAGATTCACAGCCTTCTACTCTCAACTCTACACCACTTGAGTAGCACCCTCGTGCGACATACTTGATCAATACTTCGACACGCTTGAGCTTCTCTGGCTGGGCAACATCCACCGGGAGTACCTCGATGAACCTTTTTCTAAGGAGAAGATCCTGGCAGCCATTAATAGTCTGCCGGCAGCATCACACCCAGAGGGATCTCGGCTTCAGGCTCTGCCCTTGGTCATCTCTATGTATGCAGATCACGTTCCACTCTATGTCCACAATCCCCAGGAGAATCTCGGCCCCATGGTCTGCGAGGTAGTGCGCTTGCGGGGCTTGTCTGGCATCCAGGTCAACTGGGGTAAGTCCATTCTTTTTCCCTTGACGGACGCCAATGTCCCCTTCACTCCGGATTATCCGTTTGTACAGGCATCAGGACCCACTAGATATATGGGCATTTGGCACAGCAGGGACGTGGATGAACTCTGGAGGGCAAATTTTGGCCGGGCGTTGGACTGGCTGGAATCTACGATCCACCTCTAGGAATGACTGCTTTTGTCCCTGGTGGGCAGCATAGCCATCGCCAAGATGGTAGTGCTCCCAAAGTTTCTCTACCTATTCTTGAACATCCCCATCCCACTCACGGCTCACTTTTTTTTCACATACTCTGCTCCCTTATAATCACTCTTGTCTGGGCCGGGCATCAGCCTAGAATTGCATATAACATTCTCACACTTCCCTTATCTCGTTACGGACTGGGAGCCCCAGACTTCAAACTATACGCCTTTAGCACCCAAGACAGCTTCTTTCACTTCAGGCTGCATCCAATGCCTTTTCAGTCTCACGTGACAGTGGAGGCTGATCTGGCAGCCCCCTGGCTGATCCTGACTGCTCTCTTTACCTCTGCAAAACCCCCGCACGGAGAAATCAACACAGTAGAGACCTTGCACTGTGTCTAAGATGGCCTCCGGAGATACTCTGACTCTAGCATGCCTTCCGCCAATGCCATGCCCATCACAAACAATCCGGCATTCCCCCCTTTGCAGACTGCCAGGATGGTTAAACACGCAACTCACCTGGAGCTGGTCACATTATCGGACCTTTACCCTAACAATAGCTTCTTTTCCCTTCCAGCCGAGTCCGGCCCCATGGACAGTCTGCTGTATTACCAACTTAGAGGGTCTTGCAGAGAGATACTCCCCAAGTTTCCTCAGCCCCCTCCTTCGATGGCTGTCCTCGACTTTGCATACACATTTGCCTCCCCCCGCAAGCTGGACACCAGACTTTACGCCCTCACACTGGCAACATCCCCGATTTCCGCTGACCGTGCCCGGGCTGCTTGGAGTGAGGACCTAGGCACCAATCTCTATCAGGTCTGGCTGTACTGTTGCAAGCAGACCAAACATCTGTCCCCTAACTACAGCCTGCGCCTCATACATTTTTAATACCTGCGAAGACTGTACCGCTCCCTTGTCCAGCTGTACAAAATGGACCTCATTCCCAGCGAAAGATGTCTCCGATGCTCCGCTCCCGCTGCGACTTCTCCCATCTCGCCTGGCTGTGCCCAAAGGTCTATGCATATTGGCGCGATGTGTGCACCACCATCACTGAGATCACCTCCATGCCTGCCATGCCAGTCCCACTGATTGGCCTCTTAGGCTTTGTGAGATACTGTCCACACACCTCCCACCGGCTGACCGCTATTTTGCTCGTTCTCACACGGCATAGGGTCATCATGCTTTGGGGACAGAGACCCGCGCCCAAAGCCAGCGCTTGGCTTGAGGATGATGTGCGTTGTCAGACGCTTCTGTCCAAATTCTGGGATTTCAATCAATCAATCAGAGGTTTATAGAGCGTGCTACTCACCCGTGAGGGTCTCAAGGAGCTGGGGGGAGGAGAGCAGGTCCGGGTCAGTCGAAGAGCCAGGTCTTGAGGTCCTTCCTGAACCTTGCCGCCCAATCGACATTTGGGGTCCCCTTGTTTCTTACCTCCTGCGCCAGAGCGCTTTGCCCTCGACGGCCTTTCCTGTGCCCCCGCCAGGTTTTTGCCCATGGTGGCCACCGGGGATGGCTCGTAGAGTGCAGCTTCCCCATCCATGCGCTCTGCTGGTTCCCTGCGGACTCCCTTGCCAGCACTTGACCTCCCCTGGGCACTCCTCAATGCCCTTCTTGCTCCATCTCTTCTCACTTCCCTCCAAATACTGTAATGGGCTGCTTATGTACAATTGTTCCTTTGATGCATGTAACAGATGTGGTTCTCCTCTTTGATTGCACATCCTCCGCCTACATATATTGTAACTTGATGTACAAGTCTCTCAATAAAGGTTTTTGAAAAAGAAAAAAAAAAGAAAATGTGCTCATACAGATTATAGAGCACATTCTGAGGACTGATCAACTTGCCATACTTCTTGAATGGATTCATAGAGTTCTTAGTTAGATACGGGCTGTTCATCAGTACATACATGGTGAATTCCAATAAAATATTTTTACATTTTGCCACTTGGACGATCAATGTACAATAGGCTTTTTACAGTTCATTTAAATTCACCTTGTTCTTGAGTCTGAGTATTTAGGAACTGGGTCAGGAAGTCATCCCATTTCCATCCGGGCCAGCTTCTGTCTTGGTCTCCTTCATTGGGTAATGTTCATGCTAGTCAAGCGTGCTTTTGAATAGCCTTATGTTTGGTTTCCTACTTGCAGCATTGCTTTGAACCACATGATTAATTGGTCCTTGACACAAAGTAGTTCTTTTTTTAACGAATTGTGGAGTCTCCCGTATATCAACATTATTTACTATGATCCTGAAGATGGTCTCATGGATTGACAACGTTTGAGACTGAAACGTTGATGAGTAGCCCATTTCTCTGGTGGAAAATATTTCAACCTGTACAAGTTTTGTCTTAATGCTAAGACGAACATTCACTTGTCCTCAATTTAGAGTGGCTTTTTGATGCATTGACAAATGTAAATGTGGAACGGTGGAGCCTTTATTGGATAATCCATTGTAAATGTATGGTGTGACTTCATTTTTTTTAAGCCCAGCCTTTGTTTTGCTTTAATTGCATCTGTTGTATTCAACCAGTATATACACCTGTAAGTGTGAATTGTTCCTGTGTCTACATGTTCTATGAAATTATTGCTAATTATGGTATGATGCTACGAAAGGACATTTAAAACAGACTTTATGGGGGCGTGGCTAGCGCCCAAGGAAGATGGCGGCACTCCCATGAGTCGCCTGAGAGTACGGGGCTGTCTGAGGGATTTTCTTGCACCACCCACGTCTGGAAGTACGGCAAGTTAATTGAAGGAAGGTCAGAATTTGAACGCTTTCAGATTGCAGGACTTTCAACTCTTTTCTGACTAGCTTTGCACTTCTAACATGCATTGCGCTCACAGCTGAGGACAGCCGTTACTCCATTGCTGCTCGCGCACTTGGGGTGCCTTTTTTCATCACGTTTTATGTTTCCACTGACTGCATGAATTCACGGTCGACAAGGAAATAAACCAGCTTGAGACGGAGTTCACAAGCTAAGTACTGCAATGATTTATCGCCTCCCTTTGACCCGCAATGTCCCCTTTCTGGTCCTCTTTACGTCCTGACTAAATAAAACAGCAACTGTTACTTCAAAGCTGCCTGCACGATGAGGAAATCGTTTTTACCATGCACTGTATCTTTTCAAAGGAGGCAGTGATTTATTGCTTTCACATTAATGACTATTGATGGCAGTAATGAGGAAAAGCGAAATTTGGCCTTTTTTTAACGCGCTTATCCTTTTTATATAGTAGGATTTGATTAGGCATATTAGCAACCTCATTTCTAAATTTCCAATCTGCTTGTATGGAACTGTCTGCATCACTTGGTTGATGTTTCCAGAGCCTGCAACGTTATATGGATGTACTTCACAGCTATTTATTTAGAATGAGTCTTTTGGCTATATCATTAAGTTTAGCATGCTGTGTTGCTCGCTATGCTGTAGACATGCTTCTGTAATGACTTGTGGTGACTTACATTTCACCACACACTTTCCTCTCATTAAGCTTAAGGTTACCACTTTTATATCTTATTTCATGCTTATTGGTAAACGTGTGTTATAATAATCACAATAATGTCAATTGCACATAATTTCGATTACAGTGTATTTGTTCTAATATTATTAAGTGGAATTGCGTACTTAAGTTGTATCTTGCAGTTGTATACAACCTTGTACATATAGGCTTTTACTCCTCCTTTGTATGGGCAGGTTAAAAAGGGTATCCCCTCTGCAAGCATCCTCACATCGTAGTTTCATTGTTCGTTCAAAGCCACGTGCAATGTTCATTCAAATGGAGGATTCCCAAGCATCAGTGTCAAAAACAGCTGCTTCTTCAGCTGTGGCTAATGGTTCCTCTTCTCTTAATAAAGTAACAACTATTTGTCTCAAAAAGGATCCCCCTTCTCCACCAAAGCAATCTTCGTCTGTTTCCATGGATCTTGTTTTGGAGGAAATCCGAGCCCTATGACCATTTGTCGAAGAGACAAATTCCAAGATACAAATCCTAACAGACGGTTGGGAAAAATTGGAAGAAAGAGTCACTAAGGTCGAACATAATGTTGAAACTCTCAATGCATCTTACACCAAAGTAGACATTCTTCACTCTCAAATAACATCTTTGCAAAAACAGGCTGAAAACCTTGAAAACAAAAATAGACTCAACAACCTCCGCATTTAGGCCTATCAGAGGGCGTGGAAAGGTCGGATCCTATCTCCTTTTTTCAAAAATTCTTACCGTCAACACTAAATCTACCAGAGGACAGTACTCTCAATATACAACATGTGCATAGATTGGGCCCACTGCATTCCACATCCTCAAGTACGAAAAGACCGAGAGGAGTCACATCGTATTTTCTTGAGTATACGGATCTCCTCAAAGTGTTATCAGCAGTTAGGCTCCTGAAGCATATTTCATTCACCAATTGTTTTTTTTCACAGGACTACGCTAAATCCACAGCAGATAGATGTAAGGAATTCCTTGCTATGCGTCCAACATTACGTTCTATTGGAGCACGGTTCGGACTAAACCACCCCTGCTTGTCCAAAGTCACTCTTAAGAACAACACCATGACCTATGAGGATCCAACAAAGTTGAAGAGTTTCCTTAATACACATTGCCCAGAAAAGATGGACATTTCTAGTAATCGCTTTAATAACTCTTCTTCTGTTATACACTGAAATAGGGTTTAGCTTTTCAGCATGCTGTTTTACTTACAGAATTCTAGAACAGAGTCTGTAATGGTTTAATGGTTTGTTTGTTCTCATTATCTTCTTTCATCTCAAGTCATGACCTTATATTGTCTGATATCATAATTTGTCATGACATACTCCATCCTGTCTGTATTAACCATTTTTTGTTTCTTTTTTACACAGGACCTAACCTATTGTGCTTGACCTATTAGTCTTGAGTGTTGTTTACATCCCAAAGCCTTCCCCGCCTTACCTCATGGAGTCCAGGTATGTCATCGTTCCATGTGGTCTCCCCCGCAATTGTTCCGTTGTTTTGACCTTTTCTTTCTTCTTATCATGCATGTTTCTATCATTTGTCTCTTTTTCCAATCTTGCTTCTTCCTTTTCTTCATCTTTCCTACCTATTCAGCTTCTCTCAATTGGTTTCAACTTTCAATATCTTCGTACCTAATATAAGGTTTACTACAATGTTTTTTATAGTTCTCTTTGTTTAATTTTTCACAAGTACTATTGTTCATAATATACAGGATGTTATTAGTTCACTTATTTTCTTATTACTGTCATTTTATACGTTTTTGAAAATTGTCAAATGGAACGTCAGAGGCTTGAACGCCCCCATTATGCGAGAGAGAGTCTTATCCCACCTCTCCAAATTAGATGTTAATATTTCGTTACTGTAAGAATCCCATCTCACCAAAGGAGAATCACTAAAACTCAAAAGAAATTGGGTTAGTGAAATCTTTTTCTCACTAGGTGATGGAAAAAGGAATGGGGTTATAACTCTTTATCCCAAAGCACTGAATGCCAAGCTTGTATCTCAAGAATCCGACACAGAAGACAGATGGATTCTCACTAACCTCCTGCTGGGGAAGACCCTCTGACTTTGCTTAACATTTATGCCCCTACCAGAGAAGATGCCAAGTTTTGGTCTCGTATATCTCAGTTACTGCTCAAGTACCCATCAGAAAACTTTATTCTTGCAGGAGACTGCAACCAAGTGATGGACCCATTTATTGATAGAAATTCTAAATCCCCCTTTATCCCAAACACGCCACACAAAATGTTCACATGAACTATTCAGCAGGGAAAGCTATTAGACTCATGGCGCCTTTGTAACCCATCCACAAGAGAATATTCCTCTTTTTGCTCTCGGCATCAAACACAATCTCGAATAGACCATATTTTTATTTCACGCAAAATTTCCCAATCCCTATGTTCTGCTGACATAGGCCCTATACCCATTTCGGATCACGCACCTGTTTCGATACAATTAGACATTTTAAACCAATCCACATTAACAAAAAAAATGGCGCTTCAACAATTCCTTACTCCTTGACCCTAATTTCAATTAATCTTTTATCTCTTTCGCTCAATAGTTTTTTCACATTAATTTAATAATTGATGTCTCCTTTCATACAGTATGGGATGCTTTTAAGGCCACCACTCAGGATTTCATCATTAGATTTATGTCAAATAAACATAAAGTTTCCCAAACACTACATAACATACTTCTTGCTAAGATTAAAAAACTTGAAAACTCCTTCCATACCTCCAAGTCGAAGGACTCCCTCAAAGGGTCTCATCAATGCAAAAATCGCCTTTAATGAATCCACTACTGAACAAGCCTCCCTATACTTACTAAAATCCTCAGTGAAGTATTATGGTGGCCAAAACATATCGGGCAAACTTCTAGCCAATTGTCTGAAGATTAAACAACAGAAACTTCATATTGATTCCATTATAGGTGATAGCCAAGCATCAAAATTCAAAGATACTGAAATACTCCAAGAATTTGTACATTTCTATCAATCCCTCTACACACCAGACAATACACCCTCAGATACAGACACATCCCAATATTTCTCCACAATTCAAAAACATATTAATCTCCAATTAGATTTAGCTTCTTTGGAAGCTGAACTTAGACAAACAGAATTTTTAAATGCTTTAAAAACTGTTAAAAATACAAGGCCCTAGGCCCAGATGGCTTCACAGTGAAATTGTTTGTACATTTTGCTCATTTATTACTCCCACACTTACACACTCTTCTTTCTTCCCTTATCACTTCCCGTAACTCCACTGGCTCTATTTCCGAAGCCTTGATCTCTCTTATACCAAAGGCTGATAAAGATATTTGCTATTGTAAGAATTATAGACCTATATCCTTATTCAACGTAGATTCTAGGTTTTGTCAAAGGTGGCAATATCACTGACAATACATGCTTATTCTTTAACATTTTATCTGAATCATCACATTACCCAGAATCCTTGGCAGCAATTGTGTTAGACACAGAAAAGACCTTTGATAGGGTATACTGGCCTTTTATCTACCACTCTCTCAAGTGGTTTGGGTTTGGACCGAAAATCATTTCTTTAATAGCCCTACTTTACTCTGAGACCCAGGCTGCCATTTCCACCAATGGCCTCATCTCCCCCTACTTCAATCTCAAACGAGGAGCACGCCAAGGATGCCCCTTGTCCCCTTTTCTTTTCAATTTGGCCTTAGAACCCTTTCTCTCAAGAATACGCCAGAGTAACTTAATCACTGGTTTTGTCTCTAACCCTCAACAAATTAAGTTGGCAGCATATGCTGATGATATTTTAGTTTATCTCTCCCAACCTCAATCTTCACTTGCAGCTTTCATGGGAGACGTGGAGGCCTATGGATTGGTATCTGGCTATAAACTGAGTAGAGGTAAATGTGAGATACTACCCTTAACCAAATTCACCTTTAAGGATGATTTTAAGATTTCAAACTTCACTTGGAACCCTAAACATATAAAGTATCTTGGCGTATGGTTCTCTCCCTCCATAAAGACATCAATCTCTTTAAACATCGACAAATGTTCTGCCAAACTTAAAGCGTTGGTCACAAGATGGTATCCTCTTCATCTTTCTTGGTGGGGTCGTCTTGACACGATCAAAATGATGTTGACTCCGATAGATTTGTATATCCTTTCTAACATTCCATTATCCATTCCATCTAAATTCTTTCAAAAGATTAATTCTATTTTGACTTCTTTTTTATGGAACGCTAGAAAATCAAGAATGGCGTCAAAGAAATGAACAAGACCAAAATCTGAAAGCGGTGTCATTTTCCCCATTTCTCCAATTATCACAAAGCCTTTCAGTTACGATAACTATCAAATTGGATCACTAACCAATCTGAGGATAAACCTCTCTGGGTGGATCTTGATACCTCATTTTTAGCTCCCTTCACATTTCAGGAATATCTCTCCTTTACTCACAAACCACAAAAGCTCTCTACTCCCATAATTAAGCAATCCTGTAAACTACTATCCACTGCACCCCACTTAGCGGTACATAATTTAGACACTTTCCTCAATTCCACAATTTGGCACAATAAACAGATCCTCCTCAACAGGAAACCTATATACTGGAAGGTTTGGAGAAACAAAGGTCTACTCTGGGTTCATCAACTTTTAGATCAGGGCTCACCCACTCAATTCACGCAATTTCAAACTCTTAATCATTTACCATCTTCCTTTAAACCTCAATTTTTGATCTTGCAGAACGCAATACCTGATACATATGCTAAACTCAAATCTTCACCTTCCTCACCCCCAACCCCTTTTCCCATGGCATAACCTTTTGAACATAAACCCCAAAGTGTCCACCATTTATTTCCATTTAATGCCACCTCCTGAGATCTGTGACAAGTGGAACTTTCATGGGAATCCGATCTATTTCTTTTTGGAACAAAATTCAGACGAAACTCAGAAAATCGTCCAGAGAGGCCAGCACAACACAAAAACTCTTCTTTATTTACAATAGATTGTTCATTACCCCCACATACCTACATAAAATACACAACACAAATATCAACACTTGCTGAGCATGTTCCCAGGTTGACGCTGATCTTCATCATATGCTATTCACCTGTCCACATGTTTTTATATTCTGGAAAAAGGTCTGGCACCAAATCAACACTATCTTTCACACCACAATTCCCCTTTCTCTCAAAAACATTTTCCTAGGTAGTTTAACATCGGACTGGAAAACAAGTCATTCCCAGTTACCACCTATTGATTTGTTAATAGCTGTAGCTTTCAGCAAATATAAAAAAACTGGAATGATTCCTCTAAATTGTCCTATTTAGCTTGGTGGTATGTTGTATGTCACAATCACCGCCTTGATACAGCACTTGTCCATCCTATCTCTCTTGCTACTAAACGATCTCACCTCTGGGGCCCACTCACACAATTTCTAGATAACACCGTGAAGAAAAGTTCTTTACCTGTTCCCTCACAACAAGAAGTTACCAAGCCTCCTTGGCGTCCTATTGTTTGTTTATAATTATGCTTAATTGATCATTTTCTATAAAAAAAATAAAATGTGCATTTTTGACATGTACTGTTAGTTACGATTTTTGTGAACCTTTAATTGTATTCATATCATCTTCTATATTATCCTTTTACTATTTTAATGGATATTATAAATCATTATTATTCTTTATTACAATTATGTATTTATGTATAAAAAAATAACTGCGTGTACGAAGTATTGTTTTTATGATCATTTTAATCTTTTCAATAAACCTTTACTTGAACTGAAAAAACAGACTTTAAATGTGCAACTCATGTACTTTTGAATGATTCTCTTGATGTCAGTTTACGCTACCATTAGCATACTTGTCACCAAACCTTTTGATCCCCACCACTGCAAAGGCTCCACTGAATCCACCCTCAAATGTTACTTCAAGTCCCTGTAATTCAAAAAGCTGGAAGAGAAGAGAAAATCAAAAGGGTTTCACCAGAGCAACCCATTAGCTTGCTCTGTGCTACTAAGGCTGTGTATATAGCCTGAATCTCATGGCATGGGGCCTTGTGGGTACTTAGTAAGGAGGTTTCTCCAGCAAGAGTATAACCGTAATTTTTTCAGTCCAAGCATAGAGGATAGAAAAATATACAGCTTTAATGTAGTTACTCAGGAGTTTAAATGAGCGGACAGAGCACGGTCAATTAACACTTTGAATCATTTCGGAATGCATGTCAATCGGGCATGACACTTTGCCATTGTAGCAGTTGCCGCTCTTGGCTACACGGCATGGCTTTTTGTTTTGAATATGCCGGTCTGTTTCTATTGCTTAAATGTGGTGACCGAAACTTTTTTGCAATATGTCTCCTTTCCCTGGTTTGCATTTATATGTTTAATACCCGCTCTCAATGCAAATGTCGCTTTTATGAAGTTACTTGGTAGTTTAAAGCAGTTGACTTAGCGCGGTTTTTAGGTACTTGGTCTTATCCTTCAATGCATGATAATTAGATGCTTTGCTTTTATAGCCTTCTTTGGTTTTTGGCTACGCGTCATGTCTTTCAATCTTCAATATACAGCATTTTCCTAATCTTCCATGCCTTGACGGTTTACATTCTTAAAAGCTTTTAGATTTTCGTATTAATCGGGGGTAATATGATTTCTGTTATCCCTATTTGGCAGTATATATACCAGAACTGCTCAGATAATTTGTTCCCTGATGGGACGGTGGTGACTGGGCTTCGCCTATACCTTTAAAGCAATATTCGTGATACTGGATACCTGACACTCGATCGGGTGCTAGGTGAGTCTGTCTTCTTTCAAAATAAGACGCCAATTTTGGAATACATGTTTCTTTATTATTTTGTTTATTACTTTCTAAGAGGCTTTATTTATTATAGTATGCTAGTTAAAATATATGGGATTATTGTTTGGTTATCTATTCTCTCTGTGGTCTTGAGCATTATTTTGACTTATGACCCTGACTTTCTTTCTTCCTTTAGACCTTTTTGATTTTACTCAATCTCGGAAACTATACCCTGCCTTCGAGATCTTGACCTATTCAAAAGACTTTTTGAAAATTATGCATTAGCTGGCCATTTTTGAGGTGAGATACAGTTTGTTACAGGAGCGCACAAATTCACATCTTTCTACAAACTGAGTCACTGTTTTAATATTCTGCTGCTACTATTAGGCTACTACCCAATCTCCAATTCATCGTTCTTATTGATTTGTTTGTGATGTAATTTTCGTTATATGTTCTGTTTATGTAAGTGAATCTTTGTTATATATTTATGAAGATTATCTGAAAGCATCGATATATCTTTATCAGATGTTTGTCTTTTGTAGATGTTTGTTAATGTCATTTGTTATGTCTTTGCTTTCATGAATTTGTTGGCCATCTGCAATTATTATTGTACTTTAAATGTTTTTTAATGTTTATCTATGTGGTATTTATATTATGTATTGTTTATGATGTTTCAGCCCTGACGAAGTTCCCACTGGCAAAACTGGGAACGAAACGCGTTGGCTGTGTGCCAGTTTTTAAGAAATAATGGAATAAAAGAAGCATTTCTTGGAATAGATCTCTGCTTCTTTATTGACCTCACAACGAGTGCACCTTCCATCCCTTTTGAATATTTTGGGCTAGTAGTGGCACCTCTGGACGGCGGGTGCAGGAAGTGATTGCACAACTTTTCTACTTTTAATGTACATATGGACTGAATGTACCTGACCTTGGTCTGCCGTTTGTTTGTTTTTTGCAAGCATAGAGGAGGCCTCAAGTATATGGCAGCAGTAATAATCATTTTGAGCCTGTGCGATGAGACAGTTTCCTTAGAGGTCAAGCACTTCCACACCACTAGCATCATATGGCGCCAACAAACATTCTTAGCTGCCTCCAGGAGAGAAACCTGCCCAGATCAGTCTTATCATAGCAGAGTGCAGACAATTAAAGATGAAAGGACAATAACGGGGGCATTCTGGAAAATGTACAATAACTTAGTAAAACTATTTTAATTGAAGTTATGCATCCTTATATAGACAGAGGTAGTCTGATCCAAGCCCTCACTTTGCACTGCAATTCAGAAAATACCATAATGTAGTTTTCCTGATGCAGGGCGCAAAATGTACATCGTCAATCACCCCCAAATACCTTTTGGCTGAGGGGAACCCATTGAAATGGGAACCCAGCCATTGCCTGTTGGGTTGCAGGGTTAAGTGACAGCAGCACTAACTTGTTCCAGTTAATATACAGACCTGAATACTTGCCAAATGTGATGATATTGGAATGTAATAGGAGGTAAAGTGGTCTGGGGATGTTTAACATAGAGTAAAATATTGTCAACATGTAAGCTAATAATGTGCTTAGATCAGACCACCTTTTAGAGTTGACCTCTCAGGCCTAGCAGGCTGGAAGTTCCACTGTCAAGACACAAAGCAGAGGTGACAGCCAACCTTCTTTCCTCATTCCTCTACCTAAGTAGGTAAAACTAGAAAGCAACCCTTTGATGCGAACCTCTGCTGCAAAGGAAGTTTGAAATTGTTTAACCAGCATAAGGAAGCAGCTTCCCTCCTCTATCCTGCGCAGTACATCTAAAAAGAAAGAAAACTAAATTAAATCACAGGCCCTCTCCACATATAGTAGTTACTGCCACTGCTGGAAGATGGGGTTCCACGTTGTGGGCGATGGAATAGACCCTTCTCAAATAGTTTTATGTGGATCTGCTTTGTGTAAAGCCTGTTTGGTCCAGACATACCAAAAGACACTTATATGGAGCCTATGAGCTTGCAGTTCTGCTAGTATTTTATTACATGTGTTAATCTCTGGCATTGGTCTGTATGACGGATATTTAGTTGGCAACAGCAAAATAAATGCTTATTTGATGAAAGCCAACAATTGCCCCATTGAAAACACCTCATAGTACATTCTTAGGAGGTGAGGTAGAATTGAAATAACGTCAGGGCCTGGAACCTTGTTACTTGGTAGGTCAGTGATAACCTCACCTATCTCCTAAACTGTAAATGGAATGTTCATGTTTACAGTGGTACCACAAATCTACCAGACCATAATATTACTTTGTTTGTAAATTGCAATGCTGCTCAATTTAATTGAAAACTTGTCACTCATTAATGTTTCTAGCAGTCCCTCTATAGTACAAAGTGAAAGTTCACACCATGTCATCTAGAACAGGAGGTGACATTCTTAGTCTTACGAGAATCATAAAGTCTCATCACACTCTAGACATCACTCGTTCAGTGACCGCCATGGATTCCCAAGCATGCAGTATGAAAACAACGAACACACTTTACCCTGGGGAAGACATCTAAGGCAATGATAAGCAGCAACATACCCTGAGTTGGAGGCCTCCTGCATGATCAGTGCATCTAACATGACTATGGCCCACCCCTATTTGAAGGTTCATCCAAGTTGAAATTTCACCAGAAACCCCGTTCTCCACCTTATACTAGGCCTGGGCAAAGCACTACGCTACGCTCGCGAAGTTTGCGAAGTTCGCGCTACTTCGCGCTACGCGAATTGCACGTAGCACAGTGCGAACACGCGTAGCGTAGTCTTGCGTAGTGCTGCGGTCATTTTTTGCTTGCTCGCGGTCCTCAACGTCAAGTTGGCGACCGCGAGCAAGCAAAATGACATCCCGGCGACACTTTTTCCTTGTTCGCGATCCGCAACATCAAGTTGGCGATCGCGAACAAGGAAAATAAACCTCCCGGCGAGATTCCCAACGCGAGGAGGTCAGGTTTCTCATTGCGAGGGGTCGCGTATGCTCGCGACCGCTCGCGATGAGAAACTACCAGTTCGCGTTGAGAAAACTGCCGCTCGAGTAAAAATCTCCTCGAGCAGCAGAAAACTACAGCTCACACTGTGCAAGATGCCATTTTCAATGATTGCACAGTGCCGGTTGCTTGTCCGCACTGTGCAATCATTGAAAACAACATCTTGCACAGTGCGAACATGTTACTACGCAGTTCGCGAAGTGCTACGTGAAGCTCGCGTAGTGCGAACTGCACTTTGCGTAGCTTCGCAAAGTGCTACTTCGCGAACTACGCCCATCCTTACCTTATACCAGATGACAAACTCGACACATTCATTGTTAGAGCTCATGGGACATTTAACAAGCCAGAACAACATCAGTACCCATCCACCTCCCATACCAACCAGTGATTGAACTTCCTCCCTCAGTACATGGACAATGTTCTCTAATGTAGTCGGCTTAGAGAGTGGCACCATACTGGCTTCTTGAGTGACATTTACATCGGCAGTGAGGGAGGCTCCAACCAAATGGAGATGCTGTCTTAGCAGATTTTGACTTCTTTCCGGGCACTGGGGCTAATACCCATGGAGGTGCCGCATCAGGAGGCGTACGTGCTGGCAGAGCCTCACCGATTGAAGACTTACGGCTTGCTATTCTGCATCAGTTCAGAATGACTTCTGTAGCCTTTGAGCTACCCCTCAAGGAGAGATGCTTTCCTGTGGGCCTGGTAACTGTGGCAGAAACTGACTTCTTTGTGGAGTGTTTAAAATATAGTAAAGCTACAGCTCATCCGCTGGGTCTTGCTTCCCCAGCAAATCAATTCCACCACCACTATAGCCATTTTTGTGGGTACTCTAGTGTGATGCAGGCATGCCAGTGACAACTTTCTATGCCAGATTATTTTCCTTAAAAGCTACAATGCTCATTTTGGTGGGGGGGGGGGGTCTAGGGGATAACACCAGCATGGTTATATGTAGTTGTGTCCACCCTCAGCCAGCTCTGCTACCTTAAACCCCTTTGATTCTCCCTCTCGAGCCATTATATTCCAGTGGAGCTGGGTCTTCCAGTTTCAGGTTTCGCCTAACCCTGGGCATAGTTCAAGAAGTAGCACTTCGCAAAGCTACGCAAAGTGCACTTCGCACTACGCGAGCTACGCGTAGCACTCCACAAACTGCGTAGTACCCTGTTCGCACTGTGCAAGATGCTGTTTTCAATGATTGCACAGTGCGAACAAGCATCCGGCACTATGCAATCAGTGAAAACGGCATCTTGCACAGTGCGAGCTGTAGTTTTCTGCCGCTCGAGTAGATCTTTACTCGAGCGGCAGCTTTCTCAACGTGAACTGGTAGTTTCACATCGCGAGCTGTCGCGAGCATACGCGACAACTCGCAATGAGAAACCTGACCTCCTCGCGTTGAGAATCTCGCCGGGATGTTTATTTTCCATGCTCGCGAATGGCAACTTGATGTTGCTGATCGCGAACAAGGAAAAAGTCTCGCCGGGATGTCATTTTGCTTGCTCGCGGTCGCCAACTTGATGTTGAGGACCGTGAGCAAGCAAAAAAAGACTGCTGCACTACGCAATGCTACGCATGTTTGCACTGTGCTACGTGCAATTTGCGTAGTGCGAAGTAGCGCAAACTTCGCAAACTACGCGAGCGTAGCGTAGTGCTTTGCCCAGGCTTAGTTTCGCCTACACATAGCGTGCGCTGTGCTTCAGAAATCTATTGTTTTTTATATAAACTTAAAAGGGACTTACTTTCCTGGCTTTTCACGGGTTCCTGTGAGTGTCACTTACCTTTCCTCCATTTCTATTGGCCGTAACATAATTTCCTGCATTTATCAATGCTTGTTCCTGTCTACTTTTCTTATCAGTTTCCCGCTGGCGAAATACTGTTAACATCCGCTTTGGTGGAACTATATTTTCATAACGTTTTGCCTTTTACTATTGCAGCATATTTATATACCAATTTATCACCGAGAGATTAAGTGATTTGCATGTAATTACAGGATGTTGCGTTGCCGAGACTCAAACTGGAATCCCCAACTATTGAGTCAGCAGCTCTGGCCCCTTTGCCACATCCTCTCCACTCCTGTGTTATCTGTCAGGGAGCTCTTTTCTTCTCCCGGACTACGATTGATGAAAACAGCTCTTTATTCATGACAGAGGTGAAACCGATGCATTACCAATACTTGTTTACACCAGTTGGGAGGCGATTAAAAGGAATTGCTGGGTAAATGAGCTAGTCTGGAATGGCAATGTGCCCTAATCTTTCTGTGTCTCCCCAAGGACCATTCTCTTTCCACCAAGACATTCTCTCTGCAAAACACCCCAATTGTGAAGGAGTAAGTTTTTGCACCATCAACAAAGGAGGCATAGAGGTGGTGCCTCTGAAAGAGAGGGACACTGGATGTTACTTCCTTTATGTCTTGGTCCTGCCAGAATGCAGAGGTCTTCAAAGACTAATCCCAGATCTCTGCCTACTGAACTTGCTTGTTTAGCAGGACAAGTTGTAGATGAGAACAGTTGGCATCCCTGGATCTTCATTGCACCTATTTTCATCTTCTATTTCTTCAACCCATGGACAGTACCTGAGGTATACAGTGGCTCTCTAATACTATCAATTCATAGCGCTACTGTTCTGTCTGACAACTGCACCACACATCTTTGCCAAAGGTGCTTATGGTCATACTGACTTCAGTCTGATGGTCAAGATCCCATGCCTTTCCATACTTAGGTGACGGGCTACTAAATGCAGAGTCTCTGCTGCTGGTCAAGGAACTCCAATGGCAGATGATTACTTTCTTCCATGACTTGGATCATCAACATCCGAAAATCTCAGATTACTCTAGCACATACACTAACCTTTCATGTAGTTGTACTGGACATGACCTGCATGAAGGTTTTTTTCTCTTCTTCAAAGGATAACAGGTATTTTAGGGATGACTGTGAGGTCTATGACTCAGACTTGGATCCCGTGGCCACTGAGGCCTCCTTGCTGGTTTGGGCTGCCCATCTGGGAAAGATGATGGTGCAGGGCATTTCACCTACATCAGAGCAGTACCTGCACATAAATGTGATTGAGCAGTTGAAACGGCCACCTTGATACAGAGACGTTTTCTCACTTTCATCGCAGGGCGCACCAGTCAGATTCTGTAGAACACCACCATCCATCACTTCAGCAGACAGGGTATTGTAGGGTTCATCAGCACTATGCTGAGAGGTGATTTTCCTGTGGCAGTGGGCATACTAATGGAGACTTTTTTCTGGTAGTGGCTCACCTAGCAGGTTCTTCCAGTGTTAAGCTGGATGGGTCTGAGTTGCCTATCACTGGAGGACCATAAGTGGAAGCTGCATCCCCAAGTGGTACAGATGATCTTCTCCAGATTAAGATTTCCACTTTCAGAGCTCGTCACCCCTAACCAGGTCAGGATATATAATCTGACTGACTGATTTCCGGAGGGACGCATTCATGTGCAACTTGTCTCAGACCTTGTTTATGGGTCAACCATTTCTGCCAATTGTAATTCTGCCAAAAGTACTGTGGAAGGTCAGGAGGGACCAAGCACAGCTGATGCTACTTGCTCTAGACTGTGCTTTGAGGATTTGGTATGCCGATCTATTTGTTCTCAGTCCTGGCTCTACTCCTGTAAAAAGGGGACCTGCTCTTGCAGCACAATGGTCAGGTGCTCTTCCTCACTCCCCAGACACTGGAAGTGACCGAGTTGAGATTAAACGGTGCCAATTAGTCTTTTTCCTTTCTGATGAAGTTTCAGACATCACCTTGGCAGCCAGTAAGCCAGCAAACCAAATCAGTCCATGCAGTTTACTGAGATACGTTTGTCCACTGATGTGAATCAGAAAGTGTAAACCCCTTTAATTTTGCCCTTCTGACATCTTGGGGCTTGAATTACCATTTGCACAGCAAGGTTTTTTCGTGACGGTACTTAAGGGTTTTCTGGGGACAGTTAAGATTTAATTGGTGCCCAGTCTGCTTTCATATGCATGCCTGATCAGCCTTCCCAGTTGCACATTTTCTTAAAAGCTTGTTCTATTTGATCCCTCCCAATCATCTGTAGGGTTGGAGCAGTATTTTGACTTTGTTGATAGTATCGCAGTTCCAGAGAGTGTCCTGATTTCTAACATCTGCAGAGTAGTCCATGGTCCTCTTAGCATACCTTGGGAAAGCACTTCTGCCTCACATCTCAGGCATGCTGTGACTGGTACTTTGCCCAAGCTGTGTTGCTTAATTCCTTGGCTAAGCTGTCACTACTCCATTCCACTTCCCAGGGAGGTATTGCTTTGGGACTCATTCATTAGGTGGTCAAAGTGAGGAAAGATGTATCCATCAGAAGAAGAAGGTACTTACCTTTGGTGACGGTGTTTCTGTTCCTCACATGAAGAGTTTGTGCCGTAACTAATAGATTCCAATTTTTTAATACATGTTATGTGCTGTGTTTTGCCCCCCACCTTGCTGGGGCATAGACAAAGTACACAAACTGATGCCAACATACTAGTGGGCACCTAATATAGTGCTGTGAAATTCTGCCCGGAAGTTGAGTCACTTTTGGAGCCACATTGCATTTCCTGGAGGTGTTTGCTAGCCATTGCTGGAGAGAAAGATTTCCAAACTAATCTTTCATCTGGGAGATAATTAATAAGACAAAGAAACTGCAGGAGGACAATGTATCACCACAAGTATCATCATTAAATTGAAGTACCTCTTCAAAGGGAGAACTTTTCAGACTCGTGTTTGTTTAAACATTCAGCATTAGTAACAAATGTATCACTGCAGGGTTGAGGAGCTCACTTAAGACCCTGCTAGTGAGTATGTATGGATCACCTCATTTGAGAAAAGATTACATCAACTACCGAGAGTTAAGAGCTATTTAACATTGAGGGTATTCTTTCTGTAGTTTGGAAGGTGCAAACAAGTTTAAATCCTAATAAAACACCTCAACTATGTCCTATGTGAACAAGCAAAGAAGAATAGAATCAAAGATCCTTTTTACAAAGAAAGAATGAAGTTAAAGGAAAGAGGCTAATGTCAAATTAATTGATCTATTAGCAGCTACGTTAGCTGGGAAGAACAATATGACTGCAGGTATCCTCAGCTGATTTTCTTCCTTGGAGAACAATAGGGAATTTCTCCAGGCAGTAGACTTTAGATTTTTCATTCCTGGGTGGTTCCAATCCTAGGTCTATTCAAGAGTAGTCGGAATGCATAAATCAGTTCACATTTATTTTGTCATATTATTTTAGCCTCAGCAATATTTATACATATTATCCCAATAAATAGCAACAACTCAGTTGAGAAAAAAAAAATGTATTACTTCCCACCGTGTTTCCTTATAAACCCATAACCTGCTCCTAAAACAATAACACAAATAACATAATTACCCATTAATTAATTAATACAAATTAACAGCCAACTATTAATTAATAATATTTAATTGACACAATGAAATCTAAATTAAATACATACTAATAAGTAATAAAATCTAAATATTTTGTTATAATTAAATTACTTCCCACCCTATGCCCCTATAAACCCACAACTCGCTACAGAACTAAACGCATAATTTATTTAACAGAGAATTAATCACTACTAAAACTTTAACAAATATATTAAAAAACAAAAGCAATACTTATACAAATAAAATACATCACATACTTTCAAAATACATACTAACATACATTACACTAATTTAACCCATTCGTTGCATGCGTCGGCCAATGGGCGTCGCGAGCACTACCTCCGTAGTGCTGCGCACATCCGTTGGCTGACGCGGCCCCGCCCGCGCACAGAAACGTCCACACCGTGGCAGATTCTATGCAGCGCTAAAGGGGTTAAACATCGACATTATAAACATCAATATTTTTGCAAACTGTATTGCTAACTTCGATATTTTCAAAAAGTATATTTCTTACCTTAAGGTACATATTCTTGCTGACGATATTCTTGTATCACGATATTTCCAGCTTGATGTTTGTGTATGTCGATATTTAAAACTCAATATTCTGTCTGTGTACCCCTTTTAGCACAATGCTGGCTCTTAGTTATTTTATTACTGTCCTGGCAGCACCACTCAATGCTGCATACTTTGGGGCCCTCAATTGCGGCCCTCATCCAATTAGTCTGTGTCGTGTGAGTCATTAAAAGCCTTCCAAGGACTTCGGCCCCCTTAAACTGCTGTGACAAAGTCCCAGTACCGCAGACACATGGGCTAAAAAGACCACAGAAGCACATCCACAGCTTGCCAGTTTGGCCAGTCAGCACAGCGGCCACAGGCCCAAAGAAGTAGAAAGAAGAAAGCAATCAAACCATGCTGCTGCCTGCACCAGACAAACGTTGCCTAGAGTGCTCAGTAGCCGTGTCAAGCCACCAATGTCCACCTGTACCCACCAAACAAGGAGGTAATTAACAGCACAAGGGAAAACTGGCCAGGAGTCAGGATCACAAGGACGTGGGGGAATCTGAGGGCAGACACAAGCTGCTCTAAAGGACTCTGGAACAGCTGTTGTGCATCCGGGAGCTAGTTTCAGTCTTAGTCTCATGGAACAATTCAGTGATGATTGGTGGCGGTCAGCAGCAGTAGTGTCTCAACTGGTACCAAAAGCAGAAGTGACTACTAGGGTGCTGGTTTTCTGACTCTGATTGTGCCCTGGGCTCTGATAACTAGACTCAGGGCTTCTCCTCTGTGTTAAAGGTAAATGGTAATTAGGTATAATTACAATTGGTACTGACAGACCCCTGTAAGTCCCAAGTATATAATAAGGCAAGGGGGATTCAAACTACCTATAAGTCCCTAGTATGTAATAGGGCAAGGAAGTTCAGAGGCCCATTAGATTTCCTGCACTGGTGTGTGCCTTGCTGTGTTGCCTGTTGTCATTTTAAAGGCAGCACTGCTTTGCAGACTGTCTTTAAAGCTCAATTATATGCAAATTCAACTTTGGACTTTAAGTGACTTCCAAAGTCTCAAAATACCTTCTTTGTACATATAAGTCACCCCTAATGTCTCCCCTAGGTGCCGCAGTGGTAGGGTATCTTGTAACTATAAGCATGGTCATTATAAAAGATGTTTTAGAAGCCCTGGTGAGGGAACAACTGTCAATTTTGTATTTATCTCATTGTAGCAAATGGCTCCATAGGCTTACATTGGGATTTTTTATTTTATTTATATAAGTATAAGTATTGACAGGAGCGAAATAAAAATCTAATTTGAGGTATTAAAATGATAGCTATGATATAATGTGCCACTGTTAGATTTATAAGAATTGTCACAGAAAAAAGTTATTAAACTTTAGTTTCTGCAAGCCAAAATCCAACTTTCCAGCTGCCCTCTTCTGTTTGGCTAGTCTCTGCCAGGCTGAGCCAAGCTGTCTTAGTGAGGTGTGAAGAAACATGCTAGAGAGACTATGAGTCGCATGTAGGAAGAGAGATGCAGCTACAGAAGCTGCTGGCAGTAAGGGGGGGGGTGGAGTGGCCAAACTGGACTTCAATGCATGGGCGTCCAGAGAAATATTTTCAGGGGGGAGGGGGGCAAAATCTTAGCATCATCCATCCTCCAACATGATGTGTGCCAGGCGGTGAACAAGAAACACTGGGGTGCAGGAGAAGCCATAGGGCACAGGAAGCAGGCCGCATCTGTTTCCTTTCAACATAGGGTTGTTGCGCCACAGCCATTTCTTTCTTTTGTGGCCTTTCGTAGATTTCACGCCTTCTAGCAGTTGGCAAGGAAAAAAGCAAAGCTGCAGGCAGGAGTGGCTCCTGGCCAAAGGTGAAACAGTGCAAGCATGCAAATGGTTGAGAAACCTGATGTAAAAGCTTAATGGAAGGATAAAGGTGCCATTGCCTGATTAGCAATTTTTAATCTGTTTTCATGTCACCACTATTGAATTCATACACATATGATCAAGACACTCTAACTGTATTATAAAGAATACCATATTTAATCTGCATTTGGTTTCAAAGTGCACCAACAAATGACAATTAAAATATATGACAAGTGTCATATATTGCATACAAATATTAAAATGAATAAAATCAATTATATTAACTTAAATAAAATAACAACTTGTGTTCATCTAGATGCTACTGTGGCTTGGGTTCCATTGTATAGCACCACTATCCCTGTGTTGCTAATGCAGGCTCTTGGCACTAAAGATGCTCTTTTTCAGTAGTATTCAGCATAAAGTTATGTTTCTCTCCCCTCTCAGCCAGTAGAAGAGGTATCAGGCTGCAGGGTCATTATGGGAGTTACAGCTCCGTGAAGCAGTGCTCAATCAGTGCACAGTCGCCAGGCACATTCCTCTTGTTGTAGGGAGGAGAGGGAATCCCAATCCAGAGTTGATAGCTTTGCAGGGGAGACAAAGGGGGCTCCATGCAGCCTATGCTCAGGGAGTGGAGGAATACAGCTGTTTTTCTTTTGTTCTGCAACGGTTTGTGGTTGTCACTGCCCTGTTTTTGCCACTGTCATCCCTGCACTACTCACTGGTAAGAATATGTGCTACACATGGGGCAATTATTGTGCCAACTTACAACTTCACCATCTGTCACTGAAGTGTTAGGCCACACTATCCAAGCTGTCCTCCAAAGTCATCCATACCAGACCTCATCTGCGCCACCAGTTTCAACTCATGTGGCACTGGAAAGCTCTCTCCATTTTGTCTGAAGGGCCCATCGGATTGTGTCTGCAGTAATGCAGGATTACAGTGTCAGTGGAGCCCAGGAGCTTCAGTTCTCAAACAGTCACCTCCACCGTGCTCATCCTGGCCCACCAGTGCATGATGCTTTGTAAAGATCAAAGAATCACCTGAAATCTTTACTTGCAATATGGGTGTGAGAAATTAGGTTGTTGGTTGACTGGGTTGTGAGCCCTGGTTAGGCAACAACCACAATCTCCTGCAGGGTGAACCACAAAAAGTCACTAAATTAACCTGTGCTGAACCCTGGATAGTTTGGCACAAAAAGCAGTCAGGCGTAACTTAGAGGCACTGTGTAAAGTATTTATGCAGTACGCAAACAGTAATAAAGTGAAAACACAACAAAAGGAAAACCCAAACCAAGTTAGAAATAGAATACATTTTAATAAATTGACACCAAAACAACAAAGATCTAATCAGTACAAACGTACTTAAGGATTTTTAAAGTTTAAGGCTCAATATAGCGCCCAATAGATCAAACCACCAACAGCGGACATCTAGTCGAAAGTTAAGACTGCCCATGATGGAGTGTGGTTCGGAGGGAGAGGGCATGGCTAACCGCCGAGCATGGCGGCCGTAAATTTGCTGGGCTCCCAGTCTGGGGCCCTCCATCCATGCCACAATACACTGGAGTGGGCGGCATCCATGCCCCAAAAGTGCTGAATAGGGCAGCGGGGACACAGCGGACCAGATATATACATTGGAGCCCTGCTGATCCAGGGTGTGACACGATCCGTGGGAAGTGCAAAATGACTTGGCCTGGAAAAAGATGGAAGCCCTGGTTTTCTTCTGACAGAGGAAGACGCACTGATCCCAGTTTGAGGAGGGGGCCGGCGCAACCTCTAATAATTTCCCTGATTGTTCCGGAGGAAGAGGGAGTCTGCAGCCCCGCCGGACACCCCGCAAGATTAGAAACGAGGTGAGTTGGTGCGTACTCCGCTTATCTGCGCCTGTGCCTGGAGACTGTCGGAGTGGCTGAATGCTGAGCAGCTCCTGGGGCGGCGGCTCTTTTGGTGGCACGGGCTACTGAGCCTGCTGCTGCACTGGCGGGAGAATGCTACGGACCAAAGCCCCTGAAGCTGACCTAAAGGAGTGAGGCGAGTGGCCGATCCAAGATGCTGTTGGGGAAAAGTGTGGGGCACTGGAGTGGAGATCATGCTGCGTCCTGAAGAGCAGATTAGAAGTATTGTGTTGCCGGAGACTGGGCGTGGGGTGCCTCCAGTGGGGCAATCGAAATATGGGAGTGAAACACTATCCCCCAGGAGATCCTGACTGAGGGAATGCCCCTGACCCCCATCGGGCACCGCGGTTCCTGTGAGCCACGGACTGTGAGAGAGTTAATCTCTACCATATCCCCTCCGTGAGTGTCACTAGCTGTTCCAGAAAGCTGAAATTAAAACCTCTCTATACACAAAGGAAAGTAAGGCAAAAACCCGTGGACGTCTAGCCCTTGATGACTCCTTCAGGGTGGGTTCTGTAACTGGGAGCCAGCTGCCCTTAAATATTCTAGTTACCTACTGTAGGGTGGGGTCACTCACTGTACTGCCAAAGATCCGCTGGAACATTGCTCCTTGGGGGAAAATACACAGACCTCCATCCACCTATCTGGATTTCATGTTTGGTGTATTACCCATTAATGAGTCTCTAAAGCTAAACATAAGAGGGAGCTGTGCCTTGTAAGGGTATGCCTTGGTAAATTACCCCCCCACGCCCCTACTCCTCTGAGGCAGTGGGGCAGCACCCGTGCAGGATCCATGGTGATGCGAGCCGACAGCTGCAAAAACATGCTAGGCGCTGACTTCGTGACATTTGGTTGTGGGTAAGATGATCAGTGCCCTGGAATGACAGCGGAGGCCTGGCATGGGGCTGTGCAGCAGGGAGGGCACTTAGGGGTCCACTCACCATGGGGGGCCTTCTTGCGGCCATGGAATAGACCGGGTAGAGTTGGCACAATCCAGGAAATTACAGCAAGTGTACTCCTTGCGCTTGACCCTGGTTGCAGAAATGTGCACCTCTCATGGCCTGGATATTCTGTTTCTGGGCAGCTGGTCACCGCAGAGAGACCGACATTCCCAAAGGGTCCTTAAACTAGCCCAGATGCAATCATAACACCTACCTTGGAGGGACCAAGAAAGATTACTACTGAAGCCAAGCATTAGCCACAGGTGAAACCAGAACCAGACCTATTGGTGGGGTTTTAGGGGTAGATAATCTTAATCATGAAGTTGATGCGGTATGGACTATAACCATTAAAACACACCAACTCCATCATTTCATATCTAACTCCTATATTGTACTAGCAGCAAAATGGGACATACAAAGAGCAGAAAGCGGGATACAGAGGAACTCAACACAGCCTCAGCCACCACATCCACAGCGATGGTACTCCCCATGATGGAGGGCACACAGCTGGACAAATTGGATCTAATCCTACAAGAAATACGACAGTCTCGTGCACTGATGGAGCAGCAACTGGGCTCCATCACGGCCGACATTGCAATAATTCGAGATGACCACAAGAAACTCGCCAAAAAGGTGACTGCCAACAAAACAGCAGTGCAGGAACTGCTCCCAAAACAAAAAGAACACTTGAATGAGCCGGAACAGATGCAACACCAGATTGCAATCCTACAGGAAAGGATAGAAGATGCAGAGGGAAAGTCACATTGAAATAGCGTACGCATTATTGTCCTACCAGAGAACTCAGAGGGTCAAAATGCAATGCTCTACATAGAAGCCTATGCCTAGCTGACACTTTCTGCATTGAAAGAGTCCACAGGGTTCCTACATGGAGAAGAGTACCGGACATGCCGCCCCACCCTGTTGTGGCCAGATTGCTGAATTACAGAGACGGTGACCAGATTCTACATGTTGCGAGGGAAAAAGTACCAATCACGAAAGACAATGCACGCATTTCCTTTTTCCCTGACTGCACACTCCAAGTGCAGAAGCAAAGGGCGCAATATCATGGAGTTAAGCAACATCTACATGCCATAAATTTGAAATATGCCCTCTTATATCCGGCAAAACTCACAATTATATATGAGCAAAAAAGTAACTTCTTTGATAACCCGATGGAAGTTTGGGAGTGGATCAAACACACCTTCCCGGATCTACCTTTTAATTCGGTACAGCGGCGGTCAGAGGAGACACAAACGAGGCGGCGGAAAACCCATGACAATGACCAAAACCCAAGCGATATGATGAAGACACGGCTCCAACACCAGCACAAGCGCTAGAAGAGCAAAGAAGGGCTATCATTTCTGCTGCTACCTTTAGAGAAACAAGTATAGTCACAGATGACAAATCATCTTCGGGAGACGCGGCTCAATCGGAGCTGGACCACAGCCCACCACTGTTTTCCTCCCTGTCCTCACACATTGGGAATATACTCCTCAATTAAAGGCCTATAGTAAGACCAATCAAAAAGGTTAAGGCTATACCACTGTGGCGGACCTCCTGGGATGCAGTTTGTAAGTAATATCCATACAGAAAGGGAAAGACAATCCTGATTTTCCTGCTAGAGGAGGTAAGACTGTCTTGTAAGCACTTTGTGTACTCTTTGCACAACAAAGGAACTATACTAATCTTCCAAGTGGGGGTGGGTGTCTGCTCTCTCCTGTTCCCCAGAGACTTGAACACTGACTCAGGGCACGGGTGGTGGGCCCCCGCGGGCCGGGTCTGGTGGTACACCCCTTCTTTTTCATTTAAGGTTACCTTTTGGAGTGTTGGTGGTTCCCCAGAGTTACCTTTAGCCATGGCCCCCAATGCAGTAGTTAATGTTAAATATTTTGAGTTCTGTTAATATTTGGTTGAATCAAGTTCCACAGTTGGAACGTGTATTGGGGTGTTTAATTGTATTGGCAACATCAGGTACGACACAAAATTATACTTGTTTCACATTGAACATTAGGGGAACGGGATCACCTCCCAAATGGCATAAAGTACATGTCCAATTGATCCGATGAAAAGCACAAATAGTGTTTTTACAGGAAACGCACCGCTATGGTAGTCACCAAACTTCAGAATAACTGGAAGGGCAATTGTATAATAAAACTTATTCTGCATTCGCCCGGGGGGCGACCATTTGGTTGGGAGCTGTGGCCACATTCGTAATACAAGAACAACGTATAGATAAAGAGGCAGATATTTCCTGATCTGGGGTACATTGGATTGTAACCCAAAAGTGCTGGGAAGTTTGTGTTCCCCTAATTCAGATAAGGAACCTTTTTATGCCCGAGTCAGCATGGCGCTGGCTGATTGGTAAGATGTTGACCGCACTACAGAAATGTTGGATTCCACAAGCTTATACCCGCTGGATCCAATTATTGTATCAAGGGTGTGTACAGGATCACACATCTCAGAATCATATCAAATACAACGGGGCACAAGACAGGGCTGTCCCCTTGCTCCCATATTGTTTGCTCTTGCCCTTGAACCACTGACTCACAAACTACGAGCGTCCTCAGAGGAATGGGGTATAAACGGCATCCATCATGCTCTATCACTTTACTCAGATGACATTATTCTATACACTAGGAAACTTCGATACCACAGCACAACTCTTCACACAATTTGAACACATAGCAGGATTAGCCATTAATTATGAGAAATCCTATGCCTTCCCCTTCAGCACACATATGGAAGAACTGGTTATACCATTTGGAAACTGCGAGATAACAATAGCTCATAATACTTGCAAATACCTAGGGATACAAATATATAGAACCGAAAATGATCTTATAGAGGGCAATCTGCATAAGGCGATCCGTTCCATGAGGGCTCAAATTGCGTTTTGGACATCACTGCCCCTATCGGTGGCGGGATGATTAGCAATCTCTAAGATGGTTATGCTTCTGCGCTTACTTAAATATTTTTACAAACCTCCCAGTGGTAGTCCCGAGAGCAGTAGTCGCAACTCTGAATACACTACCAACCACTTTATTTGGGGCACAGGCCATAGGTGCCTGAGCCTAGCAAAGCTACAACTTCCATCGGATGCCGGGGGGATGGGAGACCCAGACTTCTATGCATATTGCCTATCATCACAATTACAATGGCTCCAATATTGGCTGGCAGGCCATAACTCGGAGCAAATGCTTGCACAGAGCATACTACATAGACTACTCTCTCCAAGTGGATCGTTACCACACACTGCAGGCACCCTTCTTAGAACTGCATTCACATACTGGAAGCAGGCTTTAAAGTACACAAACACCCTCTCTGCATATGCTTGAAATATACCACTACTGGGCATTCCCACTAATCTAGGAACACTTACTATCTGTAAATTAGAGCCCTGGTTGCAAGCCGGAGTGACAACGATAGGGGACCTCTTTGGAGACAAAATGTTACTCACGCATACAGATTTTGTAAGTGAGCCGAGGGTCACGGAGACATTGTTCATGTTCATGCCAGTCTGTCACAATATAATAAGAAATACTGGGCGCCTAACAGGGCAGAACCAAACACCCATGAGTTGGTCCACCTAATGTACCATATGGGGACCGGTGGCCACTTAATCCGCTGGCTCTATTGTTGGGGCATACGCACATACTGTCCCTCTCCATTAATTGTAACACATACTAAATGGGAACAGGAACTTGACAGACCAATATCAGACAAAGACTGGGCAACGATTTTAGAATACCCAAAATGAACCTCCCGCAATACCCGCTTTAAATTTATACAGTATATGATAACGCAGAGAGCGTACCTAACCCCACATAGAATACATGTCAAATCAAATCAAATCAAATCAAATTGACTTTATTCGATTTCATGACAGAAGAAATCATAAAAGTACATAGTAACAATCGTGTATATAGAAATGGGAAAAACCAATAATCAAATGTAAAAATACATTACTATAAGGAAGAACAAATAATCATAAAAAAATTGCATAGAAAAGCATTTCATAAAAGGACAAAGATTCATAGATAATGTACCATGGTCTATATTTAAAAACACATTCTAAAAAGTTTATAAAAGTTATAAAAATATAATAAAATGACATTGTAGCCGAGACCTAATAATCGCCTTCAAATAAGTTGTAACGGCTGGAATAGTTGCCGGTGTTTCCAACATCTGTAATCTTAGAAATGCTACCCTGCAATATCTAATATTCCAGTTTTCAAGAATCGGTCTAAGGTACATCTGCCTGGGTATGGTTACAGATTAAAGTGCCGTGCATTGTTGATTGTAATGAGACATCGTCACAGGGGCATAAAGATATATGCGATGACCAGACATTTACCACCCGGAATAAAACCATTCTGAAGAAGGAGCCAAGTCGAAAACGAGCCAAAAGCATATGGCTAAAACTATCTTGTACTGACAGCAAATATTGTTGAAGTCCTAGGCCACTCAAGATCAAATAATTTGCCATTACAGTGTGTTTTACTCTCTCTTTGGACCATCTTTGGTCTTCGAGGAATTTCAAGCAATGTGCTTTCAAATCTATCCTGGAAATATCCTCCAAGCTACTTGGGTCCGTAAAATATGCAGGAGCCACTCCATATCTTTAGCTCTCTCCAATTTGAGGCAGTCCAAGATTACATCTCTATTGAAGCCTGTCTCATCTGTGACCCACACCTTATGGCACAATAATAAAGGAGCTATCTTAATGGTATCCGATATATATAGGAGAGTCCCAGTTCCTGATGGCAACTATAGGTGGCAGAAGAAATAGGGACTCCCAAAAGATAGTAGATAAAACCATTTTCACAAGTTTGTATAATATCTGGTTCTTCGATGCCCCATAAGCCGGCCCCATACAGCCCGGTGGAAATGCATTTGGCCTTATAAACTTCCAAGAGTTTTTGTACAGGTCTTTCTCCTATTTTTTGGGCAAAATGTATAACTGCCCCCACAGCTCTTCTAAAATTCAATTTTCTGGCCTTAATAGCTGATTTCCATGTTCCCTTTTTGTCAAAAGTAATGCCTAAATAACAAAAGGTACCGGTATTTTCTACCTTTCTGTTGTCAATAAAGATATTACATGTTGTACCTCTGCTTTTACCACAACCCATGGTAAATGTCTTTGTTATATTCACTCTTAGGCCCCTCTCTTTCATATAAATAACAAAACTATTAACCGCTTCTTGAAGGCCTAGTTGGGTCCTTGACATAATCACCGCATCATCTGCGTATAGTAAAACAGGGACGGGGGTGCCCCCAATAGTCAGGTAGTCATTTTGATCTCTGATGAGGTAATGGCCCAAACTATTAATATAGAGTGTAAAAAGAAAAGGTGCCAATATACACCCCTGTCTGACACTCTTTTCAATTGGGAATTTTGCCGAGCACTCCCCCGTATTCCCATAACGCACCCTCGCCCCTGCATTCCTGTACATTTCCTTTATGAACAATATTATGACCCGGTCCACATTAAGATCTTCTAAGGTGTTCCACAACATACCATGGTCAACTCCATCAAACGCTGAACTCAAGTCTACAAAAGTAAGAAAAAGATTCCCCCTCTTTGCCTTAGTATATTTATCTATAATCAAGGCAAAGTTCAATCCCTGCTCCATAGTTCCCATGCCCGAACGAAAACCATATTGTAGGTTTGTTAAAAATGCTGCCTCACTCACCCAGGTTTGAAGTCTATTGAGGATCATTCTCCCAGCGATTTTCAATAGAGCATCCAGAAGTGATATAGGCCGATAGCAGCTAGGCTCGTTCCTGTTCCCCTTCTTAAAAATGGGTACCACTAGTGCATCTGTCCACGTAGGAATAAGTTTAAAAGTGGAACTTCTATTTAATACCATCGTTAACAATGGTGCCCACAGGTCAATATTTGATCTGTAGACATCCACTGGTACCCCGTCCGGGCCAGGTGCCTTTCCTGCCGCACTCTCCCTAATGGCCCTTATCACCTTCTCCAAAGTAAAATTCAGGTCAAGAGGAAAGATACCCTGATCATCAACTGCTCGCCTATCCAAAACAGCTCCCGTAGATTTATAAAGATCCCCAAAGAATTCCACCCACCTTTCACCCGTAATAGCCATGTCTATAACATCTACTTCTCTATCTTGATAGAAAGGAGCATTTACAGCTTTCCAAAAACTAGTATTGTCCCTTCTTACACAAGCCTGATGTAAATTTTGCTAAGCATCTTTCCTTAACTGGCTTTTACGCTTTTTCTGGGCTAGGTGATAAGCAATCCTCGCCTTTTGATGCCCTCCTTACATTTTGGTACTACATTCAAAATCCTTTTAGGATGGGTATGGGCTCTAGAAGAGTTGCTATCAAACCAACCCTTTACTTTTGATCTCCCACAATTAATTTCCCTCCTTAGGAGTCTATGGGCTTCCTCTGATATCTTTAAGAAGGCAGAATAGACATTGGCAGCAGCACTCCCCTGTGTGAGGCATGTTTCCAATTCAGGCTGAGTTTTAGTAATTAGACTATGCAAAAATGCTTCGGGTTCTACTCTATCTCATTTTAGGGAATAACCATTTGTGGTCTCCAATCGCACCCCATAATCATAAGGTGCCTGCCTCTTACTTTTTATATAATATCTCCAAGCAAACAGCTTTAGGCTAATTGGATAGTGATCACTCATGGAGATTTCCTCTGTTGTACACTCCTGGATACTAGAAGCATATCGCTTGGAAAGTACAACAAAATCAATAGTAGAAGTACAAACCCTCCCATTGAAAGTTGGATAAAAGGGTGAAGGGTTTGAACAAAGCTAATTGGCAAAACCTAGGTCGAATTGATATAATATGTCATTAAACATCTCCCCGCTTTTTTTATGCATAAAGTGCGAGTAATTATCCTCTTTGTCTTCCCCTAGGCCACAGATGCCCTGTTCACTGTGCACACAAAGAGAACAATTAAAGTCCCCTACCCAAAATAGAGGCATATCACCTATCATGGTTTCCTCTATAATTTTTTAAATGTTACTTAATTCCCTGAAGAAAGTCTTTTTGCGGTCTATTGGGACATTGTTATAAAAGTTCACTATAACCACCTCCTTTTTCCACTTTAGCTTCAAATTCAAAATCTGAAAGAACTCAGAGCAATGCTTAATCCTAACGTTAGATACCCCAGCCTCAACTGAAATGTAAATACACAACCCCCCCTTATTACGGCCATAATTAGTAGTAATTGTTGGGTTGTGAAATATACTAAAACCCTGAATATGAATTTCCCTCTCCAGCCATGTTTCTTGAAAACATATTATATCATACTTTTCCTCAAATAGTATCCATTCAGGATTGTGTGCTTTAGCTGCTAAGCCTGCGATATTCTAGCTCAAAATGTTACAAGAGCTTACTTCCTCCACCTCCATCTCTTTTTCCTTATCCATTGCTCTTTGAGATGTCCTTAACTGACCAATGTTAACTATCTTATCGGCAATACCTAGATGATGGTCAGTATAGACATCATCACACTGGCTACTGTTAATAGCCAGCGGTGTCCCTTTAATATCTAGACTGTTACCAATGTTCGATTCCCTGGTACCTCTGCCATCCTCCAGCACTCTTGGCATCATACAGTTCACATGGGTTTTCTTCCTCTCATGGATATCAAACTGTCAATCCTGATCATCCAACCGTGACAGAGGTTCAAAACGATTGGGGTGTAGCCAATTTGTGGTTATAGATTGTACATCACAAAAGTCCCTGGTTACTATCCTCCCAGAGGGGGCATTGGCAGGGAAACTCATTTCACTATTTGTTCCTATCTTGGCTAATGGATAAAAGGATCCTAATGGTAGTATGACAATATCAGAATGATCACGGCGGTTATTCCCTGCCCTGTACAGGATCTCCCTTATCAATTTAGGGTCACTAAAAGTCAAGACTATGCAATCCCCCTAAAGTTCTTTTCTTCCTTTCCCAACCCATGGAACACGTCTGGCCATTTTGAAGTGCTTGAATAGAGGATCGCACAGGCCAATCCGATTACCCAGCCAGTGTAACGATTTATTACGAAGCTCCCTCCATGTTTCCTGGACAGAGTGCTCCAGTTCTGGGACATTAGCTAGGATGACCACGTAAGGGACGGCTGCCGGAGGTAAATCAAGGCAAAACTGCCCTCTCATAAAATGATCTCGGGTCATACGTGTGTCTATGTTACTATCAGTAGGTTCCCTGGCACTCTTGCCTTGTTCTCCCTCTCCTCCCAAACTTTGGGCTGGGAATATACTATCGAGGTCTCTAGACCCACCTATCGTGCTGGTTAAGTTAGCGGGAGTATTTATAATACGATCCTGCAGGCCCCCTGTATTGTTATGTAATGCCTCTGTACATTTTCCTATAGAACCTCGTGTACTGGTTTCAATAGCAGCTACTCTATCAGATAATACTCCCATAGCGTCTGTGAAATATGTTTGAAAGGTGGCCATAATATTCTGTAGACTTTCCATTATCCTTTTCTGACCCTCCAATATCGCCGTGATAGAGTTATTACCCACATTATGATGCGTTTTTGTCATGTTAGTTTTATGAGCAGATTTTTTCTTAGTGTTTTTCTCTTTTTGCCACCCTTATCAATATGTCCAATATCCAAATCTAGATCAAGTACTTCGGTTGGCTGGCATCCCTCCAAGCGTGTAGATATCTTACTATGCTTTGAGGGAGGGTACGAATCCTCAACCATCCCGCTATGATCACTTAGGATTATTTGGTCATCCAAGGTCATTATACAGCCATTATGCAAGTTCCTACAAATACCCTCCTTTCGTTTAACTTTGGGACAAGTAATATTCCCTTTCTTCACGGCAACTGCATCTCCCCCCCCATTAGTTAATGTTTCTTCCACCATATGAATTTGTTCTTCAATTTCTCCCATGGCCCCTGTGAGATAAGTCAAAAGTGATTGTTGGCCAACCCCCTTTTGCTTAAATGTTACACTACTCCCTTTCCGTTTAGACATTTTGAGGGGTTATAAACACAGTACTCACAGTACCAGTCCGTTCTTAAATGCTACTCCCGATCGTCACTTATCAAGGGGGGGCCCAGCCCATCCTCTTCCGGCCCCTGACGGGCACAGACGGGCCCAACCTTGGCCCAGGTGAGCCCGCGTGCTTCCCACGCTGTGGGATGCCCCTCGGTAATTTATGCGCCGGATGGCGTGCTAAAGGTGCGCGGTTCCTCACGCGACCACAAGGGCCCCCTGGGAGGTGTAGTTTCTCCGGGCGGCAAGGTCCGCTCCCTCGTGGGTGCAATCGCTCCCTGCTCCCTGCTGCAGGTCTGGGCAGAACAGTGCTTTCGGAAATAAAATGCAGGCAAGTGGAATGACTGGGCGTCCCGCGCCACGGGATGCCCCTCGATAATTTATGCGCCGGATGGCATGCTGAAGGTGCGCGGTTCCTCATGCGACAACAAGGGCCCCCTGGGAGGTGTAGTTTCTCCGGGCGGCAAGGTCCGCTCCCTCGTGGGTGCAATCGCTCCCTGCTCCCTGCTGCATTTCTGGGCAGAACAGTGCTTTCGGAAATAAAATACAGGCAAGTGGTATGACCGGGTGTCCACGCCGCGGGATGCCCCTCGGTAATTTATGCGCCGGATGGCGCGCTGAAGGTGCAAGGTTCCTCACGCGACCACAAGGGCCCCCTGGGAGGTGTAGTTTCTCCTGGTGGCAAGCTCCGCTCCCTCGTGGGTGCAATCGCTCCCTGCTGCAGGTCTGGGCAGAACAGTGCTTCCGGAAATAAAATACAGGCAAGTGGAAAGACCGGGTGTCATATTTCCTACCATCCTGCTACATTGCCCTAGATGTCCCGAACAAGATGCAGAATTTTTGCATATGCTTTGGTCTTGCCCTAGCCTGGAGAGATATAGGAGTGAAATTACTACTGCCTTAAAAGAAGTTGTGGGAGATTTGGGGTGGCACAAAGTAGAAACAAGTATATTAGGATTATATAGAAGACGTAGAGAATACAAGGTATGTGCCAGATTTGCAGATCTAGATTTATGTCTTGCTAAGCAAGGAGTAACTAGAAGATGGAAATCCCCTGTGGCCCCTACACTGCTCAGTTGGAAGGAAGAGATGGGAAAGTGGGGATTGTCGGAGAGCGTAGCTATCCGTAGAAAGGAAAAAAGAGGCCTCAGAAAGGAACCAGTCGCAATGAGCTGGGATTACCTGTTGCAAAGCTTCAAAGCGACCGACGCCTTTACCTCATGAGGCTCCACAAATGTCATTATATTCCACCATCAGGCTCCTGCCCAAATGTGAGACCCAATTCACACACCCAAGACATTGTAACTGCAGTGGTCAAGACTTCCTTCAGTTCCATTCACCCCCATTCCATGAAGACCCTACCTAACTAGGCAAAGATTGCACTTTTAGTGTTCATAAGCTAGATCCTAGGTTCACCCCTACAGACTGGAATATCTATTGTTTTGGCGTGGACCATCAGCAGGGGAGGAGGGTGGGGAGTTAATAAAAATGTATATCACTGGCTTAATCTTGACCCAGAGAATAGTATAATTCTTGTAATAGGAGGATGGGAAGATGCCATATCAGGACGTATACTATTCAGTTAGATGACAAGGAGTCGGACTACAATTGTGGTATAAGATTAAGTTGCGATATAATACTATGCGATTTACCTTATCATCATGTATATATATGTGTTCCTGCTATGCAGACGATTTCCGAATTTTTTTTTCTTGTACTGTAACTGGAGAAAATGAATAACATTTATTTTTAAAAAAATGAAGTGTGGTTCGGATACACAAAGTGGATTGGCCACAGTCAACGCATATCTTTGGACAAATTCTTGAAGAAAACAGTCTGAGAAGGTAAAGTTCAGTGACTTAGGGATGTAGAAAGTGGGACGGAGCTTTGTCGTCAGATGGCCTTGTGGTAAATCTGCAGTGAAGATTTCTATGTTCGGAATGGTGGAATGAGGTAGAGGGCTGTAGCCAAGACAGTTCCACGAGGTAAGATACCCCTTTGGCAAAGCACCTCTGACACGTATTTGCTGCTGCGAAGAAGAGAGTAGCTTGGGAAGCTGCAAAGTTAGTCTGCCTGGCAATACATCTCAGGTGGGTAGGCAAGCAGGTTGATCCTGGCCTCCTTCTGGTTCTCAGAGCATCTTTTGACCAACTTTTGTCAGTCGTCAGTTTTGGAAATTGCCCATCTGGGAACCTTTAGCACCGTAACCGTGGGTCCAGAACACTTGGGACACCTCTTGGGGGTTCAGGACTCACCCAGTCTGGGCCCAAGTGTAGGTTTACAATGGTGGGAGCCTGCTGTGTCCTTGTGGCTCTGAACTAGAGGCTAGCAAGCTACCCCTTTGAGTCACTTCTGACAATCTTGGGTGCAGGTGTAGATGCCGGGCTCAACAGTTGAGATGGCCTCTGAGGGGTCAAGGCAGGCTACAGGCAGCAAAGCAGTCCTTCCAAGTACAGCAGCAGTATGGCAGAGTGCACAGAAGGTCACAGTAGAAGGCAGTCCTCTGAGAGTCGTTCCACTGGTGCAGCAGTGAACCTAAGAGTAGGCCTATAGGTTTCATTTTCATACCTTGGTGACCTTCTTCTAGAAGGTGGGAGAAGCTTCTGGAAAGGTTCTTTAAAGTCCATAGAATTGTCTGACTCCCCTGCCCTTGCTCTAAGCTGGCTGCAGTGGCAATACAGGGTTGTTATGCCAAGAGGTGTGAAGGCAGAGACAGGCCATTAAAATATAAGTGGCACTGTACTCAGCTCTGCCTCCCCATTCTGATAGGAGATGGCCATTTAGGCACACCTAATCCCTCTATTGTTTGACTGCTTCGGATGAACTCACAAATACTAACTGTCAGCTACAGCCAGTCATGTGACCCAAGACAAGCTGGAGGCACAAAGGGCAGAGAATGCCAACCTTCTAAGAGTTTAATTTTCAAAATTATAATGAAAAATCCGACGTTACCATTAAAGAGGGTTTATCATTACAATTTTATTTATTGGATACCAAACACAATAATGTAGGAGTTTTTCACTACCAGACATGTACAACTTAAATTTACATGCCCAACCTTTTAATAACACATGCACCCCATGGCATATAACCTACCTAGGGCCTACCTTAGGGGTGACTTAAATGTAATAAAAGGAGAGTTTAAGGCCTGGTTTTAATGCCAAGTCGACATGGCCGTTTATAACTGCACTCATTCTGCAATGGCAGGCCTTGGACACGGTTTAAAGGGCTTCATAAGGTGGGTGGCACAATCAGTGCTGCAGGCCCACTGGTAGCATTCAATTTCAGGCCTTTGGTTTATGGAATACCACTCTACAAGGGACATATAAATAAATTAAATACCCCAATCAGGTGTAAGCCATGATTATTGAAGAGAACACACATACTTTACAACTGGTTAGCAGTGGAAAAGTCCAAAGGCCAACAAACACAGATTCAGCAATAAGTTGGAGGGTAAAGGCAAATAGTTAGCTGGTGACCATGCAAAGAGGGCCAGGTCTAACAATGACAGTGTGAACTTATTAGTCCACTTGGTTAACTTTGTGCTGATAATTATGACTAAGCCTTAGAGATATGTTAATTGAACCGGAGTAATCAAAATAATTTCAGTAATTACGCTTTACTCTTGTTATGTGAAATTACAAAATTATGCCAGCGTTAGTAATTAAGAGTATTTTGAGGCATAAATCCTGCCGCAGGAGCTTGCTGCTGGTTACTGTTGTTAATGTCATGTAGTATGTTGTGCTATTTGCCTAATGTAAAAGACATCTTCTGGCCATTTTTCGACGCAAGTTTGAATTTGTTCTATGAACATACTGATAAATGTTGGATTATGCTTCTGACGTAATTCTGCATCATTTTGAATTATTTTGAGTTAATTATGAGTAATTACGCTGGAAAGAATTATGCCGATTATGCTTAACCCTAATTATGACCTAGTTCTAAATCAAGAGTGCATGTATGCATGTGTGTTGTTTGAAGATGGCGTTCCACACCGTACGTTGGTATGTAGCAATCGCAGTCTCACAGGCCTAGTCTTTAGCTTTTGTATGCCGTCACCTCAATCTATGCATAATTTGGATATCATCTTGCTTACGCACAAACATGAAGTGTATTGCTTATAATAATGAAGGTGGCGGGAGATGAGTTGGACAGTGGAGTGCTCAAAGACGAGACAGACTCACTTTTAGATTTTAAGGGCATTATTATGAGTTATTCCATCAATTATGTAGTTGATGTCCTGTCTGCTGCATAACAAGTGCATTTTAGTCCGTGACCCTTGCAATACAATGAATGGGATAGCTAGCACATTTTGACGGCACATCCTATCTGCAAAAATTTAAATAAGGCCCTTTATTGCAAAGACATTGCCATCTGAAACATGAGAGTAACATAGCAATTGGACCACAGCTTCTGTATCTCAGAGTATTGGCGTAATTTGTTTTCTTTACTGTCTGTGGCCACCAGGAAAAAACATTACACCGTCTTCTGTGAAAAAAGAATTGCGTTCTGATGTCTGTATTCAAATGGACCCTAATCTGTTGGGCTTTAAGAATACACTTAACGAAAGCAGAGCCAACAGGAGCACTATGATTATGTTCCGTCCTACTCTAAAGAGAGTGGCATACTCTATTTTGGCACTGAAGGTATTCCACCACACTTGTGGTGGAGTACAGTGTGAGCCAAAGTCAAAATGTGCCCGTAGTCTAATTTAGTGGATGTGACATTTGTGTCAGAGAATCCTATCCAACAATAAATAAATTGGCCTTAAAATAAAAGTAGCCATTTTATTTTTACTTTTGGGAACATACCTGACTATCTGCTAAGCATCAGAACTGGCTGTAGTTAGCTTAGGTTCCCACCACCAGAATCACCCGCTCCTCTGGTGTGAAGCTGAGGTCCCCATCATTTGTGCCTTCAGCCATGGTGTTTACAAGCAGCTATTTTAGAGCAGTAATTGTTTAGGACTTCCTCTGCAGATGGTAGTTGAGAGGCAAATGCCGTTATGGGCTTTTAAGATGTGTGTTATATTGTTATGAACCCCAATGCACCCCAATATAGGCCTAGGTAGATGCACAACCTTTTACCTACATTTGTCCTACCTTGCTCTACATATCAGATGTGGAACTGACATTTTATCTAGTTATGTGCCGAATAAATGCCATGTGATTTTTATCCAAAAACTAGCCTCAGGTTGTCCTTACCCTGTTCCTGGATGTTATGCTAAGAGGTATTTATGAGTACTTCATGTTTCCTAAACTCTGTAAAACATCTAAACCAATAGTTTTTTGGGAGGCATGCCATATGTGACAGGTGTCAGTCATGGCACCAATGTTGCATTGGTGCAACCTCATGACATGGAGCAGGTCTACAGGAATAAGAAGAAATATCACACCATGAATATGCAGGTGGTTTGCACTGTAGACCTTTACATCACCAGGGTCTGTGCAAAATGTCCTGTTTCTACCATGACTCACTTGTCAGCATATCGCAACATATGGCAGATCTTTCCCCAATGATGGTCTGCCTTGTTGGTAAATGTCATCCCTTATGTTTTAACCATTTTAATGTTGTGATGTGTGCAGCCACACATAAATTGTCTAAAGTAAGTTTTTGTTTTGATATTTTTCAAGGGACTCATGGTCATAACTGGCTGATGAGGAACCAAACACCGTGAGAGGAAGTCTTCTTTACTGAGGCTTGTGTGCAAATGAGGAGACATGAGTAGAACCTGGGCACCTGAAGGCCTCTTCAGGTGCCTGGACAAGACTGGAAGGTCCCTCCTTTACTCACCTGCCAATGCCAGCAATATTGTGGTGCTCTGCTGCATGTTTCACACCAATGAATACCTTTTTATTTCAGATGAAGATGGCGTTTTATAACCGAGGCAAACTATATCTTCACCAAGACCTGGACCTTTAAACAAATATCAAGTTTGAGTGTCATAAACCTTGCCGTGATGAAGACTACCACTGTATTATAGTATATCACCGCCATCAGAACAAGTATCCCGCAAAACCATGTTTCTTGGCTAACTTGGCGCCTGAGCAAAAATTAAGCGCTATTTAGCGTCTATACGGGGTACACTCACTCGCTTGTGAGAACAAATTTTTGTGTCCTACTGCAAATTCTCTCAGATCGTTTTTCGCCTCTTTAACAAGAAAATACAGTTCGATACCTCAGTATGAATGTAAATAACATCGAAAAGTATGGGCCCATCACCTAATACCTTGACCTTACTTTTACATAAAAGTCAACATCATATATCAACTGTTGAGGTTAAAAGCGTCACACTCTTTTGCAATAGATGGTTCCCTGATGAAGGCAGTAGTGCCGAAAAGCGCGTTGTTCCTATCGACCGCTTGCCCTCATCAAGTTATCATCTTCTGTGTATTTTAACAAAGTCAACATGATCAAGAACAGGATACAGGCTATCAGGACATTAATTACTTTTCTATTGTTAAAAATTGCATATATTGATACTGTCAATCAAATTTGTAATCACTAAAAAACAAGACTATGTTGTGAACAAAAACAATATATCTGGATAAACTATCGATAATCCAAAAAGATATACAAACATCTTTGGATATATATTATTTAAGAAAAGCAATAAATTGAAAAAATATTTTTCTAAAGCTATGTGGTTTTTTATATCTCTTATAATGTTTCTATATATGGCTACTGTTTGGTGTCACCCAGATTATATGCTGTTATTGAATCAGGTTGCTATTGTTCCTTTTTCACAAAAAGATTACCAGTGGCATCCCAGCGCTGATGTTGGGGATATGCATCAGCAAGACCACTGGGATAAGAAATAAGGGGATGATGTCAGACGTGAACTCATTGAAAACATCTTTGCCTGATGGTAAGTAACAGTTCAGAATGTGTGAATTTGTTGCCAATGATTTGGACATATTGGGCCTGATTCAGAAAGGTAATTTACACTTAGTAAGTTTACACTTGTGAGTAACTTAGGGGCATATTCACAAGAGGCTTGAGTCATGTTTGTGCCACGCACAAACCTCTAAGTCAGATTTATGAAGTCAACCAAAGCCACGCATTGCCACTCTGCGTGGCTCTAAGTGGCATCTGTAGTGCCATAGGCACTCCCATGTATCTGGACCACGTGATGGCCTTTGACTACCATTGTTTTAATTGACTTTAGCTGTTTTCTTGAATGTACAACATCATTTTTCCTGCATGTGAATTTTTCCTTGTAATTTCTTTTGTGTCCCCTTGTAACTTCGGAGTGGGTGTGTGGGTTTTGCATTCGACAGTGGTGCACAAATGTGCATTATGTTGTACTTTGGGAAGTTTTATGAAGTTTTTACCATTGGCTTTGAATTCTGACTCTGTTTAGCTTGAGCTTTGCGCACAGAGGCAGGCCCCTAGATTACTCACGTTGTTTAGGCTACCCACGTTCAAGATTGTTTTCAGTACTTTTGGAGAATTTCATAAGCTTTGCCAAGATAAGGAGCTGGAATGTGTGGGAGCGCAGAATAATACGTGAGAACTGTTTTGCCTTTGGAAAACTTGCATGGAGTTTGACCAACTCCAGTAAGTTTCCTTGGATAAGGTAGTCTAGGAAACTTCCAGTGCTTTCTGATTATAAAACTGGAGTTTGTTGACTGGAAAGCAGGATTTTGGACCTGAGTGAAGGCGGACGCGTCTTATTCAGTGTAGGAGTTCCCGACTTGCTGAGTCTCATGACTGTGAATCGCCCATTCTGGAGTGGGCTAAGATGCAGTGTTTGCAGCCGGTGATGTATTTCGTTTGATTATTGGCAGTGTGATCTGTGAGTGTGTCCGTGTGTATATTCAAGTCTACAGTGGTTAGAATCATCTGATGTATTTAGTGTATATCTTTTCATGACTTGCATTTATCAGTGTCTATTTCTTGCAGTGGACATCCAGTATTATTATCAATATTATCTGTTTGTATTTTATTCCTTGTATTTTATTCCATGTATTTGACAGTTGCATTTGATTACTTATAAGTGTGTTATTATTGCTCCATATGCATTTGAATGTTGTTCATTTGACATCTGGGAAAGCCTTTTTGTAAGAGACTGTTGCACAAATAATAACCCATGCTTTATTCTGCAAACAGATTTTTGATGTGCCTCATTTTCTGAGTGTGAAATCCCTTTTAACATGTTTCTATTACTTTGCTGTGTGTGTGCCACAGTGTGGGGGTGTGGTATTTTCTATTATTTAAGAGGGTGAAGCAATACAGCCTCATAAATCTGGAGTAGCGCAATGCAGCACAAATCACTTTGTTGCACAACTCTGTCCTGGGCAGGCATCCCATGGGTGTTGCTGTGCGTGTTTTCATGTAACTCCCAAGGATTTTGACACATCCCCAGATTTACAAAACTAGTAAACTTGGGGATGCATCAAAACCTTACACCCTCCCAGAAGAGGGGCAACAAGGAGAAATATCTCAATTCCTCCTTGTTTCTTCTTCTTTCTATCGCTCTGCAGCACAAATAGAGGAATATGCCTCTCAGGAATGTTTTTGTGCAGGAATAATCTTCATCCCGCACAAATAACAATCCTGCATGCAACACAGACACCCTCCCACCATGGCGCAAAGGTGCCTGCTTCGAAGCTAGGCTGCCAAAACAGCGCCAGTGCAAGGGAAAGGACAGGGATGCACCGTATTGCCTTAAATACAGCGCATTATTGCCCTTTCCCTCTGGTGCAGCATGCCGCAGCAAGGTGACTTGCCGCGGGACACTGCATCAGTTTTTTGTAAATATGCAACTTACACTTTTGTAGTCGGTCCAGAAGTACACATGGTCATCCGCTGGTATTACAACACCCTCCCATCAAAAATATTAGAGGGAAAGACTTAAAATTACATTATTTTAAATAGTTATCAACATAACTGGATATACATTTATGTTAAAACAATACATAAAAATAGAACATATTTATTATTTGATTATGAAATATTTAATAACGTAATGTGAAAATAAGGGCCTGATTACGATCTTGGTGGATGGGATAGTCTCTAGTGACAAACATGACGGATAAACCATCTGCCAAATTACAATTCCATTATATTCTATGGAACTTGAAATATGGCAGTGGGGATATCTGTCACATTTGTGATGGAGTATCCCATCCGCCAAGATCGTAATCAGGCCCTTAGTTATTAATTTAACTATGGTGAAATCCAATTTGGGGGTTCACAGGGCAGGCCTGTGTTACTTGGCCTCTTCATTGTGGGCTATATCTTCTGCTGTCCTAGGGTCCATCCTAATATCTTTTAGTAAAAGTGGGCCAAGTACAACATCTCCAGCACTTCACTGTCAGTAGTAACAATGGTGAGCAGTGAAAGAACTCTCATGAAGGTAAGTATGTGGGTGCGTCAGACTCAGAGCTCTTCTCTTATCCAGCAGTCCTACCAAGGGATTGTTCAGGCCAATGCTTGTCCTTTCGTTAAGACAGTTATTTTATGACAATATAAAACACAAGCATAAATAATTTTCAAAAACATAGCCTAAGGCTAATATGAAGCTAAGAAATTTAGGTTCACTCGATGCTTGCCATTCAACCAATGACCCTTTGTACTACAGAGAATGTGTGGTAAGGCACATCGTGCAGGTGCAGCCTCTGTCTCAGTTATAAAATAGTGACTATATTTTTATATAATTTTTCAAACTGGCACCCATGTTCTGGGGTGAAACTAGCCACTTCGCCTTATACTGATAATCTGTAGCCACCAGAGGTATGTGAGGTCACAATTGAGTCACACAGCTGCACCACTGTGTTGGCAGTTGCAGGGTACCTGGTCGTGTTCTGTAGAGAATTATATCTGCCTCTCTCTATTTCCACTTCAATGTCAATCAGGCATTCAATGTTTCCTTCCAAATCAGAGTAGAACTTGCACAAAGGCCAGTGACTCTGCGAGAGATATTGATGGCTGAAACATATTGGCTAATTGACTTGGATTTATGACTCTTCATGTTCATCATGAATCCATATATACCTTGTTTTTAATATATCCAGGGTTCCCAGCATATAAAAGGAAATGTCTTGGGTAAACGCTGAGATATTTTTATGTAAAATATCTGGATCACTGTTGCTGACCAGAAAAACACTGTACAAAAGTCAACTACTTCACAAATAGTGGTTGAGTCCACTGGGGTGGTACTTACCTATTTCAGTTTGGCTAGGTCGCCATTCATAAAGCGTAGTACAAACTGTGGGTGAGGTCACCTATCCAATTCTTGTTGGATTCATGTAAGTAGAATACTGTAAGTTGGATTCCATTCCTCTGGCCGAAATGACCTTAGAACTAGTTGTGTGTCACATGTTTAAAATTGATCCAGTGAGATGTCACTGTACGAAGGGGCAGTACTTGGAAAATGTGCAATGGCCTATAACAATCCTCCAGAAAGTGATAAAATGTGACGGATCAGTTTCCTACATTAACACACTTCAGACTATCACCTGTGGCTCATTTTGCCATTTTATATTTTTTGTTAACATCTTGGTATGCTTTTAGACAATAGCTGTGTCTACAACAGGTACTGTTTGTTGAGTAACCTTGATTGTTGAGAAACAATAGATTTATTGTTTACAAACATATTTTTCAGTTGCCTACTAATCCCTCATCTGATTTAAACATAATTTCAAGCCCTTATCCTCTCTTGGTTTAGGACAATTGTAGGAAACAAACAATGTATGCTTGACAAGATAGCAAGTTTTTGTTAGATATTACCTGGTGTCAATTGCCACCCGCATTCAAATAAAACCCTCATTATTTTATACTATTTATCGATCGCACTGTGAACCTGCAGGCAGATGCTGAACATTAAATGAATAGGAGCCTGATTTATATTTTCTGGGACGGCTCGACCTCAGCCAGTGCAATGTAGTATATTACTTTGTTGTCCTGACATTGGTCACCTCTGCCAAACTTTGACATTTCCAGTGGCCCAGTGGACTTGTCAAGCATTGACACATACCGCTGTCACGACGGTTCTGGCCGCTGCCAGCACAATAGAGTAAATTACTCTGTTGTCCTGATATTGGTCCCCACAGCCAAATTTTGACATTTCCACTGGCCCAGTGGACATGTCAAGCATTGACACATACTGCTGTCACGACGGTTATGAACAATGCATTGTAACTTTGCCAGAAGGTTCCATCGAATATTACGGAGCTGTACGTCAGTTACAATTTTTTTTATTTTCATAAAGAAAATCCAACAACAGGATTTCTTGTTCAAAATAAAAATAAGCAATGTTCCCCCTTGCCATGGGAAATGAGTGCCATTGCAAGTGGGACATGTTTTTTTCTAATTTTTATTTTTAAAAGGGGGTATTAGGTACCTTTCAATGCCTACTACCGCCAGATTTTCCCAGGGGGTGACAGTCATTGAAAAACATTTGGCAGGCAGGCACATAGCTAGGCTATTTGGTTTTAGGTTTAAACCTATAATAACTGTTAAAACCCCACCGAAAGGAAAATAGCCATCACTGGTGTAATCATATAAACACTGAAAAAACACCTTTGCAACCACAAACTAAGTGCCATTCAAAGAAAGGAAAAGATGAGGTGAAAGAGTCATTTTTATTTTGTACTTAAGGGGCCAATGCAATGTAACTTTCTTACACAAGGTAGTATCAAGAGAGACTGGGCTAACATTATTCTGCTTGAGTTTTGTTGTTTAGGGATGTCACTGAAACATTGTCTCTTCCTCTTTCTTCTTTTTTTAGGTTTGTGGTCTTTGGTCTAAAGATGCAGTGTTTAGATGCATTTTAGGTCTTATTTAGTTATTTTATAAACTGTAGAGAATTGGGAAATATCAAAATCATATTTGAAATTTTGGCTACATTTGACTTCACTGAGAGGTGAAATGGCTGGACAAATTAGAATCTTTCCTAATATGTTGCATCACATTTACCCAGAGACTGAGAATGGGTGAAGTAATTTGATACATCTGTCCCCCTGAGTCAGTATTGATTGTAAGTGAATTGCCAAACAGCCCAGTTTTCAAACATTCAATGCAAGATGTAGTGAGAGGTATGTGTGAAACGAATGATGTCACCAAGCATTTGAGATAGTGGTGAAAACATGACACCAGGCGTTTGGTAAACATGGAACACAGTGTCACTTGGAATGCTGCTGAAAAAAGTTTCTACCGAGTTCAATTAAGATTGGAGTGATATTGTTTGTATTTGCAGTAATTCAGCTACGTATTTGAACAAGTTGTATGTTGGCCTGTCAAAAATCGATACCTGAGCTGAAGTGCGTCCCTGTAAGACATCCCTGTCACTTGCTAGAGTGTATGCTAAAAGCATCTTTACATTCTTCAGAGTTAATGAAGAATGCTATTGACTTAGTAGTCCATTCTGGTGCAGTAAAAAACATATTTGGTCCTCATATACCCTGTGCACACACTACCTATACACATGCACTATCAGTGCAGAAAGCAAGCAATAATTAAAAATAAATTAAAATTCCATAAACACCGGAAAAACACTGTTTCTGTTGTTTTTAATGGCGCAAAAATGTGTAACCGCTGATAACCACTGTTTTTTAAGGTATTGAAAAAACTGAAAAAAACCCACTAGAATTTGCCAAAAATAGAAACTGAAAACAGGAAAGCCTACACATAGCCAAACCTCTGATGGCCCTTACCACGTGGCTACTTCAGGCCCGGGAAGGAACATCACCATTTTACATGCCTTCTTTTCAAACACGATGACTTTTGACATACACTTCCCTGCATGACAGTGCAGGATTAGATTCTTGGAATCCATATTGCTTACAATATTCCACTTTGTAAGTACACTATCACGCACCTTGAACATTCAGTTTAAGGTCTGAACACGTTGTGCAAATGATGTGGTTAGTTATTCGTCTATGAGGCAATTGGTCTATCACAGAGACAACAGAGACAATAAACAAATGTCGACTGACAAGAAACACAAGAAAATGGTTATGAATACAAGCGTTTCTGTGCTCTAATCAGTGGAGCGCTCTGCTGGCATTCTTCAAAGTCACTGCACGAAGGAGTCTCAGCACAGCTGATTCCTGTTTTCTCTCTGTCCAAACTCTATTCTATTTTATTAGCACTTATATATTGCACAGCTACCCATAGGCATCCCAGTGCTGCATGTGCAAAAGCAACTCTACCAGGAATCAGTGGAAGGAATTCTGGAATACCCAAGTTTTGAGTGACTTACAGAAGCATACTTCATTTTTGTCGATCACAATTTAGCAACATTGTAGCAAAAGAATCGACCTTCCCATCTGAATCTTTTAATCAAAGCCAGAAATGCATTATAGAAACACAGAGTGTGGCCCAGAGATATGGGGGGATCAAAGATTGAGTGATCAGTGACCCTCTTTCCAGGAGGGCTCTGTGTGCGATGCAGAGAGATTTAAATTTGATCCGCTCTGCCACTGGGAGACAATGAGAAACCTTGAAGCTTTGTGGGGCAGAATTATGTCTCGGGACTTTGTGAATAATTCAGGCAGCTAAGTTCTGCACTGTCTGTAATATATGCGATGTCTTTTTAGGGGCTTCCGAGTAGAGAGAGTTTCTGCAGTCCAGACAGGCAAGTATAAGGGCCTGGAATGTAAGTGTTGGCAAAGACACTCATCCTGGAAAACTAGGTTAGGGAGCGCATGAAAAGAGTATGTCATACCCAGTACTGTTATGCACACTAATCTTCTCAATGGTTCAATAAATATTGAAAATGCCCCTTTTGTGTATTTCTTGTATACCTGCTTGAGAACGCCTGAGTGACTGAGCAAAAGGTTCTAGATATGATTTCCTTGGAAAGTCAGGGTTGTCATGTTCTAAAGTTGCCCAGATCGCTGGTTACACGTCTAGGTCTAGGGGTACTGGTGAGAGCACTGCAAGCTAGCAGGACCCTTAGGACGGCATGCACAGAATCAGTCCGGCATCATCCCAAACCTTATCTTGTCCAACAAATGCACACCTCTAACCTGGAAAGGGGGAAACAGTAGAACAACTCCATCTGAGGGTTTTGATCATGGTGGAGACAAAGCAGTCTCCACTGTTGTCAAACTGTGGCCTAATTTCATGTGGTGGGTAAACCATTATGTTTGCCCTGTATGTTTTGCTCGAAAATAGGGGGTACTATTGGAAACTCCTTTCCCACATTTTGGGTGAAATGGTCTCACCTTTAGATAATCTTAGGGGCATAATTATCAAGGTTTTGCGTTGCCCTTGCACCATGCAAGGGAATCCAAGGGCAATGCACAACCTAAATGAGCTTTGTCAAGCCACTCAAGGCTACCTTGATTGGCCATGAGTAGCTTGATAAATCCAGAGATATGAAAGACAGTGCAAATCTCCACCTTACTCTACAGCATGGAGGCGTGCCATGGGTGGACCGTGGATGTTTGCATGCATTCACCACTGGATTCTGACACAGTCCCTATGTACCAACATTGGTAGACCTGGGAAAGTATCAGAATTGAATGCCTCCTTAACAGAGGCGCAATGAGGAGAAATAGTTTTTTTTTTCCTTGTAGTTTCCTCTTTCCAAGTGTGCTGCATTCTGAATCACATTTTTAATAATTAAAATGCCTCTGCGGATTGTTTAGGGCAGGAAAGTGTGCATTCCTGCACAAAACCTACCCTGTTAGAAATACAGGCACCCTGGCAACATGACGCAATGGTGCCTGCATTGGCACTAGCCAGCCAAAAGTGTGTCAATGCTAAGAAATGACAGGAATCCCCCGTATACTGGTGGGGAGATTTATTAGGATTTTATGCAATTTTTGTGTCAGAAAAATGACGCAAATCCTCACAAATCTTCTTTTCCCGATTTACTTTCCAGTGCTAAGCTTGTTTAGCGCAAGAAATAACTGGAAAGTAATCCAAAGTGGCGCATAGCGCTGTTTGCATTACTTAGCGACAAGGAGGTGTACCATGGGTGGAGCATAGCGTGAGAAAACTGTAGGCGCAAAGACAGAGAAATGCTTTCATTTTTCCTTCCTTTTCCGACTTTGCATGTGCGCTGAACTGTACAGCACACATACAAAGTGGAAAAATGTCTAAGCAAAGTATTTTGTTCTGGAAAGTTCCCTTCCAGTAAACAGCCTATGCTAGACTCACGGAGACACACTTGCACCCTAGGGCAAAGGTGTCGCAGTGGCTCATGACAGCTGATTTCATTGCATCCGCAAGGAAGCGGGGAGGAGAGTGCCTTTTTTTGTAAATTGGGCGCTCGCCTCCTCTCTCCTTTTCACCCAGCGCAGCACAGCATAGCATTTGCGGCTGCTGCAGTGCGCTACGTAAAAAAAGGGGCAATCTCCCCCTACATGTCTTGCTGCATTGAACTGCATGAAATTTTGATAGATCTGGCCTCTTCTTAAATTTTGACTTTGGTGGACCCCTACTTAATCATTACTGAAATTCAGGAACTCAAGCTGAGTCATTAATGGAAGCGGGAGATCCCCTGCCTAAGCAATCTCTGTTTTTTTAACCTCAAAACACAGCATAAAAATACAAAAACTTGTATACATGCAACAAATGCGCAAATATAGATTTTTTTAAATTCACTTTCAAAAACGGAATTGATTTTCAAATTTTCCTTATTTATTTTTATATACTTTATTAGTTTTAATTGATTAATTTTAACATTGTTAGACTATCACAGACCCCCTGAGTAGGTCTCGCTGATGTCGAGGGTTAAGAACTAAAGCTCTAGAGCATAATCACCAGTACATCATTTTGGAAGTCATTGAGTCGGATTCATGTCAGCATAACACTGAAGCACATACTATAATCTTACACAAAAAGTGCTAAATACAGTTCAACATTTCTTGGGCGAAAATTAATGTGCATGGGAATTTGGTATATAAATCAACAAGATAAAATTATTGACATCTTTTTTTACCTTAATGGACTTCTGAAGGAGAGATGATAATGGAGTGTTAAAGATTAATTAAACAATATTCTCAAAAGAAATTGCCATATGAAGCACACTTTATTTGAAAAGGATTCATCTGTACCTAAATTATATGTCAAGAATCAGTGTGATTCTTCAGCCAATAACCAAAATATATTTCCAAATCATAGCACATTTAAAAAAGCAAAGAATACAGGGTTGACTTTTGGTCATATCAAAAAAAAAATGTGGCGAAGTACAAAAAAGGATCACAGTGGTTAGTTAAAGGGTGAATGATTTTAGCATTTTGAAAAATGAATGAAAATAATTAACTCTATATTTTGTAAGTAAATGCAGAAAGTGCTGAAGACAATGTTAAATGAAGGAATGAGCAGCTGGTGAATTACATCATGTGATTCAGTGACATGGTGTGCTGAAGAGATGTAGACAATAATGATCGAACTATATTTCCAAATTCTGGTACATTTTAAAAACCACATTCGGAATACTGGCATTTAATCATGATCATATAAAGACAAAAACAAGTGTGGTGAAGTACAAAAAAAGGTTGTACAGTTAATTCAAAGATGAATGGTTGCAGCATTCGGAAACTGAATGCAAATATTTAACTTTATAATTTATAAGTAAATGTAATAGAGAGACAGTTGTTATTGTGGACCTATGTGGAAATGCTCTATCAACAAACAGACCTCCATGGTCTCTGTTGACTTCTGAGATGCATTAAAATAGTAATGAACTCTGAATGGGCTGGTGGTAAGCATCACATAGGGTGGGAAACTTGTTTTACTACTCCCAAAAGCAGAAAGTGCTGTAGACAATGTTAGTGAAGGAATGAGCATCAGGTGAATTATATCTAACATCTTTACTCAAACATAGGTCTGTCTTTCTATTGTATCTAGAAACCTTTGTTCCACATTTCGGGTGAAATGGTCCATCAGTGAGAGAATCCAAGCATTTTCGCTGCTAGAGCATAATTACCAGCATCTCATTTTGAAAGTCATTGAGTTGGATTTATGTCAGCGGAACACTAAAACAATTATTAAGATATTAGATAGAATGAAAAATACATTACTCTACTTATTGTAAGAAAATTAATACAATGTGAAGTTGGCATATAAATCAACAAGGTATTATGTTAACTTCTCTTACCACACGTGCACCCTGAAGGAGAGATAAGAACATAATGTTAAATATTAACCAAACCGTATTCTCATAAGATATTGCCATACAAAGCACATTTTATTGAGAAGGATTCCACTTAACCGTACAATTATGAAATTTGCAATTGTGGGAAATATTTTAAATAAATGTGAACAAGCAGTATGATCCTTAAAAAAAGGTAATTCAGTGACAGGGTGTGATGAAGCGATAATGGCAATAATGATCGAAATATATTTCCAAATTCTGGTACAATTTAAATATCACAATCAGAATACTGCCATTTAATCCTGATCATATAAAAACAAAAACAAATGTGGTGAAACAGAAAAAAAGGTTGTAAAAGTAATTCAAGTTTGAATGGTTTCAGCATTTGGAAATTGAATGCAAATATTTAACTTTATATTTTATGAGTAAATGTAATAGAAGTATAGTTGCTATTATCGACCTATGTGGAACTGCTATATCAACAAACAGAACACCATGGCCTCTGTTGACCTCTGAGATGCAGTAAAATACGAATGAACGCTCACTGCGCTAGTGGTAAGCATCACACGTAGTGGCATAAGAAATGACAGCACCGTGCTGCGTCATTTAAAAAAAATTGCAGGGATGCTCTCTATGAGGCATATTTACAAGCCCCTAGTGCCACCGGAACGTCACTTTTTTGGACGCTCCTGTGGCTCTGTGTGCAGGCCCATATTTACAAGGCCACTAAAGCCACTCTGTGTGGCTTTTCATGGCATTGTAAATACGACCCCTTTTCACACATCACTTTGCGTGAAAGAGGCATGCAATGGGGGCTGTTGTGGGTGCACTGCTTTTTGACACTGCCCTAGGTTTACAAGGATGTGTAAATCTGAGGCAGTGCCAAAAACTAACGCCATCAAAAAGTAGGCATTAGAGTGGGGCAACGAGGGGAAATACTTTTTTTTCACCTCATTATTTACTCTCTCGATGTGTGCTACATTCTACAGCACACATAAAAGGAGCAAATTGCCTTTAATATTTGTTTATGTGCAGGAAGGTGTCCCTTCCTTCACATAAACAATCACCCCTGAAATGTAGGCACCCTTGCACCATGGCGCAAGGGCGTCTGCATTGGCGCTAGGCAGCTTTTTTGCCACCTGCGCAAGGGAAAACACATGGGTGCACCATATTCGTGTCAACACGGCTCAGTCCTGCAATTTTAAAATGAAGCAGCTCATCGCTGCCAAATTGCTTGTAAGGCTGTCCTGCGTCATTTCTTTGTAAATATGCCCCTTAGTATGGGAAACCTGCCTTTCAACTTATTCTGACATGGACCCTGAATACACCAAATGCAGAAAGTGCTGCAGACAATGTTAAATGCACGAATGAGCAGCAGGTGAATCACATCTAACGTCTTTACTCAGATATACCTTGAACAACTTATGATGGAATTGTACAACGCTATGATCTGGTTACATTATTAAACAAGCAGTGACAAAACCAAAAGCTCAGCCTTTAAAGTGCTTGTCAATGTAAATAAAGACACACACAAATGCCCACAGATTATGTGTGTGATGTCTCTGATTAATCACCTTTTTTTGCCCGGGATAATGGGTTGGGGGCGAGATTCTGTTACACCTCACAGCATGAAAGGAAAGATGCTGCATACATTTCTCTTAACCAAATTTTTGGTTTACAAATGATTATTTATTAAACTGTTTTATAATGCTGCTCGGCTTGTTGTGATTAGTGCATTTTACAATAAGCAAACAAATTCTAATCATTGTGACATAAACTTTCAATTTATCTAGTGGCAGGGTAGTGGCGGTTTTGGAGTCCATGGGCCTCGAGACGCGAGACACTCATGGGTGATTTGTTCTGCACTATAAATGTCTGATTGATAGATTGATAGGAAAAATGCTCAGTTCAGAGATAGGGGGATATGTTCTCTGGTCATGAATAATTCAAATAATTATGGAATAGGTGTATCTTTCGAAATATTTGAAAAGGAAATGTGGTTTTGCTGAGCAGTCAGTCAGACATTTAAGAGACCGCTAGCTGCAACAGTGAAGTATTGATTAAAGGCCACTGATGTTTTGAATGTTTGTGTTCCAACAGGAGCAAGTCTGTGTTTCTTAGGCCAAGTTGTCCTCCAGATATTGTTGACATTTTGGTGAGGTAAGGTCAATTCCCATATGAAGTGCCTTGTTATACAGACAGCTAATCTTAAATTTAGTCTGATCCTTGATTGGAAGCCATTGAAGATCTTTCAGAACTGATATTATTTGACTGAATTTCCTCATCATGTCTACAACTGCTACAGTGGAGTGGAGGGTAGCTTCGAGTAGAATCTGAGGTGATTACGGTGGCCAGCCACAATAGCACTGCCACTTTGAAGGAGGGATATAATTTGAGCGTGGGATACAATTAATCCATCCATGGTGATCGAATTTGCGGTCAGTTTGAGGAGGCCATATTTAATGTCTCATTTGTTCAGCTGCAGATCTAAGGGCAGAAGCACCTTCTTCTTGGATTGGTCTCTGGTGAAAAGTCTGCCTTAATATGCATCTTGAAGCCATCAAAGTCTTTAGGGGCCATGTGTTATGTGCTTCCATGAGGATTAGGCGAATAAGGGCTTTGCGTAGGAAGCAGGTGATCAGAGGACAAGGTCTTTTGGAGTCCACAGCGGAAGAGCTAAATGGGTGGGACCATATCCTAGGTATCCTCTGGATCTTCAGTAGTGGTGTGAAGGACAGGACAGTGATGCGGGGAAAAAGATTTAAAAGGAACATCTTGGAATCATCATGTTCCAGAGTCTCAGGTACACACTAATTCAGATGTTGTAGCGACATGACCGGTCTTCGAGAATGGTCAATTTACTGTTGAGGAATTGTCTTTCCAAGTCCAGTGATTCCTGGTGCCCCATTCGACCTTCCATGATGATCAGCCACAGTGCTACTGTGTCTACTCAGGACTGGAGGGGCCTATGTCAGCCTTTATGGACTCGGCGCCTTGAATGAGATCTGTTATTTTCAGGTCTATGGCAGGTCGGAACCCAATGGAGATATACGTTCCTTGATGATGACATCTAGGGGCACATCTGGTTGTGTTGATGTAACAGCCATTGTCGTGCCCCCTATTACCTCTGTGATGTGCAACTGGGGAGAGGACTCGTCCAAAGTCATTTAGCAGGTGCCAGGATTAGCAGTATGAGCAGAGGCAGAAAGAAAAAGCCCAACTGTACAGTGACGTTGGACAGATGATAAGGAGACCGTCAGCACTGATCAAGCCAGGAAGAAGGTAGGCAGTGCAGCTTCCTGTCATGCAGCCGTTGCAGGAGTGGGTGAGTTGCCCCAGCTCTGGAAGAAAGGCATGTAATGCAGACGTGTCTGCCACTAGAAATGCGAAATACCTTGCCCTGGTTCTCCAGGGTGATCGACTTTAAGGTATGGCGATAGAAGCAATAGACCGGACTGAGCTCCACCCATGGCAGTGGAAATGGTCAGTGGAGCGAGCACTGTCGTACTTTAATTTCTGCCACTGCGTAGGGGACAGGGCCCTACCCCTGTCTATCTTGGTATTAACAAACCGCAAATGGTAAATGCGGTATGTACGAGTGCTTTATATATCGTTCTAGCTATGAATGCACTGCGTACACGTTATTCTGCTTCACTACGCGGGTTCCATTTTGGAAGCAGTGGCCATCTTGTTATTGCCCTCACATAGGCTATAATGGAGCAAATACGGGCCTCACAGTATATGTGCTTTCCCTCTGACTTCTCTGTGACCTGGGCAGCTGGCTCTGCTGCCCCGGGTCAAACCGGTCTCACGAGCTCCCCTTCCTCCGTCCACCTGTGATTAGCATCAGGGCTTGACCCGTCATAAAACCCTTTCATTTTATACAATCCCCCGGCTAATCTCTTCCACACCTGCTTGTCTCTGCTTTATGACTTGTTTCCCAAAACAGGAGATGCTCATGTTTATTGGGGGGTCTATTTACATCAAACATGGGATCTGAACCTTATTGTGTAAATCATTGTGGGCTGGCCGAACTGGAATGTGGGATGGTCATCATGACTCTGCTTTTTCGTTTGTAATGTATACCTTTATATGGCCATATCGTAAACCAAGGAATGTGTGCCTGGAGCATGATATTTTGTACTTAAGGAGAAGTCCGTCCCCATGATTTTCAGCAGTCTCCTGAGAACATACACGCTGTTGTACTTCTAGGATACCTGTAATTGGTCTGCAGCCAATAAACGAATCTTTGACTTCACCCAGAAGACTCTGTGTTTCTGTAGGTCTGGAACAGGGTGAACCCAGAAGTCATAGGGTGTGTGCCCCTGCACCGCTGGGACTAAAATACCCAGTACTTCAGTTTGGCGCCCAACTCGGGACGATTTCAGCGGTACCAGTCCAAGCCAGAGGTTCGTGAGGAGCTTCGTGTGGAAATTCCGGAGGAAGGCCGCCACTTCATCGACCCCTGCATGTCGACGTGGTCCGAAAGTCTTTTCTGCGAGGTTCTCCGTGTCCCGACGGCTACGAAGGACTGCTGCCCTGATTAATCGACCTGTTTTGGACCCTTGACGAGAGTTTGAGAGAGCGAAACAATCGAGAGAGTCTTCTGGTGACGTCATCGATCAGCAATATTCAGTTAAGTATAAGTGGAGCGTCTCCCATTTGTTTTTGGCATCCTTAGGGATCGTTTGATTTGGTAATTTGGTCATTTGGAGTTTGCAAACGCCAAAGCCAGAGGACTCGTGTATTCACGAGAATATCGTATCCGATAATCCTTTGACGTTTGGATCTAGACTAGTGAGCAAAGATGCCTGGTTCTGGACTATTTGGTAGATTATTCTGTTTGGGTTGTGGAAAAGATTTCCAGCTGGAGGAATCATGTCCGGTTCCTCCGGTTGGAACTCCAACTTATGAGCTCTATGTAAAACATGGCGTAGGCCCCATTGCATATAACAAAGTGTGGATCCACTACACCAGGAAAGATGGTGTTTTAAAATGGCCCCAAAATGGTAGTTTTGATACCGATATTTTAGATAACTTAGAAATTAAATTGTTTAAGAAGAAAGCCCGGCCGGCGATGTTTGACTCTTTCCGCTTATGGCGAAAGGAAGCCAAACAAAAGGAAATTAAGCTAGCGAAAAAGAATAAGAGAGAGAAAGGTATGACAGTGATGCAAGCAGCTGTACAATTTAAAGACAATGAGGAGGAGCAGATGAGGGAGCAATTGCATAGGCAGCACAAGTTAGGGATTGACAAATGTTACCCAGCTTTACCACATTCTAAGCAGAATGAGTCCGAAGAAAAGGAGAAAGATCCCCTGATGTCACATTTGTTGAGTTCGCCACCCCCGTATGCTCAAACTGCCACGGCGCCTCCCCAGCTTGTAAATATGCCGCCTCCAGTGCATATACTGCAAGCCTTGCCGCAACCGCCAGTTGCTTTGCAGCCAGTTCCCATCCCTGTAGCGCAGCCCTCTCAAGCGCCGCCAGTTGTGCTTCCAACTGCCCCCGCACTTCTTGCGACTTTGCCTAATACAGCAACTGCCTCCCCTAACACTCTTCCTTCCACCACTCCAGTGCCTGTCTCTACATCCTCTTTTCTTCCCTCTGTTTTTCCCCCTGTTCTCGCCTCAGCTTCTCCTTCAGCGCGACAACGTTTAGCTAATGTGGTTACTACATTGATGTCGCCTCTCTTTGACTCGTCTGGTGCGACTCCTGGTTTACAGCGTAAGCAGTTGCGTAGTCAGTTGCCTAACCCCGATGAGAAAAAGGTAATAGATAATATGGCGCGCAGATGGATTGATTTAAAGAATGCTTTCTTTAGTATCCCAATTGCAGAAGAGAGCAGAGACATTTTTGGTTTTAGTCTGGGAGGCCGAAGCTTCCGCTTCAAACGCGCTCCCCAGGGCTACTGTGAGAGTCCATCCATATACAGTCAGGCTTTGAAAGCGCAGCTTGATGCACTTGTTTTACCTAGTGGCGCTATCCTGATTCAGTACGTGGACGATTTACTGATCGCTGCGGATACTGAAAAGATCTGTAAAGAAGCCACATTGTCATTGTTGCGCCATTTATCTGCTTTCCATCACAAAGTGTCTCTCTCTAAACTGCAATATTGTCGACAAGAAGTGACCTACTTAGGTCATCTCTTATCGAAGGAGGGAAGGAAACTGACCCCAGAAAGAATTCAAGCCATTGCACAGTTGAGTGTGCCAAAAACACAGAGAGAAGTGCGTGCTTTCTTGGGCATCACTTCATACTGTAGGCATTGGATCCCTAGTTTTTCCTTGTTGGCAAAACCTTTGTTAGCGTTAACATGTAAAGACACACCAAATCCTATCCCATGGTCTGAAGAGTGCCAGAAAAGTTTTTTGGAATTGCGTAATGCATTGTGTTCAGCACCTGTGTTGGGTACTCCTGACTATAGCAAGCCTTTCACATTGTATGTTCACGAGAAAGATGGATGTGCGTTGTCAGTGTTAACACAGCCTTTTGGCGATAGACCGCGCCCATGCGCATATTTTTCATCAACCTTGGACCCTGTAGCAAGGGCATTGCCAAGCTGTCTGAGAGCGACAGCTGCTGCAGCGATGTCTATCCGACAATCTGCTGGTTTGGTAATGGACAACACATTGATCGTGATGGTTCCACACGCTGTAGACACATTATTAAATAGGACCAAGACACAACACTTGACTAGTGCGCGGCTATCAGGTTATGAACTTACACTCTTAGCTAATCACATACACATAAAGAGATGCAATACGCTGAATCCAGCCACATTATTGCCAATTCCAGCAGACTCAGATGAGATTGAGCAACATGACTGTCTGTTCAGAACAGAAGAAGAGACGAAAGGGAGAGTAGATCTAAAAGATACTCCCCTGACTGAGTGTGATGGCACTTTATGGGTAGATGGTTCATGTTTTAAACTCCCTAATGGTGACACGACTGCTGCATATGCTATCACGACTTTACACACGGTCGTGGAAACTGCACGAGTGCCACATAATTCGGCCCAAGCAGCAGAATGAATCGCCCTCACGAGAGCATGTGTGTTGTCTGAAGGAATGAGAGTGAATATCTATACAGATAGCCAGTACGCCTTTGGCGTGGCTCATAATTTTGGGCGACTGTGGAAAGAGCGTGGGTTTCTGACATCGCATGGAGCTAAAATTCAGAATGGCAAGTTGGTGAATGATCTCCTTGAGTCACTGACCCTACCGTTGCAAGTTGTGATTATGAAATGCAGTGCGCACAAGAAGGTCACAGATGATGTTGGACGTGGGAATGCGTTTGCTGATGAGACCGCGAGAGAAACGGCACAGAATGTGAAGACTAGAATGTATGTTGCAGGTCCCGCAAGATGGGTTAATGATGTGGGAATGTGTGAGAACACAATAGAGAGTGTGAAGTCGCTTCAAGCTGAAGCCACAGAGGAAGAGTTAAGCAAGTGGAGAGAAAGTATGGGTAAGTTGGATGAGAATGGTTGTTGGATTGATCTGACAGAACATAGGCGATGGTTGTTGCCTGATGCATATGTGCTTGCAGTGGTTACTATGGCACATGGAATGGCACATATCAGTACGAAAGGTATATGCAAGTTGTTGGCTCCAGTATGGCAGAATACTGGGATTCCCAAGTGTGCAGAGAATGTGGTCAAGAATTGCATAGTATGTTTGAAGTACAACCCTGGTAGGGGAACCCCAACTCCAGCTGGTCACTTTGCACCCCCATCATGTCCATTTGAAGTTTTGCAGCTGGACTTTATTCACATGGAAAGATGCAATAACCTGAAATATGTACTGGTGGTTGTTTGTGCTTTCTCAAAATGGATAGAGGCTTACCCTCTGAAAGATAACACTGCCCTATCCACAGCCAAAGAGTTTTTCCCTAGGTTTGGGATGCCAAGAATGGTGTGGTGTGATAACGGAAGTGAGTTTGTGGGTAAAGTGATGAAAAATGTATGTGAAGGGCTAGGGATAAAGCAGAAGTCCCACGCTGCAAATCACCCCCAATCAGCTGGATTAGTAGAACGCTACAATGGAGCCTTAAAGCTCAAGTTGGCCAAAATCCAGGCGAGCACCAGTCTTATATGGCCTGACGCTCTGCCTCTAGCACTCCTGTCCACCAGAATGACCATACACTCACGAGTGGGACTTAGCCCTTATGAGGTCGTCTTTGGCCGCCCGGCTAACGTATGGGGCGTGCCAAGACCGGCGAAGTTCAGTGAGATAGAACATCCAGTACTGCTCGACTACCTGTATGATTTGACTGTTAAACTGCGTGTTTTGCACCAACAGGTACATGATACTCTTCCCCAAGCCTCTGAACCTCCTGGACACCCTATCAACCCTGGTACGTGGGTGCTAGTCCGGAATTTCCAGCGCAAGAGCAATGACGAGCCTCGCTGGATCGGCCCTCATCTTGTTCTTCTTTCGACAAGATCAGCAGTGCGAGTGAAAGGGAAGAAGCACTGGATTCATGGCACCCACTGCAAAGTAGTCCCCTTGCCTCTGCCATATGACCAGTGGGTCAAGGAGGGTATTGCCGATTCAGAGACAGACATTGTACCTCGCTTTGTACCATTCAGTGACGCACGCCTGAAAGACACAGTTTCAGACCAAGAGAGTGACAATATTCTGCAGGAAGCTGTGCCACCATCGAATCGATTGGACACCACTGAGCCTGAACTTTTGTTCCAAGACCAAACAGCACCTGGCCGTCTACGCTATAACTTGAGACCAAGGCCCATGGACAAATAAAGATTTCCTTACTATTTCCTCTTTTTGACATTTTTTGCTCTCCCATCTGAAGGACTTTCTTGATTTTTGTTTTTCGAACCACCATCCGGGTTCTGCCGCAGGGTCGCGGTGCCAAGACTTTGGGGTACAGGCCGAAGACGCTAGGTCAACGGTTCTGGTTGGTCTAGGGCGTTTCCCTGGACTGACAGGCGTACTCCTTAGCAGAAGAAACTCATCCGCCGCGAGCGGCCCGAGTAGAGGATGGAGTTTTTTAAGATGGAGAGACCGATTGAGGAAATGAACTTTAACGCAAGGATGTGTAGAATTGTGAAAAGTAAATGTTTTGTCTTTTTGTGCCTTTTTACACTGTGTAGTATCATAATGTTTATTGTAGGATTTGTGTTCTTCTCCGCTCAAAAGCCCATTGCACCCACTGAACAGCCTATACCTCTTTCTACTGCCTCCTCTCACTCTTTTCACCCTTTGCCTGAGCACGAACAGAGCAGACGATCAGAGTTCGTAAATAACTCGTTTATCCAGCTCTTGCACCAGCACCAACTGGTAATGAATACGACCAATTGCTGGGTGTGTGGGTTAATGCCACATACCATTAACAAGGGTATTCCCTACCTGGTGCTGCCGTACAGTTACAATGGATCGTCATGGGCATTCCAAACCATGTTTCTCTATGCTCTAGATACGTACTCCCCTCGTCAACCGCGTTCCATCAGACCTATCACCAATAATAAGGCTTTGATGAAAGGAGTTGCCGATATGAGTAGGGATATCGATGCATACTCATCCATTCCCAAAGAAGAGTTGAGACCTTATGTGGGATGGAACGCGACGGGGTATAGTATTAGTCTGGGTGAAAGACAGCGAAAAATCTCATCTCCAATCTGGGTCGTACCCCACATGGGTCGGTTCTGCTTACAGGGTAATGGTCAGAATCCTAGGGCTCAACTGGGAAGGAGTGACTGTACTGAAACGTACACCTTCCCGTCGCAGTTTTCCCCTGCGTTTTTGGCTGCCAAGGGCACATATTTCATCTGTAATGACCGAGCATATACATGGCTGCCCCCTGATTTCTCGGGCACATGTTATATTGCGAACTTGCTTCCGCCGACATTTACTGCCGCCTCTGACTATCACAAGACCAGAGTTGTGAGAGGTGTGATTAGTAAAGAAGATACTGCTGGTCAGGAAGCGGGAGACTTCTTCTTGGGTTTCCTGCCGTTTTGGGGACCTATGGTCAATAGTAGGAACCTGAGACAGCTGACACGTGTGGTTGAATCCACTGTCAATGTGACGGCTGGTGCCCTTAGTAATCTGACAGCTGAGCTCCAAGCGGATCGCCTTATGACTCTGCAGAACCGCATGGTTCTAGACGTTATCCTAGCAGACCGTGGTGGGGTATGCAAGGTCATCCAATCCAGTTGCTGCATTTTCATACCAGATAATGCTCCAACAGTGTATCAAGCCATCTCCAAACTCCATAAAATATCTGAAGCCATACACGTGGATAAGGGAGATTGGTCACTGGTGGGGTGGTTCTGGGAATTGATATCTGCCTGGGGTTGGAAAGTTCTGATGGTCATTGGAATGATCTTAGCCATTCTTTTCCTGTTCTGTCTGTGCATACAGTGTGCTCCTGCGATATGTGGCCTCTGTGCTACCTTATGTGTAAGGAAACCTGTATCGAGGGACGAACTAAGTAATAGGATGATGCTACAGCAACATCTCCATGACTTCGTGAACATTGACCTAGACTCGAATTAAGATGAGTATAGTGATTGCCTATGTAAGGGCAAAAGGAGGGTCTGTCGTACTTTAATTTCTGCCACTGCGTAGGGGACAGGGCCCTACCCCTGTCTATCTTGGTATTAACAAACCGCAAATGGTAAATGCGGTATGTACGAGTGCTTTATATATCGTTCTAGCTATGAATGCACTGCGTACACGTTATTCTGCTTCACTACGCGGGTTCCATTTTGGAAGCAGTGGCCATCTTGTTATTGCCCTCACATAGGCTATAATGGAGCAAATACGGGCCTCACAGTACATGTGCTTTCCCTCTGACTTCTCTGTGACCTGGGCAGCTGGCTCTGCTGCCCCGGGTCAAACCGGTCTCACGAGCTCCCCTTCCTCCGTCCACCTGTGATTAGCATCAGGGCTTGACCCGTCATAAAACCCTTTCATTCTATACAATCCCCCGGCTAATCTCTTCCACACCTGCTTGTCTCTGCTTTATGACTTGTTTCCCAAAACAGGAGATGCTCATGTTTATTGGGGGGTCTATTTACATCAAACATGGGATCTGAACCTTATTGTGTAAATCATTGTGGGCTGGCCGAACTGGAATGTGGGATGGTCATCATGACTCTGCTTTTTCGTTTGTAATGTATACCTTTATATGGCCATATCGTAAACCAAGGAATGTGTGCCTGGAGCATGATATTTTGTACTTAAGGAGAAGTCCGTCCCCATGATTTTCAGCAGTCTCCTGAGAACATACACGCTGTTGTACTTCTAGGATACCTGTAATTGGTCTGCAGCCAATAAACAAATCTTTGACTTCACCCAGAAGACTCTGTGTTTCTATAGGTCTGGAACAGGGTGAACCCAGAAGTCATAGGGTGTGTGCCCCTGCACCGCTGGGACTAAAATACCCAGTACTTCAGCACCCAAAATCTCACAGTCCCTGAATAGTGCAAGGGCAATGCTGTAGACTAGGACCCACGAGAGGTGTGGCACACGCCACTTGTGTAAATTACCAAATAAATGGTGAAGGAAGGGCTTTCTGTTAATTGACCCTGAGAATTCCGAGTTGTGCCAAAATTCTGATCGCAGGGCAGCTAAGGGGGGGGTAACATCAAGTCCCTGGGGCCCCACTTAACACTGTCATAGGTAGCTCACCAAGGTAGTCACAGGAGTCTATAGGCATAGTCCCTCTGTTTGAATGTGCTTTGCAGGGCAATGTCGGGTGTCTGTAGTGGGCTGTGGACATGTCGGCCTGGCAGTTACAGTTTGTAGTAGGTGAGGCCCCCCGAGGGGCACTGGAAATTAGTGGAAATCCTCAGGAGAGAGTTCTCTCAGCATTATAAAAAAGGGTCAGGCAGGGGTAAGTTTAAGGCCTTGGGACCTGCAGTTGTTGGAGAGGTTGTTGGAATCCAAAGAGCTGCTCAATGCAGGCCCAGATGGCCACTTGGAATGATCCCAATAGGGGTTGTAGCCCTGCTGCACGGATGCACTTTGGAGGGCAGCAGAGGTTGCCTGGAATGGACTGTAGGGGTGTCGGCCCAGCTGGTCACTGTTGGTTGTAAGTGGGGTTCCCCGGTGGGGCTGATAGCAGACAGATATCCTAAGAAGGCAGTCAACCCTATCCATATATCAGAAAGCAGGAGCAGGTGGGGGGGAGGAGCTGTAGCACATCAGGGCTTCAAGCCCTCAGGTTCATCAGTGGTTGGAGAGCCCGTGGCTCAAGTTATGGCTAGATGTCTGTGGGGCATGGACCCACCCAGGGGTATCAGCGGGGATGGCATGGTTGCAGAAGTATGGATCATGCTTTCCCCAAGTCATCCGGTACCTTAGTGAGTGGTGGCCATCATGGTACATTGCACAATCCCTCCCCTTAGGAAGCAGCCACCTTCTTGGTCTATGGCATGACTCCATCCTTCATGTGTGACTCCTTAGACGATAAGATGAGGATAGAGGAAATTCTATCAGCCATCTCAAAACTAAAGAAGACCAAGACTCTGGGCCAAGATGGATACACTTCAACTGTCTACAAATTATACTGCAATGTGCTAGGTCCTCAGATAACAAGACTGTTTGATGAAATTGAGGATAGGAATGGAATGGAATGGAAAGGCATTTCTAAAATGTATGGCTACTCGGAAGCAACCCAGCACTGGTAGCGTTGCGGTTCCCACTATAAGCAGTCCTAAGGAAACAGATGCGTTTTGAGTTGCTTTCTGAAAATCGAATGGTTGGGTTGCAGGTGGATAACGGTGGGTAGATGATTCCACAGTGTTGCGGCATTGAATGAAAAGCGTTGTCCTCCGCTTCGAGTTCTCTTTATTATTGGGACTACTGCCAGTTGTTTATTGTCTGATCTTAAAGATCTCTTGGGGTGGTAAGATTGGATAATGCCTTTGTCTGAGAATGCTTTATGCATAATACATAGAGCCTTAAACTGGACTCTTTCGTGTATGGGCAACCAGTGGAGTGATGCAAGTGCCGGCTTGGCTGATAGGCGTTTGGGGGTGTTCAGAAGCAATCTTGCAGCACAGTTTTGGACTATCTGTCATTTTTTTATTGTGGTGAGTGGTGCTCCTAGATAAAGGGCACTAGCATAGTCCAGGCGAGATAAAATCAGAGCTTGAAGCAGTAGCTTTCTAGCTGAGAAGGGTAGCAGAGGGAGGATTTTTCTTAGCATTCTAAGGATCCTAATGCAACAGGCTGCCACCTTTCCCAATGGCTTTTTAAGATCCAGTTTTTGGTCTAGCCTACACCTAAACTCTTGATGAGGAGCTTTGGGGAAGGGTGTCCCCAAACAGCTAGGCCAGAAGGAATCTATATTCAGTGAGGTGGAATTGCCCAAGAGCATGAGCTCAGTTTTAGCTCCATTCAGCTTTAAATAAGAGTTGTCCATCCAGCTTGCCACTTTTTCGAGGCATAGGGCTAGTTTTGAGCCTGTGTTTTCCTGTTGATTGAGCGCAACAACCAACTGGATGTCATCTGCATAGGTGACAATTTGAATGCCGAACGGTGTAACTATGTCTGCTAACGAGCTCATATATATATATATTAAATAGAGAGGGGCTCAGAGAGGAGCCCTGAGGAACCCCACATGTAAGGGGAATTTGTTTAGAGGTAATTCCTTCTTCAAAGACGATGATAGATCTATCCTCTAAGAAGGACTGCAGCCACTTTATTGCTGTTCCTGCTACTCCTATCTTGTTCAGTCTTTGAATCAACAGCTGGTGGTTTTACGTGTCAAAAGCTGCGCTGAGGTCTAACAGAATGAGTGCAGCTCAGCCTCCTCCATCTAAGATTTTCCGCAGTTCCTCCGCTGCTATCAATAGTGCAGTTTCTGTACCATGTTGTGGTCTAAATCCATTCTGTGAAGGATGGAAACGAGAGTTGTATTCAAGGAAGGAAGAAAGAGTGCGATTAACATGTTTCTCAGCCAATTTCCCAATCCCTGGTAATAGAGAGATAGGGCGGTAGTTGGAGAGTACTTCAGGGTCAAGGTTATTTTTTTTAGGAATGCTCTAACCATGGCCTGTTTCCATTGAGAGGGCACTATTCCAGTTGCTAAGGAAGCGTTAAACACGTTTAGAGCCAACGGGGACATTGTTTCGAAGATCAAGTTTAGAATGTTGGAGGGGGCAACGTCTGACGGTGCTCCAGACTTGAGTTGACTGAGGATTCCTTGGAAGGAGGGTAGGTCCAGGAGGGGAATGACCTCCAGCAGCTGGTATCCCTCTTGGGCTGTCTCATCAGGTGGCAATGAGATATAAGGCTTCGTTACTCAAGGAAAGGAGTTGTAAATGACTTGTATTTTATTGGAAAACAATTCTGCCATTTCATTGCACCGTTGGGGATGTCTGTGAAAATAGTGAGAGGCACAGGGGGGGTAAAAAGAAATTTAGCAATTCGGAAAATTTCCAGTGGACAGTTCGCTGCCGAAGTAATTTTTGCCTCATAGTAGCGGGCTTTAGCTGCCTTTATTTCTGTTTTGTAGATCTTTATACGCTCTTGATAGTTGCTTTTATTAGTTGCAGGGGGGAGTCTCCTCCATATTCTTTCTATTTTTTTGCTAGATTGTCTAAGTTCCCTGAGTTTTGGTGTATACCATGTGTAGTGATTAGGTCCTGTTTTATTGTTGATCTGTTTTTTTTGGTAAAATATTGTCAAGTGATGACTCTAACCAGTTAACTAAATTTTAATTTGCGGTGATGGGATTGGTTTCATGATTGGGAACTGTGTCTTTCAAATTGGTCACCTAGGCTTCTATGGACAACTTTGACCAAATCCGCACCAATTTTTTTGTTTTCTTGGTCGCAACAATTACATTCTGTACTGTCCATGAGAATGGGATTAAAAAATGGTCGGTCCAAGGAACTGGAATAGGATCCTTAACCCAAAGATCAGAGATATTCTAGAAAATCGGGTCCAGTAGATGGCCTTTACAATGAGTAGGTCCTTTAACTAATTGATTTAGTTAGAGTGATTCCAGACCTTCTACAAGTTCCACTCTAGTTGGGGACAAGGTATCGTCGAAATGTAGATTAAAGTCCCCTAGGAGGGGCAGATTTGGAAGGGAACTGGCTAAATTAGCCACAGTATCAGGGAGATTCTTAAAGAAATTACCTAAGGCACCTTGGGTCGATAAATTAGAATCCCCGAGAAGGTCCTAACATGCGAAATGCTTAAGGAAAAATATATACTTTCACAGTCTGGTAGGGGATTATTAGTGGAATGACAGTTGAATTTATTCTTATATTTGATGGCTAGTCCACCCCCTTTGCCTATATCTCGACCCAGCCTCAGAATTCCATAGCCTGGGGGGAGTGCTTGAACAATCATAGGGTCAGCCTCGTTATTCAACCATGTCTCTGTTAGAAAGAGAACGTCCGGGCTTTCCTCTTCAAGTAAGAGGTAGATTTCTATTGAATGTTTAACTAATGAGCGGCAGTTCAATAAAAACATTTCAATAGTTTCTGTGTTACTGTGAACCATGGGTATTTCAAGCGTGTGACAAAATTTAAAACCACAAGTTTGGAAGCGCCTGATGAAAATATTTGGGGACATAGTGTGCAGGCACTTACTTCTAGGTGCTTTTTTGAAAGAGTTAAGTTGTTTTTTGGTATAGGCGATGTTTTCCCCAGTAAAACGGGCAGGGGTTCTGGCCCCTGGACCCGGTATGGCACGGACGGGCGCAGACGGGCTTGCCTTAGGCACGCCTTCGGCGTGCCAGCAGCGCGCCCGCTGCGCTCATCCGCTGCGCTGTCGCGTCATCGGCTCTATTTAAGGCCAGAGGAGCGTGTCAGCGTTGAATCTAGAGCGCTGACCTACAGCTCTCCCGATCGTTAATCCCAGGCCCTCCGGAGCGTTAACACAGCTCCTTACAGTGCGAGGGGTTAAAATTACATGCTTAATTCTGCCTTAAAAACACATCAATGGATAGTGTCTTGCTTACTGACACCATGAGAAAAGAAGCAATAACAGTTGTTACAAATTGGGCTACTGGTTGTGGGCGGTTAGACTCTTCTCAGGCAGCAAACACAATTCGTTTCAGGGTGAAGTCACAAGCAACCCCAAATTAAACTTGGCCTAATCCTGGGTAGCTTGGCACAGAAAGCAGTGAGGCTTAACTTACAGGCAATGTGTGAAGTGTTTTTGCAGCCCACAAACGGTAATAAAGCAAAAACAAAATACAAGAAATATTCCAAACCGATTAGTACATTTTCATAAATTATTTGATACCAAAACAACCAAAATCCAATCAGTAGAACTGGAGCAATTCATTTGAAAAGCTTTTAGTGAAAACTAGCACCTAAAATATCAATGCGCAGACTGCGTATATCTGGTCGTGCGAAACCAGGTTAAAGTCTCAAAATATGTCTGACAGCCATGGAGCAAACTTTAGATACACAGAGAGGAATGGGTGGAGTCAGCGCTTACCTTTGGACTTAGAAGAAATTCTGAGAAAAAGCATCAGAGATAGTAAAGTTCAGTGGGGCAAGGCTGCAAGAAATGTCCGAAGAGGGTGCGTCATTGTTTAATAGCCGTCGGTCAAAGCAACGGTGAAGCCTTCTTCATTCTGACTTAGAGTCTGATCTAGATCTTGGCAGATGGGTTACTTCATCACAATGGTGATGGATATCCCTCCTGCTGAAATATCATTTATATTTTGGCAGACTGGATATCCATCACCGCTGTGGCAGAGTAACCCTTCCGTTGATATCTAAATCAGGTCCTCAGTCTCTGAAATGGAAGTTAAAAACTCTCTGGCAGGATGGGGCAGAGGGCTGTACTTGAAGACAGCTCAAAAAGGCCAGATACTAGGCCTGGGCAAAGCACTACGCTACACTCGCATAGTTTGCGAAGTTTGCACAACTTCGCACTACGCAAATTGCACGTAGCACAGTGCGAACACGCGTAGCATAGTGTTGCGTAGTGCTGCGGTCATTTTTTGCTTGCTCGCGGTTTTCAACGTCAAGTTGGCGACCGCGAGCAAGCAAAATGACATCCCGGCGAGACTTTTTCCTTGTTCGCGATCAGCAACATCAAGTTGGCGATCAGGAGCATGGAAAATAAATCTCCCGGCGAGATTCCCAATGCGAGGCGGTCAGGTTTCTCATTGCGAGGGGTCGCGTATGCTCGCGACCGCTCGTGATGAGAAACTACCAGTTCGCGTTGAGAAAGCTGCCGCTCGAGTAAAAATCTACTCGAGCAGCAGAAAACTACAGCTCGCACTGTGCAATATGCCATTTTCAATGATTGCACAGTGCCGGTTGCTTGTCCGCACTGTGCAATCATTGAAAACAACATCTTGCACAGTGCGAACATGTTACTACGCAGTTCGCGAAGTGCTACGCGTAGCTCGCGTAGTGCGAACTGCACTTTGCGTAGCTTCGCGAAGTGCTACTTCGCGAACTATGCCCACCCTTACCAGATACGCCTTAGGCAATGGACCACTGAAAAGAATTTGCTGTCACAGAGAAGACCGTAGCGGGAGAAGCTGCAAAGTCGATTCAGCCAGCGATTCCCCTGGGGTGGACAGCTGAGTAGGTTGGTTCTGGTCTCATATTGGTTCCCAGGGAGCTTCCTAGCCACTTTTGGATTTTGGTTATCTGGGCCCCTTTATTGTCCGAGGGCTGGAGATCACAATTTGAAGGGTCTGAGTATGGTCTAGGAAGCCTATTGTGTCCTCACTCAAGGTCCTGGGACATATGAATATCCAGTCCTTGAATCCAGGAGCAGAGCAGCAAGACAACATGGCAGCAATCCAGCAGGGTAGCAGTCTTTCAGAGCAGCAGTTCAGTAGAGTAGCAGTCCTTTAGTAGCAATGCAGTACTTCTTCCTCGCAGAGTATGCACAGGCCCAGAAGTGTACTGAGAGTTGGTGTCTGAGGTCCCTGTTTAATACCGTGGTGCCCTGATTCTGGATTGCGGGTGAAGTTTGTAGATAGTGGATTTGGAGTGCATGGAATTTCCTGCTTCCCCTTCCTTGGCTTCAAACTGGTGGCAGTGGCAATGTTGGGTCATTAGGCCCTTTGTGTGAAGTCATGGGACAGGCTATTCAGTTGCAAGTGGAGCTGTGCACAGCTCTGCCCCCCATCTGGCCAGCAGATAACCCATTCAGTCATACCTATTCCTTATATTGTGTCATGGAGAAATTCACAAAGCCTATCTGTCATTTATACCTGGTCATGTGACCAAGGCTTGGCTGTTGGCACAAAAGACCTAAGGACACGAAAATGGCAACTTTCTATAAATTACAACAATCCGGGTTGGGCCATAATAAATCAGTAAGGCTGGACGATTGACATGTCAACAACAATATAAATGCCAATACTGACCAACTCTTTTTATACCATCAATTTTATTCTTAACACTCTATTTAATAAAAGTGCTCAGGTGATTTTTTTTCTTTTTCACTTTTTTCTGTATTTGTTTTTAAACAAATGTATCTCATATAAATGTAAATGTAAATGTAAAATGTAAATGTACAGATATTTATATAGCGCAAATCACCAACCGGTCTCTAAGCGCTTGCTTAGGGAACCCGTCCTGGTATTCCCCTGTGAGATAACCCAGCAGGGCATCCACAAGGTGAAAGCCAGGCATCCCGCCGCGAGGGGCCATTGTGGAGATTAAGCAAGCTATTGCCCAGAGTCGCAGAGTGTGAACCCATGAATCGAGTATGCACTGGAGCGAGAATTATCGAGTCCATGGACAATTTATGGACTCAAGACCCAGCCGAGCCGGGAATTGAACCCTGGTCCCGGGCTGACCTCTGCTTCCAGGTCTGCCTACTCTAACCAGTGAGCCACACTTCTCCACGTATACAGAAGCACATGATCGCTGTGTCATACAAAAAAGATTACAACCACCCACCCAACAATTATATCCAACAATGTAAATAAAAAGTAATTACAGCAATATCACAAACAATATTATTTACCATACAAAACAATAAAAAATGCATGTATCATAACAGTTCTGAAATGTTCTTGCCCAACTACGAAAATACATAGATTATTAACACTTTTTTTACTTGACTTTTCCTATTCTCATGGGTTACACAACCTTGCAATGTTCTGCTTATCCAATCAAGATATTATCTTTTGAATTTTATATTTATCATCCTGATTGGAGTGTCTCTTTATATAACAAGTAGGTTGCGATGATGTCGATGCATTTCAAACCCATCACTTCGTGTGAGGGTTCTGCTCACGATTCAGAATTGAATTCAACTTCAGTGAAGAAGCCACTTTTCCACAATCTATTTCCGTTCTTTCTTCAAATGTCCAATCTTCTAGTGTTATTATCCAAGCAACAACCAAACCGCAATGCTTCTCTACCCGAACTAATTTTGTATCTGACTTCGGTTGTACTTTGCTGCCCGAATAGTGGTAGATGCACGTCAACTTATTTTGGCACGTCAAAGTTGACCTCATACTTTCTATAAGTGGTATTTTTTAAATTGTGGTTGAAAATGCGACTATGACATTAAATAGGGCTTTTCACCACAGTCCCAAAGACTTCAAAAATGATATACAGTGGTGAAAAATAAATTTAGGAGTTTTTCAATACCAGAGAATCTAAAACTTAAAAGTACATGTCCAACCTTTTATTTATAAAGCACCCTGCCCTATGGGCTACCTAGGGCCTATCTTAGGGCTGTCTCATATGTAATACAAGAGGAGTTTAAGGCTTGGCAAGAGAGTTTTAATCTCAAGTTGCCATGACAATTTAAAACTGCATTCAGGCTACAGTTGCCGGCCTGGGACATGTTTTAAAGTGCTACTTAAGTGGGTGGCACAATTAGTGCCGCAGGCCCACTAGTAGCATTTAATTTAAGGCCTTGGCTATATGTTATACTACTCTAATAAGGACTTGCAAGAGCAATAAATATGTCAATCAGGTGTAAGCCAATGAGGCCATTTTTTAGGGAGCGAGTACAAGCACTTTAGCACTGTTTAGAACAGATTCCTAAGGCAAACAAAAATGAATTCAGGAAAAACAGTGGTGGATGAACACTAAATGTTTGGAGGTGACCCTGCATAAAGGGCCAGGTTCAAAAACAGTCATCCCCACAATGGGTAAGGACTTAACTCTATGCAGTCCTACAAACCAATCTCTCTACTCAATCTAGATGTTCTGATTTTAACAGGGATCCTAGCACGCATATGGGACACTATTTACCAAATCTCATTTAACCCAGGATTCATACCAGGCAGACAGTGTGGGGACAACACAAATAAATTTATACACTATCAGAACTCTTATCAAAAGGTCACGGCCATAGGGCGCACAGGGGCTACTGGGTCCACCTGTGGTGGATAAGACCTTTTTCTGCTGATGTACTGGATTCTCAGCAACTAGGCCAAGTACCACTTCTGCACTTGACTATCAGTGGTAGCATGTTCATTCAGTCAAGCCTCCCTTGAGGGAAGTAGATAGAGGAAAGTAGACACAGGCTCACAACTCCAAATGTGCATAGTACCAGCAGTAAATGATTATCCAGCCAAATACTCACTTTTGTAGAAAAAGATATGTATTATATTTCTACCTCTAACTTAAAGGAGAAATACAGCATTCACACCCAAATACATAGTTCCCTGAAGTCAGGGCTCTAGTGGGGGGATGTGGCTTAGCCGGCTGCAAGATGGGCGCACTCTGAGTGGGCTCTGCCGGCCAAGCCGATAATCCGCTACTAATCCTGCAGACATCTGCAGTGCTGACTCCCAGCACCACATTATTCAACCTCACCTCACCCTGGGGCACCGATCAATACTACTTCGGGCCCCTGCCAGAGGTGACACACGGTGATTTGCTGCTGGGCCCTCCTGCTGGAGTTTTGCTGGCACCTGGCCTGGGTCACGGTGGCGCTGCTGCCCGGCTACCTCCCTGAGTGGACCCTCGGACCCGGTGAGTCGAGTTACTGTGTGGGCATCTTGTGGAGTGGTAGGGGGCACACATGCTGTACCTCTGGGCCCGTGCATTCACTCCACGCGGGCACCATTTCCCGATCTCTGGCACCCACTGCCTTGGCCCGCTCTTCCCGGGCCCCACGTCACGGGTGGAGTGCCCCATGTGACTCACCGCTGCTTTAGGCCCCCGTGGGCGCTGACCTATGGCTGCCTCTTGAGAACTTTTGCCGACAGGACAGGAACTGCCTTACTACTTCCCATCTGTGCGCTGCTACGTACCGGCGCCCAAGGCTTCGAAGGTGGCCATCACGCAGCCCGGTACCTACTTCTACTGCTTCACGCGGTCCCTGCGGCTTGCGCCGATGAGCTAGTCCTCCACCAGTTTCTTCCCTGGGTGGGGCCCTGTGAGGGGGCGGCCTGGCTGGAGCTCCAGACACCTTTACCGCCTACTCTCTGGCCGCTGATACCTGCATGGTCGCCTCCCTGGGACAGCAACAGCTGCCAACTTACCAGGTCCAGGACTTCCTCCTGACAGCTGTCTTCCATCTTCTCCCTCAGGGAGCACCCTGAGTCGCTGGGACCTGGCGCTGAACTTGTCCTCTTAATGTCCGCCCACTTGCTAACAAACTAGCGTCACCTTTCCACCCCAGGGGCCTCCAATCTCCAGCCTTGCCTGTCCTCTTCCCCAGACGCTCTTCTGACACCCGCCGCAGCAGCTACAACCCTGCCTATAGAGCTGGACGGATCGCCCCCACCTCATCGGGCTCCTCTGCCCTACACAGGCCGATTGGCTCTTCACCTTCCCTGGCTAGCCCTTCAAGCCTGGTGTCTGCCGCCTTCTTTGGTGCTCTCCTCCTGTTGCAGTCTTACTCGCCAGCCCCTACCTCCTTGCACGCCGCTCTACCCCCACAGTCTCCCGGAGGTGCAGTCTGCGGGCCTGTGAGGTACACTGGTGCCCAGCATGGGGAGGTCAGACCCCAAGTAACCAAAGTTGGTTTTTGATCAATGCAACTTGGTGAGACAGGAGGGGGCGACCATAGATGCTGCCGAGCCTGCAACTCAGCCTGAGTCTGGCTCCACTCGCGAGGATGACCTCAAGACCATTATGCTGGATGTGAAGACCACGGTTACTGGCATCGCCGCCCAGCTCGTCCAGCTATCCGCCTGTCTGGGCACGGTCAAGGCCAGGGTAGACGGCTGACTCACGTTAAGGCAAGGGTGTCCGATGTGGATGACGCTGCGACCCGGGATCTCCATGCACTCCTTCAGATGGACAAGGTGCTGGAACTCATTAAAAATAAGAATGAGGATTTGGAGGTGCTTTCCCGCAGAAGCAATCTTCGTATCACGAGTGTGCCCAAATCCTCCAATATCACCAAAATGGAAGACTTCGTCGAGCAGCTGATTCGAGACATGTTCGGTGAGGTTCTCTCCCCTGTGTTCATCATCGAGCATGACCATCTCTCTCTGGGGCCCTGGCCCGCTCCGGGCCTTCCTGCTCGGGCTATCATCGCCAAACTACTGAATTTCTGAGACCGTGATGCGATCCAGCAAGCCGCCGGGGAGAAGGGTGAAATTCTTCATCAGGGGAACTCAATATCCTTCTACCCTGTTTATACGTTGGCGGTTCAGGCAGCCCGCCACGAATTTCTCCCGGCCAAATGACTTTTGCAGAAACATGATGTCTCCTACTCCTTGGCATATCCGGCCAAGCTGCGTGTCAGGCACGGCTCGCAGGTTCACACCTTTACGGAGCCAAAGGCGGCACTGGCCCATGCCAAGAAATCGGACAAACCACAGCATCCCAATCCTTCCAGCTCCTAAACAGCTGCTGATGGCAATTTAAGTGATAATGAGTGATGGCCGCCCTCGCTCATGGACTCTTATTACATGCGCCTAGTGGCGCGGTCCTGCCTACTCTGGCCTTCCTGCCCTTTGTCTAGCCAATCTCCCCTGCGTCGGCCTGCCTGGGGCTCTCTTTCGCTCCCCGGCTCTTGGACCTGGTGGACATCTTTTGTTGCACAGACATTTACTGCTCTTAACTCCTTACTTCTACACTCCTTTTTTCTCCTATGCAGTAACGATATCTCCCTGCTCTGTATCTGTTGCTCATGTCCTTGATGGGCCTCGGGGTATGGGGTGCCTTTTTGGTCTCCCATCTCTTTGCTCACTGTCCTCTCTTACCTGCAGCTTGGCCACCCTGTCCTAGTGACAGGTGTGTTCGCTGTGCCGAGCTACAACTCTACGGGATAATTCCCCTCATCTCTTATTTGGTTTTTCCCTTTCCCTGCTGGGGGTTCCCTGGGTGGGTGGGGATGGTCTCTCAACCTGATTGGGGGTTGGTGTGTGTGGCGGGGGGGTTCTGGGATATAATGCCTCTCTTCCGAGGCTTGTTGCTGGTTTTGTTCTATGACCTCATTTTTATCATGTCGCTTGTTACACTGCCTTTTGCACTGCATATTCTGTCTCACGCACACCTGACTTCCACTCTGCATATGTTCTCATCCGTTACTCACCCCTCTGGCATAGCCTTATGATGACCATTACAATTTGTACCTTGAATGTTCGCGGTCTCAATGACCATCGGAAGGCCCGCCTCATACATGCTCACCTCATTCGCCAAAGGGTTGACATCTGTTTCCTTCAAGAAACTCATCTACTTCCCGCCACTACCTCCAGGCTTCACTCTAGACGTTGGGGTGAGATACAACCCTCCTTCTACTCCTGTTACTCCCGTGGGGAATCTATCCTCTTACGCAGAGGGCTTCCCTGGCATACCACGAAGGTTATTGTGGACCCTGAGGGGTGCTTCATCATTCTACTTGGCACCCTCTTGGCCCAGCCCGTCATCCTTGCAGCAATTTGCGGCTCCAACTCTGACGACCCTGACTTCTTCGCACAGGTATGGCGACACATATCCTTCTTGGGTCCAGCTGCCTTGCTGTGGGGGGGGCGATTTCAACATTACGCCTTTGCCACTCTAGATCGCTCTAGGCCTCGCACTCTCCACCCACGCTCCACATCCCTCTTGCACTCTATCTTAGCTGACAACTCCCTGCTTGATGCGTGGCGCAACACTCACCCTTAAACACGCAAGGGTACATGTGTCACGGGCTCCTTGGGTTGCTGGTCCCGCCTGGATCTCTGGATCACTACTCCGGATGCCTTTGCATGGCTCACTTCTATCGAGCACATGGCGCGCACTCTCTCTGATCATGCTCACGTTTGTCTAAGCTTGATTCCCCTGCACACCCCCAAGCGCATGTTTGCCTAGCGCCTGACCCCCAATGCGCTCCGTGGTCTGTGCCGAGATTCAAACTGCAATAGAAAAATAGTTTGACCTCAACACTGGCTCAGTGGAATCCCCTTAGACACTCTGGGGGGGCTTCAAGGTGGTGATTCGGGGCGAATGTATTTCCAAACAGTCTGGTGTTCTGCGTTCTATCTGTGGCGCACTCGAGCTCTTAGAAGGAGAAATCAAGGCTCTATAATGTGTGCACTCTCTCAGCCCCAATCCTGACTCCCTTGCGCGGCTCTGAGGTAAACTCTCCGAATTTGAACAGGAAGCCAACAGAGAACTCTCCTTTTTGGGCTGGGAAGCTAAGGCGTGCTGCTATGGTGAAGGTAACTACACGGGTAAGACTCTAGCTAACCTCCTGCGACAACCTCATGCCGCCTCCTACATTACAGAGCTCCAGGATGGAGGCCCTATGCGTACTACCTCTCCTACTGAGGTGATCTCACGGGTCACCGCCTTTTACACTCAACTCTACACTATGGGGATCACTTCTCCGCATGACATACTTGACAAATATTTGACACTCTCGAGCTCCTCTAGCTGGGCAATGGTCATCGAGAGTACCTTGACGAACCTTTTTCTAAGGAAGAGATTCTGGTAGCCATTAATAGTCTGCCTGGGGACAAAGCACCTGGCTCCGATGGCCTGCCAGCTTCCTTCTACAAGACCTTCGTGCCTCTCCTCAACCCACACCTCGCTCCTATGTATAATGACTCCTTCGAGTCTGGCCATATCCCCCCATCACTTTGCGAGGGCCTGCTGATGCTGCTCCTGAAGCCAGATAAGTCTCCCGAGCTTCTGGACTCATATCACCCCCTATCTCTTATCAACACTGATATTAAGATCTTCACTAAGCTCCTGGCTTCTCGCCTCCTGCCCCTCATGCCCATGATTGCTCGTCTGGACCAGTCCGGTTTCATCCCAGGGCGTGCAACATCCCATAACCTCTGCACAATTTTCAAGGTGCTCCACCATATCAACCCCGCTCTCCCGGCCGTGGCTGCTCTTTTAGATGCCACCAAGGCCTTTGACACCTTCAACTGGTCCTTCCTCTTTTACCTTCTCCCCCGCCTCAGCTTTAGCCCTGTATTTCTGCGCAAAGTCCAACTCCTTTACAACCTTTCTGTTGCTCGCCTTCGGATCAACGGTCAGATTTCTGAAACCGTCACTGTCACTAGGACCACTTTCACCCATGCTTTTTGCAGTGGCTATGGAGCCCCTCGCTGCTAGGCTCTGGCAGCACCTCACTCAGAGAGGTCTGGGCTTCACGGCCCAAGCCCTGGTCGTCTCCATGTACGCGGACGATATCACGATCTATGTCCACCAACCTCAGGAGAATCTGGGCCCCATGGTCCGTGAGGTGGTGCGGTTTGGGGGTCTATCCGGCATCCAGGTCAACTGGAGTAAATCTATTCTCTTTCCACTGACAGATGCCACCGTCCCCTTCACTACAGACTATCCATTTGTGTGGGCATCTGGGCCAACAAGATACCTGGCGGTACAAAAGGGGGTGGTAATGGACGGAGCATCAGAACCAATCAAACACTCACACCCAGTCAACAGATCTGGGTTTGATCCATCACCGTTGTTTAGCCCACTCTGCCACCCCAGTTCAGACATGGTCATATGCAAATCTGTCTGACCCTGTGCCTCATGGGAACAGTCCAGCCCGAACTGCCAAGCCATGCCTTCCCTGGACCAGAAACAAGCTTCCTATGACCGGTTTCTGGCATTTCAGCCGTCTTCAGCCAGGCTTGCTTGAATCCAGTGGCAAAGTGAGCAAGGGACTCATGTCTGAGCATACCCTGACAACTTATGGCGAACAAAGCGGTACAAAAGGGGGTGGTGATGGACGGAGCATCAGAACCAATCAAACACTCACACCCAGTCAACAGATCTGGGTTTGATCCATCACCGTTCTTTAGCCCACTCTGCCACCCCAGTTCAGACATGGCCATATGCAAATCAGTCTGACCCTGTGCCTCATGGGAACAGTCCAGCCCGAACTGCCAAGCCATGCCTTCCCTGGACCGGAAACAAGCTTCCTAGGACCGGTTTCTGGCATTTCAGCCGTCTTCAGCCAGGCTTGCTTGAATCCAGTGGCAAAGTGAGCAAGGGACTCACGTCTGAGCATACCCTGACAACTTATGGCGAACAAAGCGGTACAAAAGGGGGTGGTGATGGACGGAGCATCAGAACCAATCAAACACTTACACCCAGTCAACAGATCTGGGTTTGATCCATCACCGTTCTTTAGCCCACTCTGCCACCCCAGTTCAGACATGGCCATGTGCAAATCAGTCTGACCCTGTGCCTCATGGGAACAGTCCAGCCCGAAATGCCAAGCCATGCCTTCCCTGGACTGGAAACAAGCTTCCTAGGACCGGTTTCTGGCATTTCAGCTGTCTTCAGCCAGGCTTGCTTGAATCCAGTGGCAAAGTGAGCAAGAGACTCACGTCTGAGCATTCCCTGCCAACTTATGGCGAACAAAGCGGTACAAAAGGGGGTGGTGATGGACGGAGCATCAGAACCAATCAAACACTCACACCCAGTCAACAGATCTGGGTTTGATCCATCACCGTTCTTTAGCCCACTCTGCCACCCCAGTTCAGACATGGCCATATGCAAATCAGTCTGACCCTGTGCCTCATGGGAACAGTCCAGCCCGAACTGCCAAGCCATGCCTTCCCTGGACCGGAAACAAGCTTCCTAGGACCGGTTTCTGGCATTTCAGCCATCTTCAGCCAGGCTTGCTTGAATCCAGTGGCAAAGTGAGCAAGGGACTCACGTCTGAGCATACCCTTCCAACTTATGGCGAACAAAGCGGTACAAAAGGGGGTGGTGATGGACGGAGCATCAGAACCAATCAAACACTCACTCCCAGTCAACAGATCTGGGTTTGATCCATCACCGTTCTTTAGCCCACTCTGCCACCCCAGTTCAGACATGGCCATATGCAAATCAGTCTGACCCTGTGCCTCATGGGAACAGTCCAGCCCGAACAGCCAAGCCATGCCTTCCCTGGACCGGAAACAAGCTTCCTAGGACCGGTTTCTGGCATTTCAGCCGTCTTCAGCCAGGCTTGCTTGAATTCAGTGGCAAAGTGAGCAAGGGACTCACGTCTGAGCATACCCTGCGAACTTATGGCGAACAAAGTGGTACAAAAGGGGGTGGTGATGGACGGAGCATCAGAACCAATCAAACACTTGTGTGTCTTTTGCTTTCTCGCCCTAAGTGCGCCAGGTATGCTCAGACATGATTCCTGGGCTCACTGTGCCACTGGAATCAAGCTATCCTGGCTGAAGAGGGGTGAAACCCCGAAACCGGTCCTAGGATGCTTGTTTCCGGTCCAGGGAGGACCTGGCTTGGCTAGCACCCACGGGAGCACTGGAGTACTCGTGTTACCTCACCCAGGGAAGGTGTCTTTTGGTGTCGGGTCGCTTCGTCGATTTCAATGAAAGCTGGCGAATAAGTGCTGCTGCCGTGAAGAGGAGAATTGTCTGAAGCGATCCAAGCCTGGATCTAGGATGGAAGGAACCTGAAAGCAGAGGGGACAAAGTCTGGGTCACTTGCCAGTGACCAGGGGCACGATGGACCAATGCCTACAGATGTCGGGTGCTTCAGGTGAATATAAGGGCCTGGACTGGAAGTCATTTTGAGAGAGGCTGGAGCAGATCAATACACTTCCTAAGCATCCAGTTTATGCTGAGACATGATGCTGCAAGCCCTTTTGCTTGTGACCAAGAGCAGACATGCAGTCACTTACATTCAGGTAATGGGAGTGATATCATCCAGGCCAGGGAATGTTGGCAAAGACACCCATCCTGGAAAAACTAGGTTAGAGAGCGCATGGAAAGAATATGTCATACCCTGTGTTGTTATATACACTAATTTGCTCAATGGTTCAATAAATATTGAAAATGCCCCTTTTGTCTATTTCTTGTATAATTGCTTGAGAACGCCTGAGTGACTGAGCGAAAAGGTTCTAGATATGTTACCATGATTTCCTTGGAAAGTCAGGGTTGTCATGTTCTAAAGTTGCCCAGATCGCTGGTTACATTTCTAGGTCTAGGGGTACTGGTGAGAGCACTGTAAGCTAGCAGGACCCTTAAGACGGTATGCACAGAATCTGTCTGGCATCATCCCAAAACCTTATCTTGTCCACCAAATGCACACCTCTAACCTGGAAAGGGGGAAACAGTAGAAGAACTCCATCTGAGGTTTTTGACCATGGTGGAGACAAAGTGGTCTCCACTGTTGTCAAACTATGGCCTAATTTCATGTGGTGAGTAAGGGTGGGCGTAGTTCGCGAAGCTACGCAAAGTGCAGTTCGCACTACGCGAGCTACGCGAGCTACGCGAAGCACTTCGCGAACTGCGTAGTAACATGTTTGCACTGTGCAAGATGTTGTTTTCAATGGTTGCACAGTGCGGACAAGCAACCGGCACTGTGCAATCATTGAAAATGGCATCTTGCACAGTGCGAGCTGTAGTTTTCTGCTGCTCGAGTAGATTTTCACTCGAGCTGCAGCTTTCTCAATGCGAACTGGTAGTTTCTCATCGCGAGCGGTCGCGAGCATACGCGACCCCTCGCAATGAGAAACCTGACCTCCTCGCGTTGGGAATCTCGCCGGGAGGTTTATTTTCCATGCTCGCGATCGCCAACTTGAGGTTGCTGATCGCGAACAAGGAAAAAGTCTCGCCAGGATGTCATTTTGCTTGCTCGCGGTCGCCAACTTGACGTTGAGGACTGCAGCACTACGCAACACTACGCTACGCGTGTTTGCACTGTGCTACGTGCAGTTCGCGTAGTGCGAAGTTGCGCAAACTTCGCAAACTACGCGAGCATAGCGTAGTGCTTTGCCCAGGCCTAGTGGTGAGTAAACCATTATGTTTGCCCTCTATGTTTTGCTCGAAAGTAGGGGGTACTATTGGAACCTCCTATCCCACATTTTGGGTGAAATGGTCTCACCGTAAGATAATCTTAGGGGCATAATTATCAAGGTTTTGCATTGCCCTTGCACCATGTAAGGAAATCCAAGGGCAATGCACAAACTAAATGAGATTTATCAAGCCACGCAAGGCTACCTTGATTGGCCATGGGTAGCTTGATAAATCCAGAATTATAATAGACAGCGCAAATCACCACCTTACTCTACAGCACGGAGGCGTGCCATGGGCAGACCGTGGATGTTTGCATGCATTCACTGCTGGATTCTGACACATTCCCTACGTATCAACATTGGTAGATCTGGGAATGTATCAGAATTGAATGCCTCCTTAACAGAGGCGCAAAGAGGAGAAATATTTTTATTTCTCCTCGTTGTTTCCTCTTTCCAAGTGTGCTGCAATCTGAATCACATTTTGAAAGATTAAAATGGCTCTGAGGATTGTTTAGGGCAGGAAAGTGTGCATTCCTGCACAAAACCTACCCTGTTAGAAATACAGGCACCCTTGCAACGTGACGCAATGGTGCCTGCATTGGCACTAGCCAGCCAAAAGTGTGTCAGTGCTAAGAAATGACAGGAATGCACCGTATAATGGTGGGGAGATTTATTAGGATTTTATGCAATTTTTGTGTCAGAAAAATTACGCAAATCCTCACAAAATCTTGTTTTCCCGATTTACTTTCCAGTGCTAAGCTTGTTTAGTGCTTGAAATAACTGGAAAGTAATCCAAAGCGGCACATAGTGCTGCTTTAAATTACGTAGCGACAAGGGGGTGTACCATGGGTGAAGCATAGCGTGAGAAAACTGTAGGTGCAAAGACAGAGAAATGCTTTCATTTTTCCTTCCTTTTCCAACTTTGCATGTGCGCTGCACTGTACAGCACACATACAATGTGGGAAAAGGTCTCAAGTAAATCTAAGCAAAGTATTTTGTTCTGGAAGTTCCCTTCCAGTAAACAACATATGTTAGACTCACAGAGACACCCTCGAACCCTGGTGCAAAGGTGTCTCAGTGGCTCACGACAGCTGATTTCAGTGCCTCCGCAAGGAAGCGGGGAGGAGAGTGCCTTTTTTTAGTAAATTGGGCGCTCGCCTCCTCTCTCCTTTTCACACAGCGCAGCACAGCATAGCATTTGCGGCTGCTGCAGTGCGCTACGTAAAAAAAAGGGTCAATCTCCCCCTACATGTCTTGCTGCATTGAACTGCATGAAATTTGTATAAATCTGGCCTCTTCTTAAATTTTGACTTTGGTGGACCCCTACTTAATCATTACTGAAATTCAGGGACTCAAGCTGAGTCATTAATGGAAGCAGGAGATCCCCTGTCCAAGCAATCTTTGTTTTTTTAACCTCAAAACATAGCATAACAATACAAAAACTTGTGTACATGCAACAAATGCGCAAATACTGCTTTTTTTGAATTCACTATCAAATATTTTAATGGATTTCAAATTTTCAATTTTGCTTATTTAGTTTTATTTGATTAATGTTAACATTGTAAGACAATCACGGACCCCCTGAGTAGGTCTTGCTGATGTCGAGGGTTAAGAACTAAAGCTCTAGAGCATAATCACCAGTACATCATTTTGGAAGTCATTGAGTCGGATTTATGTCAGCATAAGACTGAAGCACCTACTAGAATCTTACACAAAAAGTGCTAAATACAGTTCAACATTTCTTGGGAGAAAATGGATGTGCATGGGAATTCGGTATATAAATCAACAAGGTAAAATTATTGACATCTTTTTTTACCTTAGTTGGCTCCTGAAGGAGAGATGATAATGGAGTGTTAAAGATTAAATAAACAATATTCTCAAAAGCAATTGCCATATGAAGCACACTTTATTTGAAAAGGATTCAACTGTCCCTTAATTATATGTGAAAAATCAGTGTGATTCTTCAGCCAATAACCAAAATATATTTCCAAATCATAGCACATTTAAAAAAGCACAATCAGAATACAGGGTTGACTTTTGGTCATATCAAAAAAATAAAAACATGTGGTGAAGTACAAAAAAGGGTCACAATTGTTAGTTAAAGGGTGAATGATTTTAGCATTTTGAAAAATGAATGAAAATAATTAACTTTATATTTTGTAAGCAAATGCAGAAAATGCTGAAGACACTGTTAAATGAAGGAATGAGCAGCTGGTGAATTACATCATGTAATTCAGTGACAAGGTGTGCTGAAGAGATGTAGACAATAATGATCAAAATATATTTCCAAATTCTGGTGCATTTTAAAAACCACATTCGGAATACTGGCATTAAATCATGATCATATAAAGACAAAAACAAGTGTGGTGAAGTACAAGAAAAGGTTGTACAGGTAATTTAAAGTTGAATGGTTGCAGCATTTGGAAACTGAATGCAAATATTTAACTTTATATTTTATAAGGAAATGTAATAGAGAGACAGTTGTTATTATGGACCTTTGTGGAAATGCTATATCAACAAACAGATGTCCATGGTCTCTGTTGACTTCTGAGATGCATTAAAATAGTAATGAACTCTCAATGGGCTGGTGGTAAGCATCACACATAGGGTGGGAAACTTGTTTTACTACTCCCAAAAGCAGAAAGTGCTGTAGACAATGTTAATGAAGGAATGAGCATCAGGTGAATTATATCTAACATATTTACTCAAACATAGGTCTGTCTTTCTTTCGTATCTAGAAACCTTTGTTCCACATTTTGGGTGAAATGGTCCATCAGTGAGTGAATCCAAGCATTTTCGCTGCTAGAGCATAATTACCAGCATCTCATTTTGAAAGTCATTGAGTTGGATTTATGTCAGCGGAACACTAAAACAATTATTAAGATATTAGATAGAATGAAAAATACATTACTCTACTTATTGTAAGAAAATTAATACAATGTGAAGTTGGCATATAAATCAGCAAGGTATTATGTTAACTTCTCTTACCACACTTGCACCCTGAAGGAGAGATAAGAACATAGTGTTAAATATTAACCAAACCATATTCTCATACGAAATTGCCAGACAAAGCACATTTTATTAAAAATGATTCCACTTAACTTTACAATTATAAAATGTGCAATTGTGGGAAATATTTTAAATAAATGTGAACAAGCAGTATGATCCTTAAAAAAAGGTAATTCAGTGACAGGGTGTGATGAAGCGATAATGGCAATAATGATCGAAATATATTTCCAAATTCTGGTACAATTTAAATATCAAAATCAGAATACTGGCATTTAATCCTGATCATACAAAAACAAAAACAAATGTGGTGAAGCAGAAAAAGGGTTGTAAAAGTAATTCAAGTTTGAATGGTTTCAGCATCTAGAAATTGAATGCAAATATTTAACTTTGTATTTTATGAATAAATGTAATAGAAGTGGAACTGCTATATCAACAAACAGAACTCCATGGTCTCTGTTGACATCGGAGATGCAGTAAAATACGAATGAACTCTCACTGCGCTGGTGGTAAGCGCCACACGTAGTGGCATAAGAATTTTTGCAACACGGTGCTGCGTCATTTCAAAAAATGCAGGGATGCTCTCTATGAGGCATATTTACAAGCCCCTAGTGCCACCGGAGCGTCACTTTTTTGGACGCTCCTGTGGCTCTGTGTGCAGGCCTATATTTACAAGGTCACTAAAGCCACTCTGTGTGGCTTTTCATGGCCTTGTAAATACGACCCCTTTTCACACATCGCTTAGCGTAAAAGAGGCATGCAATGGGTGCTGTTGTGGGTGCTCTGTAGCAACACCCACTGCTTTTTGACACTGCCCTAGGTTTACAAGGATGTGTACATCTGAGGCAGTGCCAAAAGTAGGCATTAGAGTGGGGCAACGAGGGGAAATATTTTTTTTTCACCTCATTATTTGCTCTTTCGATGTGTGCTGCATTCTACTGCACACATAAAAGGAGCAAATCGCCTTTAATTTGTGTTTATGTGCAGGAAGGTGTCCCTTCCTGCACATAAACAATCACCGCTGCAATGTAGGCACCCTTGCACCATGGCGCAAGGGCGTCTGCATTGGCTCATTCCTGCAATTTTAAAATAAAGCAGCTCATCGCTGCCAAATTGCTTGTAAGGCTGTCCTGCGTCATTTCTTTGTAAATATGCCCCTTAGTATGGGAAACCTGCCTTTCTACTGATTCTGACATGGACCCTGAATACACCAAATGCAGAAAGTGCTGTGGACAATGTTAAAAGCATGAATGAGCAGCAGGTGAATCACATCTAACGTCTTTACTCAGATATACCTTGAACAACTTATGATGGAATTGTACAACGCTATGATCTGGTTACATTATTAAACAAGCAGTGACAAAACCAAAAGCTCTGACTTTAAAGTGCTAGTCAATGTAAATAAAGGCACACACAAATGCCCACAGATTATGTGTGTGATCTCTCTTATTAATCACCCTTTTTTGCCCGGAATAATGGGTTGGGGGCGAGATTCTGTTTCACCTCACAGCATGAAAGGAAAGATGCTGCATACATTTTTCTTAACCAAATTTTTGGTTTACAAATGATTATTTATTGAACTGTTTTATAATGCTGCTCGGCTTGTTGGGATTAGTGCATTTTACAATAAGCAAACAAATTCTAATCATTGTGACATAAACTTTCAATTTATCTAGTGGCAGGGGAGTGGCGGTTTTGGAGTCCATGGGCTTCGAGACCCGAGACACTCATGGGTGATTTGCTCTGCACTATAAATGTCTGATTGATAGATTTATGGGAAAAATGCTCAGTTCAGAGATAGGGGGATATGTTCTCAGGTCATGAATAATTCAAATAATTATGGAAGAGGTGTATCTTTCGAAATATTTGAAAATGAAATGTGGTTTTGCTGAGCAGTCAGTAAGACATTTAAGAGACTGGTAGCTGCAACAGTGAAGTATTGATTAAAGGACACTGATGTTTTGAATGTTTGTATTCCAACACGAGCAAGTCTGTGCTTCGTAGGCCAAGTTCTCCTCCAGATATTGTTGACATTTTGGTGAGGTAAGGTCAATTCCCAGATGAAGTGCCTTGATATACAGGCAGCTAGTTTTAAATTTAGTCTGATCCTTGATTGGGAGCCATTGAAGATCTTTCAGAACTGATATTTTTTGACTGAATTTCTGCATCATTTCTACAACTGGTACAGTGGAGTGGAGGGTAGCTTCGAGTAGAATCTGAGGTGATTATGGTGGCCAGCCACAATAGCACTGCCACTTTGAAGGAGGGATATAATTTGAGCGTGGGATACAATTAATCCATCCATAGTGATCGAATTTGCGGTCAGTTTCAGGAGGCCATATTTAATGTCTCATTTGTTCAGCTGCAGATCTAAGGGCAGAAGCACCTTCTTCTTGGATTGGTCTCTGGTGGAAAGTCTGACATAATGTGCATCTTTAAACCATCAAAGTCATTAGGGGCCATGTTTTATGTGCTTCCATGAGGATTAGGCGAATAAGGGCTTTGCGTAGGAAGCAGGTGATCAGAGGACAAGGTCTGTTGGAATCCACAGTAGAAGAGCTAAATGGGTGGGACCATATCCTAGGTATCCTCTGGATCTTCATTAGTGGTGTGAAGGACAGGACAGTGATGCGGGGAAAAAGATTTAAAAGGAACATCTTGGAATCATCATGTTCCAGAGTCTCAGGTACACAATAATTCAGATGTTGTAGCGACATGACAGGTCTTCGAGATTGGTCAACTTACTGTTGAGGAATTGTATTTCCAAGTCCAGTGATTCCTGGTGCCCCATTCGACCTTCCAAGAGGGGCCTATGTCAGCCTTTATGGACTTGGCGCCTTGAATGAGATCTGTTATTTTCAAGTCTATGGCAGGTCGGAACCCTATGGAGATATACGTTCCTTGTTGACGACATCTAGGGGCACATTTGGTTGTGTTGATGCAACAGCCATTGTCTTGCCCCCTATTACCTCTTTGAAATGCAACTGGGGAGAGGATTTGTCCAAAGTCATTGTGGCAGGTGCCAGGCTTAGCAGTATGAGCAGAGGCAGAAAGAAAAAGCCCAACTGTACAGTGACGTTGGACAGATGATAAGGAGAGAGTCAGCACTGATCAAGCCAGGAAGAAGGTAGGCAGTGCAGCTTCCTGTCATGCATCCGTTGCAGGAGTGGGTGAGTTGCCCCAGCTATGGAAGAAATGCATGTAATGCAGACGTGTCTGCCACTAGAAATGCGAAATACCTTGCCCTGGTTCTCCAGGGTAATCGACTTTAAGGTATGGCGATAGAAGCAATAGACCGGACTGAGCTCCACCCATGGCAGTGGAAATGGTCAGTGGAGCGAGCACCCAAAATCTCACAGTCCTTGAATAGTGCAAGGGCACTGATGTAGACTAGGGCCCAGGAGTGGTGTGGCACAGGCCACTTGTGTTAATGACCAAATAAATGGTGAATGAAGGGCTCTTTCTGTTAATTGACCCTGAGAATTCCGAGTTGTACCAAAATTCTTAACGCAGGGCAGCTAAGGGGGGGGGGGTATGATCAAGTCCCTGGTGACCCACTTAACACTGTCACAGGTAGCTCACCAAGGTAGTCACAGGAGTCTATAGGCATCGTCCCTCTGTGTGAATGTGCTTTGCAGGGCAATGCCGGGTGTCTGTAGTGGGCTGTGGACGTGTCGGCCTGGCAGTTACAGTTTGTAGTTGGTGAGGTCCCCTGAGGGGCACTGGAAATTAGTGGAAATCCTCAGGAGAGAGATGTCTCAGCATCATAAAGAAGGGTCAGGCAGGGGTAAGTTTAAGGCCTTGGGACCTGCAGTTGTTGGAGAGGTTGTCGGAGTCCAATGAGCTGCTCAATGCGGGCCCAGATGGCCACTTGGAATGATCCCATTGGGGGTTGTAGCCCTGCTGCATGGATGCACTTTGGAGGGCAGCAGAGGATGCCTGGAATGGACTGTAGGGGTGTCGGCCCGGCCGGTCACTGTTGGTTGTAAGTAGGGTTCCCTGGTGGGGCTGATAGCAGACAGATATCCTAAGAAGGCAGCCAACCCTATCCATATATCAGAAAGCAGGAGCAGGTGGGGGGGAGGAGCTGTAGCGCATCAGGGCTTCAAGCCCTCAGGTTCATCAGTGGTTGGAGAGCCTGTGGACCCCCACGAAAGGCTCAAGTTGTGGCTAGATGTTGTGGGACATGGACCCACACAGGGGTATCAGCGGGGATGGCGTGGTTGCAGAAGTATGGATCATGCTTTCCCCAAGTCATCCGGTACCTTATTGAGTGGTGGCCATCTTGGTCCATTGCACAATCCCTCCCCTTAGGAATCAGCCACCTTCTTGGTCCATGGCGTGACTCGATCCTTCACATGTGACGCCTTAGACGATAAGATAAGGATAGAGTAAGTTCTATCAGCCATCTCAAAACTAAAGAAGACCAAGACTCTGGGCCAAGATGGATACACTTCAACTGTCTACAAATTATACTGCAATGTGCTAGGTCCTCAGATAACAAGACTATTTGATGAAATTGAGGATAGGAATGGAATGGAATGGAAAGGCATTTCTAAAGCGCATGGCTATTCTGAAGCAACCCAGCACTGGTAGCGTTGCGGTTCCCACTATAAGCAGTCCTAAGGAAACAGATAGGTTTTGAGTTGCTTTCTGAAAATCGAATGGTTGGGTTGCAGGTGGATAACGGTGGGTAGATGATTCCACAGTTTTGCGGCATTGAATGAAAAGCGTTGTCCTCCGCTTCGAGTTCTATTTATTATTGGGACTACTGCCAGTTGTTTATTGTCTGATCTTAAAGATCTCTTGGGGCGGTAAGGTTGGATAATACCTCTGATAGTGGGAGGGCCTTTGTCTGAGAATACTTTATGCATAAAACATAGAGCCTTAAACTGGACTCTTTCCTGTATGGGCAACCAGTGGAGTGATGCCAGTGCCGGCTTGGCTAATAGGCATTTGGGGGTGTTCAGAAGCAATCGCGCAGCGCAGTTTTGGACTATCTGTCATTTTTTTATTGCGGTGAGTGGTGCTCCTAGATAAAGGGCATTAGCATAGTCCAGACGAGATAAAATCAGAGCTTGAACCAGTAGCTTTCTAGCCGAGAAGGGTAACAGAGGAAGGATTTTTCTTAGCATTCTAAGGATCCCAAAGCAACAGGCTGCCACCTTTCCCGCTTGCTTTTTAAGATCCATTTTTTGGTCTAGCCATACACCTAAACTCTTGATGAGGAGCTTTGGAGAGGGGGTCTCCCCAAACAGCTAGGCCAGAAGGAATCTATATTCAGTGAGGTGGAATTGCCCAAGAGCATGAGCTCAGTTTTAGCTCCATTCAGCTTTAAATAAGAGTTGTCCATCCAGCTTGACACTTTTTAGAGGCATAGGGCTAGTTTTGAGCCTGTGTTTTCCTGTTGATTGAGAGCAACAACCAACTGGGTGTCATCTGCGTAGGTGACAATTTGAATGTCGAACGGTGTAACTATGTTTGCTATCAAGCTCATATATATAGTAAATAGAGTGGGGCTCAGGGAGGAGCCCTGAGGAACCCCACATGTAAGGGGCATTTGTTTGGAGGTAATTCCTTCTGCAAAGACGACGAAAGATCTATCCTCTAAAATGGACTGCAGCCACTTTATTGCTGTTCCTGCTACTCCTATCTTGTTCAGTCTTTGAATCAACAGCTGGTGGTTTACTATGTCAAAAGCTGCGCTGAGGTCTAACAGAATGAGTGTAGCGCAGCCTCCTCCATCTAAGTTTTTCCGCAGTTCCTCCACTGCTATCAATAGTGCAGTTTCTGTACCATGTTGTGGTCTAAATCCATCCTGTGAAGGATGGAGACAAGAGTTTTCTTCAAGGAAGGAAGAAAGAGTGCGATTAACATGTTTCTCAGCCAATTTCCCAATCCCTGGTAATAGAGAGATAGGGCGGTAGTTGGAGAGTACTTCAGGGTCAAGGTTATGTTTTTTTAGGAGTGCTCTAACCATGGCCTGTTTCCATTGAGAGGGCACTATTCCATTTGCTAAGGAAGCGTTAAACACGTTTAGAGCCACCGGGGACACTGTTTTGGTGATCAAGTTTAGGATGTTGGGGGGGCAACGTCTGACGGTGCTCCAGAGTTGACTTGACTGAGGAGTCCTTGGAAGGAGGGTAGGTCCAAGGGGGGAATGACCTCCAGAAGCTGTTATCCCTCTTGGGCTGTCTCATCAGGTAGCAATGAGATATAAGGGTCCGTTACTCGAGGAAAGGAGTTATAAATGACTTGTATTTTACTGGAAAAAAACTTCTGCCATTTCAATGCACCGGTTGGTGATGTCTGTGAAAGTAGTGAGAGGCACAGGGGGGGTAAAAAGAGATTTAGCAATTTGGAAAATTTCCAGTGGACAGTTCGCTGCCGAAGTAATTTTTGCCTCATAGTAGAGGGCTTTAGCTGCCTCTATTTCTGTTTTATAGATCTTTATAGCCTCTTGATAGTTGCTTTTATTAGTTGTAGAGGAGAGTCTCCTCCATATTCTTTCTAGTTTTTTGCTGGATTGTCTAAGTTCCCTGAGTTTTGGTGTATACCATATGTTTTGATTAGGTCATGTTTGTCAGGGAAGTTGCACCGGATGTTCCACAGAGGCAGAATGCTGCTTGCTCCCTATGCCCACCTCCCGGAACGCACTGTGAGGAGACAGAGGCTCCGGACAGGGGGAAAGGGGAATGGGACAAGAAGAGACACTCGTGCGTTCCTGGACTCCTTCTTCTATTCTGGATGGAGCTGGTTCTGGAGTTTCCTAATGCACAGAGGGAGAGAACACTTCAATCTACTTACTCTATCTGGCAATCTCTACTCAATACTTCTAAGTAACTCCCCTACTCAGGTCCGCTGTAGTATTGGCTTCTCTTCTATTCGGCTGACTAACCACTGGTAGAATTATGTTTCAACTTAATGCAAAAGGAAATATGACTTGGGTTATGATCACATATTCTGTTCTTACTGAATGTCTACTAAACTACTTCTCCTTTCATCTTCCTTACCATTATGTTAGTCTTTCTGATTTTTACTCAGTATTTTACAGCAAGAGAGAGTTGCGATGCTTTTGATAGTTGCACCCAAGTCTTTAGTGACTTCTCGCTCTTGTCGTTGCAGAAAGTACAATGGAGAACCCAGCTTCAAGGGTGGAATCGCGCAAAAAGGTAAGAATAGGCAAACAGAGGGAGGAGAGAACAGGTAAGCTCGCTTGGGGAGTACAGGGAATAGGCCTGAGTTCACTGGTTTTATCTTCAGTTAGATTTTATGCTCAAATCCAAGTCTAAAATTAAACTCTCTTACTTGTTCGTCTTCGCCTGTAGAAAGTTCTTGCTCTCCCAAGCTCAACGATTGACTTATCAGAGCAGAGAGAGATTGAAATACCTTCCGACGTCTTTTATCAGCTGCCTGCTCACCAGGAAGTCGGTAGTGCTTTAGTAGAAGGATTCTTGCATCAGCTGCCTGCTCACCAGGACGTCAATAGCGCTTTTGTCGTCGGGTGCTTGCAGCTCACTGAGACTAAGTACAAATTGCTTTCACTGAAGGGGGAAAATGAAAATTGAATTTCCTCAGACGCCTACCTCTGAACTCTGAATCTTACTATAAAGTCCTTCCAAAAACCCTTCACAAGCGGTCGGTAGACGCGCGTGAAGGAATTTTAGACACGCTCAGGATATTTCTCACAGAGCGTGTGAAAACACTACTTCCCTCAAACGGAATCAAATTGAAGTGCGCATTGGAACGCGCCTTGCTGACGCACGTAATCTCGTCTCTCACGAGACTCCATGGGCCAATCAGTAATGTGGAGAGTTTGAGGAAACAAGCGGCCATCTTGGAACGGGGTTGCTAACACTACTTAGTATTTATCCAGATATTGTAGCAGGAGGGCTTAACTGTTACTCGAGCTCTTTTCTTATGCTGATTTACAATAGTAACGGCATACACGTTGTTCCTGACAGTACCCCCTCTCAAAGACTGATTTATCGGTCCTGGCTTCAATGGATGTCGCAAATGAAATTGTCTGATCACTCTTGGGGCATGTACATTTTCTGCAACTTCCCAGGTTCGTTCTTCAGGTCCATAACCTTTCCAATCTATTAGATAGACTAACTTGCCTCTAAGTCTCTTTGAATCTAACACCTCTTTTACCTCATATTCAAAATGTTCTTTGATCTTCAAAAGGGGTGGAGGACTGTCTAATCTGAGATTAGGAGCTGTCTTTTTTAAGAGAGACACATGAAAAACAGGGTGAATCCTCAACTGCTTGGGTAGCTTGAGTTTACAAGTTACAGGGCCAAGAACTTGTTCTATGGTGAAAGGGCCTACAAATCGAGGCTGAAATTTTCGATTTCCCTTAAACCCTAAATGTCGGGAGGATAACCATACTGAATCTCCCACCTGATACTGTGGGGCCTTTCTCCTATGTTGGTCTGCTTGTTTCTTGTAACTCTCTTTTGCCTTGACTAAATTGGATTCCGCAGCCTTGCGAGCAGAGGCCAATTCCAACAACAGATTGCTAGCAGCAGGAACCCCAAAATCTCCCTGATTACAGAAGGGATTCGGGTGTCTCCCAGAGTTTAAAAAGAATGGAGAATAACCGGTGGAAACATTCTTCACATTGTTGTGTGCGAATTCTGCCATCCACAGTAAATCTGACCATTCACCACCCCGATCCAAACGGAACAAACGCAGGTACTGTTCTAACTCTTGGTTCACCCTTTCGGTTTGACCATCTGTCTCAGGGTGGTAGCTGGTAGAATGTCTGACTTCTACGCCCAACCGTCTCATGAAATCCTTCCAAAAGTGGGACACAAATTGAGGGCCACGGTCCGTAATCAGAATCTTAGGGACCCCATGAATCTTCACAATATTTTCCCTGAAGAGCTTAGCCAACTCAGGGGCTGAAGGAACTCCTTTTACTGGGATAAAGTGGCTCATTTTAGTGAAGGTGTCTACTACTACCAGTACTGTGTCGTAACCCTTACTCTGTGGAAGGTCTACAATCAAGTCTAACGTGACCGTATGCCAAGGTTGTTTTGCTGTGGGTAAGGGTTGCAAAAACCCCGGTGGGGCCTGCCTATTTGATTTTCCTCTGGCACAGAGCCCACAAGACTCCACATAATCCTTAATTTGCGATTTCATATTTGGCCACCAAAAATAACGCTGGATTAGGTCGATAGTCTTCAACGTTCCTTTATGGCCAGCTAAAGGTTGATCATGACAGTCTCTTAGAACTTTTTCTTGAATCTCTTTAGTGGGTAAGTACAGAGCTCCCCGTCGATAAGGTAAGGAATCCTTGATGATTCTTCCTTCTTCTTGGCTCGCCATTCGGTCATTTCCGCAGCAGACATTTGTTTGCCAATCTCTTCTTGATAATCTGTAAAAGAAAGCGTGCACACAATCTTAGATTCGGGGATGATGGGTTGTGGAGTTACCAAATGCTCGGTACTTTCTGTCTGGATTCTGGACAATGCATCTGCCTTGCAATTTTTACTTCCGGGGCGGTATGTGATCACAAAATCAAAATCTGCAAAATAAAGGGACCATCGCAATTGACGTGGTGTTAAGGTCTTTGCAGATTTAAGAAATTGTAGATTCTTGTGGTCCGTAAACACTGTTATGGTGTGTCAGGCCCCGAGTAAATGATGTCTCCATTCAGTGAACGCGTCCTTCACAGTCAACAGCTCTTTTTCCGCAATGGTGTAGTTAATTTCTGCTGGATTCAATTTCCGAGAGTGATGCGCCACAGGATGCAGCTGTCTCGTTGATTTGTGCCGCTGAGACAGGACTCCGCCAATGGCTTGATCAGAAGCATCCGCTTCCACAAAGAAGGGCTCTTCTGCATCTGCATGAAGCAAGATGGGTGCAGAGGTAAAGCTGATCTTAAGAGATTCAAAAGCCTGTTCTGCCTCTGTTGTCCAAGAGAATTTCACTCCCTTCTTGAGCAACCTGGTGATCGGAATGATTTTCTGTGAAAATCCCTGGATGAATCGGCGGTAAAAGTTTGCAAATCCTAGAAATCGTTGAATCTCCTTTACATCTTTTGGTGATGGCCATTCGATCACAGCTTGAACCTTCTTAATATCCATCAAGATTCCTCCTGGCAACAAAACGAATCCCAAGAACTCCACAGCCCGTACACTGAAGGCACATTTCTCTAATTTTACGTAGAGCTGGTGCTTACGAAGTCTCTCTAAAACTGCCTTGACATGCCCAGGATGTTCTTTTGGATTCTTGGAGTAAATCAAGATATCATCGAGATAAATTACTGCAATTTTATCGACCAAATCTACCATGATGTCGTTGATGAAGTGTTGAAAAGCTGCTGGGGCATTGCATAGGCCAAAGGGCATAACCTGATATTCAAAAAGCCCATATTTGGTCCTAAAGGCGGTCTTCCATTCATGACCTTCTTTCATGTGAATCAGGTGATATGCCCCTCGAAGGTCCAGTTTGATGAATATTTGAGCATCTTTAATCTGATCTAGAAGGACGGAAATCAATGGCAACGGGTAACGGTTCTTCACGGTGACCCGATTGATTGCTCGATAGTCGATACACTTCCTCAAAGAGCCTTCCTTCTTCGGAATGAAAAAGAGTGGAGAGGACACCGGAGATTGTGACGGTCTGATGAATCCATTGGCTAAATAACGATCGAGATATTCTTTGAGATAGCCGTTCTCTGCTTCCGACAATGCGTAAATTCGACTGCAGGGCAGTGCAGCTCCCGGTTCTAAATCAATTGTGCAATCATAAGAGCGATGTGGCGGAAGTTTCTCCGCCTCCTTTTCACTAAAAACTTCTTGGAATCCGAGATATTCGGTTGGAACTTCTGAGGTATCTATGACCCCAATTGAATCTCCACAGAACGACAATAAGGTGGCCATAGAAGGTTCTGGAACCTTAGACGGGGAAGCGAAGCAATGTTCAGAACAGAAGGTGGAATCCATATCAACCGTTCGATTTTCCCAATCTATCGTGGGATTATGCAATGTCAGCCATGGGAGGCCCAAAATAATCTGAAACTGTGGAGCATCAATCAAATTAAATTGAATGGCCTCATGATGTCCATTTGCCTGGATCAGTTCCACAGATTCTGTATGATGTGTGATTGGGCCTGAGGAGAGATTAGTCCCGTCCACAGCGCGAACGGACTCTTTCTTTTCCTTGAACATAGCCTGAATATGAATTCCCATTTTCTTTGCATATTTAATGTCGCAAAAATTGCCGGTAGCCCCTGAATCGATCATAATGGCCACTCCAGCTATCTCTTGATCCCGGAACTTCAAAATCATTTGTAGAATTAAATGTGGTGTCTGAGTCTGAAGGGTATTCATTATATGATGAATTCCTTGAGCCTGGTCTTCCGTTTTTGCCACCTGAGCGACTCCGCCTACAGATGGTTTTGGGAGTTTCCCGAATTCATGGTTTTCGGTCTCTTCGGACACTCCTTCACAAAGTGGCCTGAACCCCCACAATACATGCACAATTTCTTTTGCCTTCTTTGATCTTTTTCTTCCTTTCTTAAAGGCCCACGAACTGACACTATCTGCATGGGTTCACTATCTGCAGCTCCACCTGAACTCTTGCTTGTATCTGGTTTCGTTTGGTCAAACCGAGGGAGGTTCCAACGATAATCTTTTGTTTTTCTTTCTCCTCTCCTTTCAGAACTTCGGAAATCAATTTCCAGAACTATATCTACCAGCTCAGAGAATTCTGTGGGTCTATGAGGAATCTGTGCCAGAGTATCCTTTATTTTATCTCGTAACCCCCGATAGAACAGAGCTGATCTCTTCTCCTCGGGCCAGTTGGTCTCTACCAATAATTTGTTAAACTGAGTCAAGTAAGTAAGAAGATCCCTGTTCCCTTGACGCAGTTCTAACAGCTCATTATCGGTGGCCTGAGAGATTTTGCGCCGATCAAAAATTCTTAGAAATTCCGTTTTAAAACATTCAAAATCATACAGGAATGGGTCATCACGAGAAACTAAAGGCATAGCCTAATTAGCGGCATCACCCCCCAGGTAGGACAAAATAAAGGCTACTCGGGATTGGGCATCCGGGAAAAGAGTGGGGCGACACATAAAATGTAACGAACATTGGGTAAGGAAGAGTTGAGCCGTTTGGGGATCACCATGAAATCTTTCAGGGGGGGCCAAAGGTATTAAGGGGGAAACTGAATGAATTACGTAAGCTACAGTGTGTGGATCTTGAGCTGACTGGGAACTACCAGAAAAGGTTGGGGCAGGAGGTGTCCCTGCGAAAATTTCACTCACTCTCTGAGACAATTGCATAGTTTCTTGGCGGGAGGTTAACAGTTCCTGTCTTAGGTTCTTATTTTCTTCACTTAAGACCCCTAATTCCCGCTGAATTCCCTCTAACATTTCTCCTAAGGCCTTTAAACTAAAACCCTCAGCCATTCTGCCCAGGTGGGGAAATTTGCGGGCACTTCAATCTGTCAGGGAAGTTGCACCGGATGTTCCACAGAGGCAGAATGCTGCTTGCTCTCTATGCCCACCTCCGGGAACGCACTGTGAGGAGAGAGCGGCTCCGGACAGGGGGAAAGGGGAATGGGACAAGAAGAGACACTTGTGCGTTCCTGGACTCCTTCTTCTATTCTGGATGGAGCTGGTTCTGGAGTTTCCTAATGCACAGAGGGAGAGAACACTTCAATCTACTTACTCTAATTATATGGCAATCTCTACTCAATACTTCTAAATACCTCCCCTACCCAGGTCCGCTGTAGTATTGGCTTCACTTCTATTCGGCTGACTAACCACTGGTAGAATGATGTTTCAACCTAATGCACAAGGAAATATGACTTGGATTATGATCACGTATTCTGTTCTTACTGAATGTCTACTAAACTACTTCTCCTTTCATGTTCCTTACCATTATGTTAGTCTTTCTGATTTTTACTCAGTATTTTACAGCAAGAGAGAGTTGTGATGCTTTTGATAGTTGCACCCAAGTCTTTAGTGACTTCTCGCTCTTGTCGTGGCAGAATGTACAATGGAGACCCCAGCTTCAAGGGGGGAATCGCGCAAAAAGGTAAGAATAGGAAAACAGAGGGAGGAGAGAACAGGTAAGCTCGCTTGGGGAGGACAGGGAAGAGGCCTGAGTTCGCTGGTTTTATCTTCAGTTAGATTTTGTGCTCAAATCCAAGTCTAAAATTAAACTCTCTTACTTGTTCGTCTTCGTCTGTAGAAAGTTCTTGCTCTCCCAAGCTCAACGATTGACTTATCGGAGCAGAGAGAGATTGAAATACCTTCCGACGTCTTTTATCAGCTGCCTGCTCACCAGGAAGTCGGTAGCGCTTTAGTAGAAGGATTCTTGCATCAGCTGCCTGCTCACCAGGACGTTGATAGCGCTTTTGTAGGCGGGTGCTTGCAGCTCACTGAGACTAAGTACAAATTGCTTTCACTGAAGGGGGAAAATGAAAATTGAATTTCCTCAGACGCCTACCTCTGAACTCTGAATCTTACTATAAAGACCTTCCAAAAACCCTTCACAAGCGGTCGGTAGACGCGCGTGAAGGAATCTAGACACGCTCAGGATATTTCTCACAGAGCGTGCGAAAACACTACTTCCCTCAAACGGAATCAAATTGAAGTGCGCATTGGAACGCGCCTTGCTGACGCACGTAATCTCGTCTCTCACGAGACTCCATGGGCCAATCAGTAATGTGGAGAGTTTGAGGAAACAAGCGGCCATCTTGGAACGGGGTTGCTAACACTACTTAGTATTTATCCAGATATTGCAGCAGGAGGGCTTAACTGTTACTCAAGCTCTTTTCTTATGCTGATTTACAATAGTAACTGCATGCACGTTGTTCCTGACACTGTTTTATTGTTGATCTGTTTTTTTGGTAAAATATTGTCAAGTGATGGCTCTAACCAGTTAACTAAATTTTCATTTGCGGTGATGGGATTGGTTTCATGATTGGGAACTGTGTCTTTCAAATTGGTCACCAAGGCTTCTATGGACAACTTTGACCAAATCCGCCGTACCATTTTTTTGTTTTCTTGGTTGGAGCAATTACATTCTGTACTGTCCATGAGAATGGGATTAAAAAATGGTCGGTCCAGATCAGAGATTTTCTAGAAAATCGGGTCCAGTAGATGGCCTTTACAATGAGTAGGTCCTTTAACTAATTGATTCAGTTAGAGTGATTCCAGACCTTCTACAAGTTCCACTCTAGGTGGGGACAAGGTATCGTCGAAATGTAGATTAAAGTCCCCTAGGAGGGGCAGATTTGGAAGGGAACTGGCTAAATTAGCCACAGTGTCAGGGAGATCCTTACAGAAATTACCTAAGGCACCTGGGGGTCGATAAATTAGAATCCGTGAGAAGGTCCTAAAATGCAATATGCTTAAGGTAAAATATATACTTTCACAGTCTGGTAGGGGATTATTAGTGGAATGACAGTTGAATTTATTCTTATATATGATGGCTAGTCCACCCCATTTGCCTATATCTCGATCCAGCCTCAGAATTCCATAGCCTGGGGGGAGTGCTTGAACCATCATAGGGTCAGCCTCGTTATTCAACCATGTCTCTGATAGAAAGAGAACGTCCGGGCTTTCCTCTTCAAGTAAGAGGTAGATTTCTATCGAATGTTTAACTAATGAGCGGCAGTTCAATAAAAACATTTCAATAGTTTCTGTGTTACTGTGAACCGCGGGTATTTCAAGCGTGTGACAAAATTTAAAACCACAAGTTTGACAGCGCCTGATGAAACTATTTGGGGACATAGTGTGTAGTCACTTACTTTTAGGTGCTTTTTTGAAAGAGTTAAGTTGGGCGGGCTTGCCTTAGGCGCACCAGCGACGCGCCAGCGGTGCGTCTGCTGGGCGCGTCCGATGCGCGGTCACGTCATCGGCTCTATTTAAGGCCAGGGGAGTGTGTCAGCGGTTAATCTAGAGCGCTGACCTACGGCTCTCCTGATCGTTCGTCCCAGGCCCACCGGAGCGCTAGCACAGCTGCTTACAGTGCGAGGGGATAAAATGACATGCTTAATTCTGCCTTAAAAACACATCAGTGTATAGTGTCTTGCTTGCTGACACCGTGAGAAAAGAAGCAATGACAGTTGTTACAAATTGGGCTACTGGTTGAGGGCAGTGAGACTCTTCTCAGGCAGCAAACACAATTTGTTTCAGGGTGAAGTTACAAGCAACCCCAAATTAAACTTGGCCTAACCCTGGGTAGCTTGGCACAGAAAGCAGTCAGGCTTAACTTACAGGCAATGTGTCAAGTGTTTTTGCAGCACACAAACGGTAATAAAGTAAAAACAAAACACTAGAAATATTCCAAACCGATTAGTACATTTTCATAAATTATTTGACACCAAAACAATCAAAATCCAATCAGTAGTACTGGAGCAATTCATTTGAAAAGTTTTTAGTGAAAACTATCACCTAAAATATCAATGCGCAGACTGTGGATATCTGGTCATGCGAGACCAGCTCAAAGCCTCAAAATATGTCTGACATCCATGGAGCAAACTTTAGATAAACAAAGTGGATTGGGTCGGGTCAGCGCTTACCTTTGGACTTAGAAGAAATTCTGACAAAAAGCATGTGAGATGGTAAAGTTAAGTGGGGCAAGGCTGCAAGAAGTGTCCGAAGTGGGAGCATCATTGTTTAATAGACTTGGGTCAAAGCAGCGGTGAAGACTTCTACATTCTGACTTAGAGTCTGATCTAGATCTTCACAATGGTGATAGATATCCCTCCTGCTGAAATATAATTTATATTTTGGCAGACTGGATATCCATCACCGCTGTGGCAGAGTAACCCTTCCGTTGATATCTAAATCAGGCCCTCTGTCTCTGAAATGGAAGTTAAAAATCTCTGGCAGGATGGGGCAGAGGTCTGTACTTGAAGACAGTTCAAAAAGGCCAGATACGCCTTAGGCAATGGACCACTGAAAATATTTTGCTGTCACAGAGAAGACCGTAGCGGGAGAAGCTGCAAAGTCGATTCAGCCAGAAATGCCCCTGGGGAGTACAGCTGAGTAGGTTGGTTCCGGTCTCATCTTGGTTTCCATCGAGCTTCCTAGACACTTTTGGATTTTGGTTATCTGGGCCCCTTTATTGCCCTAGGGCTGGAGGTGCACAATTTGAAGTGTCAGAGTATGGTCTAGGAAGCCTATTGTGTCCATGTGGCTCTGAACAGGGGTCCAGCAAACTAGCCCTTGTAAGCAACACTCAAGGTCCTGGGACATATGAATATCCAGTTCTTGAACCCAGGAGCAGAGCAGCAAGACAACATGGTAGGCCTGGGCTAAAATTCCGTTCGCGAAAATTGCGATAATTTGACATTTTCGCGTTCCGCGGAGAGCGCGAAAATGTCAACATTTCCACAATCCGCATTTTACCGGACATTTTTTGCTTGCTCGCGCTGTAAAATAATACATTCTCGCGTGCGCGCGATCGCCTTACCTGAATCCCCGCGTTCCCCGACAAGTTTTCCCGATCCGGTCGCGTTCTCCACGAGATGTTGGATTGTTGGTAGCCATTTGCGCTGTCTCGCGACAGTTCGCGCCCGCAGTGACGTCATTCGTCGCGCAATCACGTCTTTCTTCTCGCGCTCATGCACCGCGAGACAAGTGAAAACAAGATTGCTGCGCCCGCGAGCAACCACATGGGTAAGTTGGTGAGCCGCGACCATGCAGAAAATACCGCGAACGGGCGGGAAAAAAACTTCCGCATCTTCGCGATACTTCCGCGTGTTTACGGAGATTTTTAACATTTTCGCGATAATCTGCGAAAGTGAATTTCGCAAATTACGCCCACTCCTACAACATGGCAGCAATCCAGCAGGGTAGCAGTCTTTCAGAGCAGCAGTCCAGTAGAGTAACAGTCCTTTAGTAGCAATGCAGTACTTCTTCCTGGTGGAGTATGCACAGGTCCAGAAGTGTACCGAGAGTTGGTGTCTGAGGTCCCTGTTTAATACCGTGGTGCCCTGGTTCTGGATGGTGGGTGAAGCTTGTAAACATTGGATTTGAAGTGCATGGAATTTCCTGCTTCCCCTTCCTTGGTTTCAAACTGGCGGCAGTGGCAATGTTGGGTCATTAGGCCCTTTGTGTGAAGTCATGAGACAGGCTATTCATTTGCAAGTGGAGCTGTGCACAACTCCGCCCCCCATCTGGCCAGCAGATAACCCATTCAGTCATACCTAATCCCTATATTGTGTCATGGAGGAAATTCACAAAGTCTATCTGTCATTTACACCTGGTCAAATGGCAACTTTCTATAAATAACAACCACACTCCGGGTTGGGCCATAATCAATCAGTAAGGCTGGACGATTGACATGTCATCAACAATACAAATGCCAATCCTGACCAACTCTTTTTATAACATCAATTTTATTCTGAACACTCTATTTAATAAAAGTGCTCAGGTGATTTTTTTCTTTTTTACTTTTTTCTGTATTTGTTTTTAAACAAATGTATGTCATATACAGAAGCACATGATTGCTGTGTTATATAAAACAGATTACAACCAACCACCCAACATTCATATCCATCAATGTAAGCAAACATTATTTACAGCAATATCACAAACAATATTATTTACCATACAAAACAATAAATAAAATGCATGTACCATAACAGTTCTGAAATGTTCTTGCCCAACTAGGAAAATACATAGACTATTAAACTTTTTTTTACTTGACTTTTCCTATTCTCATGGGTTACACAACCTTGCAATGTTCTGCTTATCCAATCAAGATATTATCTTTTGAATTTAAAATGTATCATCCTGATTGGAGTGCCTCTTTTTATAACAAGTAGGTTGCGATGATGTCGACGCTTTTCAAACCCAACACTTCGTGTGAGCGTTCTGCTCAAGCTTCAGAACTGAATTCAACTTCAGTGTAGAAGCCACTTTTCCACAATCTATTTCCTTTCTTTCGTCAAATGTCCAATCTTCTAGTGTTATTATCCAAGCAACAACCAAACCGCAATGCTTCTCTACCCAAACTAATTTTGTATCTGGCTTTGGTTGTACTTTGCTGCCCGAGTAGCGGTAGATGCACGTCAACTTATATTGGCACGTCAAAGTTGGTCTCATACTTTCTATAAGTGGTATTTTTAAAATCGTGGTTTTAAACCAGACTTTAACATTAAATAGGGCTTTTCACCACAGTCCCAAATACTTCAAAAATGATATACAGTGGTGAAAAATAAATTTAGGAGTTGTTCAATACCAGAGAATCTAAAACTTAAAAGTACATGTCCAACCTTTTATTTATAAAGCACCCTGCCCTATGGGCTACCTAGGGCCTATCTTAGGGCTGTCTCATATGTAATACAAGGGGAGTTTAAGGCTTGGCAAGAGAGTTTTAATCTCAAGTTGCCATGACAATTTAAAACGGCATTCAGGCTACAGTGGCCGGCCTGGGACATGTTTTAAAGTGCTACTTAAGTGGGTGGCACAATTAGTGCCGCAGGCCCACTAGTAGCATTTAATTTATGGCCTTGGCTATATGTTATACTACTCTAAAAAGGACTTGCAAGAGCAATAAATATGTAAATCAGGTGTAAGCCAATGAGGCCATTTTTTAGGGAGCGAGTACAAGCACTTTAGCACTGTTTAGAACAGATTCCTAAGGCAAACAAAAACAAATTCAGGAAAAACAGTGGTGGATGAACGCAAAATGTTTGGAGGTGACCCTGCATAAAGGGCCAGGTTCAACAACAGACATCCCCAAAATGGGTAAGGACTTAACTCTATGCAGTCCTACAAACCAATCTCTATACTCAATCTAGATGTTCTGATTTTAACGGGGATCCTAGCACATAGATGGGACACTATTTACCAAATCTCATTTAACCCTATCAATCAGGATTCATACCAGATAGACAGTGTGGGAACAACACAAATAAATGTATACACTATCAGAACTCTTATCAAAAGGTCACGGCCATGGGGCACACAGGGGCTACTGGGTCCACCTGTGGTGGATGAGACCTTATACTGCTGATGTACTGGCTTATCAGCAACTAGGCCAAGTACCACTTCTGCACTTGACTCTCACTGGCAGCATGTCCATTCAGTCAAAGCCTCCCTTGAGGGAAGTAGATAGAGGAAAGTAGACACAGGCTCACAACTCCAAATGTGCATAGTACCAACAATAAATGATTGTCCAGCCAAATATTCATTTTTGTAGAAAAAGATAAGTATTATATTTCTACCTCTAACTTAAAGGAGAAATACAGCATTCACACCCAAATACACAGTTCCCTGAAGTCAGGGCTCTAGTGGGGGTGTGTGGATTAGCCGGCTGCAAGATGGACGCACTCTGAGTGGGCTCTGCCGGCCAAGCCGATAGTCCGCTACTAATCCTGCAGACATCTGCAGTGCTGACTCCCAGCACCGCATTATTCAACCTCACCTCACCCTGGGGCGCCGATCGATACTACTTCGGGCCCCTGCCAGAGGTGACAAATGGCGATTTACTGCTGGGCCCTCCTGCTGGTATTTTGCTGGCACCTGGCCTGGGTCACGGTGGCGCTGCTGCCCGGATGCCTCCCTGAGTGGACCCTCGGACCCAGTGAGTCGCGTCGCCGTGTGGGCATCTTGTGGAGGGGTAGGGGGCACACATGCTGTACCTCTGGGCCCAGGCCTTTACTCCACGCAGGCACCATTTTCTCGATCTTTGGCACCCACTGCCTTTGCCCGCTCTTCCCGGGCCCCACGTCATGGGTGGAGTGCCCCATGTGACTCCCGGCTGCTTTAGGCCCACGTGGGCGGTGACGCCTGGCTGCCTCTTCAGAACTTTTGCCGACAAGACAGGAACTGCCTTACTACTTCCCATCTGTGCGCTGCTACGTCCCGGCACCCAAGGCTTCGAAGGTGGCCCTCACCCAGCCCGGTACCTGCTTCCACTGCTTCACGCGGTCCCTGCGGCTTGTGCCGATGAGCCAGTTCTCCACCAGTTTCTTCCCTGGGTGGGGCCCTGTGAGAGTGAGGCCCGGATGGAGCTCCGGACACCTTTACCGCCCACTGTCTGGCCACTGATACCTGCATGGTCGCCTCCCTGGGACAGCAACAGCTGCCAACTTACCAGGTCCAGGACTTCCTCCCACTTGCTAACAAACTATCATCACCTCTCCACCCCAGGGGCCTCCAATCTCCAGCCTTGCCTGTCCTCCTCCCCAGACGCTCTACTGACACCCGCCGCAGAAGCCACAACCCTGCCTATAGAGCTGGATGGATCGCCCCCTCCTCATCGGCCTCATCAGGCGCTTGGCTCTTCACCTTCCCTGGCCTGCCCTTCAAGTCTGGTGTCTGCCGCCTACTTTGGTGCTCTCCTCCTGTTGCAGTCTTACTCACCAGCCCCTGCCTCCTTGCACGCCGCTCTACCCCGACAGTCTCCTGGAGGTGCAGTCTGCGGGCCTGTGAGGTACACCGGTGCCCAGCATGGAGAGGTCAGACCCCAAGCAACCAATGTTGGTTTTTGATCAACGCAACTTGGTGAAACAGGAGGGGGCGACCATGGATGCTGCCGAGCCTGCTACTTAGCCTGAGGCTGGCTCCACTCGCGAGGATGACCTCAAGACCATTATGCTGGATGTGAAGACCACGGTTACTGGCATCGCCGCCCAGCTCGTCCAGCTATCTGCCCGTCTGGGTACAGTCAAGGCCAGGGTGGACTCACACAATACGTGGCTGACTCACGTTGAGGCGAGGGTGTCCGATGTGGATGACTCTGTGACCCGGGATCGCCATGCACTCCGTCAGATGGACAATGTGCTGGAACTCATTAAAAATAAGAAGGAGGATTTGGAGGCGCATTCCCGCAGAAGCAACCTTCGTATCACAGGTGTGCCTGAATCCTCCAATATCACCAAAATGGAACACTTCGTCGAGCAGCTGATTCGAGACATATTCGGTGAGGTTCTCTCCCCTGTGTTCATCGTCGAGCATGCCCATCTCTCTCTGGTGCCCCGGCCCACTCCTGGCCTTCCCGCTCAGCCTATCATCGCCAAACTACTGATTTTCTGAGACCGTGATGCGATCCTGCGAGCCGTCGGGGAGAAGGGTGAAATTCTTCATCAGGCGAACTCAATATCCTTCTACCCTGTTTATACGTTGGCGGTTCAGGCAGCCCGCCGTGAATTTCTCCTGGCCAAACGCCTTTTGCAGAAATATGATGTCTCCTACTCCTTGACATATCCGGCCAAGCTGTGTGTCAGGCACGGCTCGCAGGTTCACACTTTTACGGAGCCAAAGGTGGCATTGCCCATGCCAAGAAATTGGACAAACCACAGCGTCCCACTCCTTCCAGCTCCCAAACAGCTGCCGACGGCAATTTAAGTGATAATGAGTGATGGCCGCCCTCGCTCATGGACTCTGATTGCATGCGCCTAGTGGCATGGTCCTGCCTACTCTGGCCTTCCTGCCCTTTATCTATCCAATCTCCCCTGCGTCGGCCTGCCTGGGGCTCTCTCTCGCTCCCCGGCTCTTGGACCTGGTGGACCTCTTTTGTTGCACAGACATTTACTGCTCTTAACTCCTACTTCTACATTCCTTTTTTCTCCTATGCAGTAACGATATCTCCCTGCTCTGTATCTGTTGTTCATGTCCTTGATGGGCCTCGGGGTCTGGGGTGCCTTTTTGGTCTCCCATCTCTTTGCTCACTGTCCTCTCTTACCTGCAGCTTGGCCACATTGTCCTAGTGACAACGGTGTTCGATGTGCAGAGCCACAACTCTACGGGATAATTCCCCTCATCTCTTATTTGGTTCTACCCTTTCCCTGTTGGGGGTTCCCTGGGTTGGTGGGGATGGTCTCTCAACCTGATTGGGGGTTGGTGTGGGTGGCGGGGGGTTTCTGGGATATAATGCCTCTTTTCCGAGGCTTGTTGCTGGTTTTGTTCTATGACCTCATGTGTATCATGTCGCTTGTTGCACTGTCTTTTGCTTTGCATATTCTGTCTCAAGCACACCTGACTTCCACTCTGCATATGTTCTCATCGTTACTCACCCCTCTGGCATAGCCTTATGACGACCATTACAATTTGTCCCTTGAACGTTCGCGGTCTCAATGACCATCGGAAGGCCCGCCTCATACATGCTACAACCCTGCCTATAGAGCTGGACGGATCGCCCCCGCCTCATCGGGCTCATCTGCCCTACACAGGCCGATTGGATCTTCACTTTCCCTGGCTAGCCCTTCAAGCCTGGTGTCTGCCGCCTTCTTTGGTGCTCTCCTCCTGTTGCAGTCTTACTCGCCAGCCCCTACCTCCTTGCACGCCGCTCTACCCCCACAGTCTCTCGGAGGTGCAGTCTGCGGGCCTGTGAGGTACACTGGTGCCCAGCATGGGGAGGTCAGACCCCAAGCAACCAAAGTTGGTTTTTGATCAACGCAACTTGGTGAGACAGGAGGGGGCGACCATAGATGCTGCCGAGCCTGCAACTCAGCCTGAGGCTGGCTCCACTCGCGAGGATGACCTCAAGACCATTATGCTGGATGTGAAGACCACGGTTACTGGCATCGCCGCCCAGCTCGTCCAGCTTTCCGCCCGTCTGGGCACGGTCAAGGCCAGGGTGGACTTACATGATACACGGCTGACTCACGTTGAGGCGAGGGTGTCTCATGTGGATGACGCTGCGACCCGGGATCCCCATGCACTCCTTCAGATGGACAAGGTGCTGGAACTCATTAAAAATAAGAATGAGGATTTGGAGGTGCATTCCCTCAGAAGCAATCTTCGTATCACGAGCGTGCCCGAATCCTCCAATATCACCAAAATGGAAGACTTCATCGAGCAGCTGATTCCAGACATATTCGGTGAGGTTCTCTCCCCTGTGTTCATCATCGAGCATGCCCATCTCTCTCTGGGGCCCCGGCCCGCTCCGGGCCTTCCTGCTCGGGCTATCATCGCCAAACTACTGAATTTCTGAGACCGTGATGCGATCCTGCGAGCCGCCGGGGAGAAGGGTGAAATTCTTCATCAGGGGTACTCAATATCCTTCTACCCTGTTTATACGTTGGCGGTGCAGGCAGCCCGCCACGAATTTCTCCCGGCCAAATGACTTTTGCAAAACATGATGTCTCCTACTCCTTGGCATATCCGGCCAAGCTGCGTGTCAGGCCCGGCTCGCAGGTTTACACCTTTACGGAGCCAAAGGCGGCACTGGCCCATGCCAAGAAATTGGACAAACCACAACGTCCCACTCCTTCCAGCTCCCAAACAGCTGCTGATGGCAATTTAAGTGATAATGAGTGATGGGAGCCCTCGCTCATGGACTCTTATTACATGCGCCTAGTGGCACGGTCCTGCCTACTCTGGCCTTCCTGCCCTTTGTCTATCCAATCTCCCCTGCGTCGGCCTGCCTGGGGCTCTCTTTCGCTCCCCGGCTCTTGGACCTTGTGGACCTCTTTTGTTGCACAGACATTTACTGCTCTTAACTCCTTACTTCTACACTCCTTTTTTCTCCTATGCAGTAACGATATCTCCCTGCTCTGTATCTGTTGCTCATTTCCTTGATGGGCCTCGGGGTCTGGGGTGCCTTTTTGGTCTCCCATCTCTTTGCTCACTGTCCTCTCTTACCTGCAGCTTGGCCACCCTGTCCTAGTGACAGGTGTGTTCGCTGTGCCGAGCCACAACTCTACGGGATAATTCCCCTCATCTCTTATTTGGTTTTTCCCTTTCCCTGCTGGGGGTTCCCTGGGTGGGTGGGGATGGTCTCTCAACCTGATTGGGGGTTGGTGTGGGTGGCGGGGGGTTCTGGTATATAATGCCTCTCTTTCGAGGCTTGTTGCTGGTTTTGTTCTATAACCTCATTTTTATCATGTGGCTTGTTACACTGCCTTTTGCACTGCATATTCTGTCTCAAGCACACCTGACTTCCACTCTGCATATGTTCTCATCCGTTACTCACCCCTCTGGCATAGCCTTATGACGACCATTACAATTTGTACCTTGAATGTTCGCGGTCTCAATGACCATCGGAAGGCCCGCCTCATACATGCTCACCTCATTCGCCAAAGGGTTGACATCTGTTTCCTTCAAGAAACTCATCTACTTCCCGCCACTACCTCCAGGCTTAACTCTAGACATTGGGATGAGATACAACCCTCCTTCTACTCCTGTTACTCCCGTGGGGAATCTATCCTCTTACGCAGGGGGCTTCCCTGGCATACCACTAAGGTTATTGTGGACCCTGAGGGGCGCTTCATCATTCTGCTTGACACCCTCTTGACCCAGCCCGTGATCCTTGCAGCAATTTATGGCCAAAACTCTCACGACCCTGATTTCTTCGCACAGGTATGGCGACACATATCCTTCTTGGGTCCAGCTGCCTTGCTGTGGGGGGGGCGATTTCAACATTACGCCTTCGCCACTCTAGATCGCTCTAGGCCTCGCGCTCTCCACCCACACTCCACATCCCTCTTGCACTCTATCTTAGCCGACAACTCCCTGCTTGATGTGTGGCGCCACACTCACCAGGAAACGCGTGAGGGTACATATGTCACGGGCTCCTTGGGTTGCTTGTCCCGCTTGGATCTCTGGATCACTACTCAGGATGCCTTTGCACTTCTGTCGAGCACATGGCGCGTACTCTCTCTGATCATGCTCACGTTTGTCTTAGCTTTCTTCCCCCGCACAGCCCAAGCGCATGTTTGCCTAGCACCTGCCCCCCAATGCGCTCCGCGACTCGGTGTTCTGTGCCGAGATTCAAACAGCAATAGAAAAATATTTTGACCTCAACACAGGCTCCGTGGATTCCCCTTCGACACTCTGGGGGGGCTTCAAGGTGGTGATTCGGGGCGAATGTATTTCCAAACAGTCTGGTGTTCTGCGTTCTATCTGTGGCGCCCTCGAGATCTTGGAAGGAGAAATCAAGGTTCTATAATGTTTGCACTCTCTCAGCCATAATCCATACTCCCTTGTGCGGCTCTGAGGTAAACTCTCCAAATTTGAACAGGAAGCCAACAGAGAACTTTCCTTTTTGGGCAGGGAAGATAAGGTGTGCCGCTATGGCGAAGGTGACCACCCAGGTAAGACTCTAGCTAGCCTCCTGTGACAACTTCATGCCGCCTCCTACATTACAGTGCTCCAGGATGGAGGCCCTGTGCGGTGATCTCACGAGTCACCGCCTTTTACACTCAACTCTACACTATGGGGATCACTTCTCCACGCGACATCCTTGACCAATATTTTGACACTCTCGAGCTCCTCTAGCTGGCCAACGGTCATCGAAAGTACCTTGACGAACCTTTTTCTAAGGAAGAGATTCTGGCAGTCAATAATAGCCTGCCTGGCGACAAAGCACCTGGCTCCGATGGCCTGCCAGCATACTTCTACAAGACCTTCGTGCCTCTCCTCATCCCACACCTCGCCGCTATGTATAATGACTCCTTCGAGTCTGGCCATTTCCCTCCATCACTTCACGAGGCCCTGCTGACACTGCTCCTGAAGCCAGATAAGTCTCCCGAGCTTCTGGACTCATATCACCCCCTATCTCTTATCAACACTGATAATAAGATCTTCGCTAAGCTCCTGGCTTCTCACCTCCTGCCGCTCATGCCCATGATTGCTCATCTGGACCAGTCTGGTTTCATCCCCGGGCGTTCAACATCCCATAACCTCTATAAAATGTTCAAGGTGCTCCACCAGATCAACCCCGCTCTCCCGGCCGTTCTTTTAGACGCCACCAAGACCTTTGACACCCTCAACTGGCCCTTCCTCTTTTACCTTCTCCCCCGCCTCGGCTTTAGCCCGGTATTTCTGCGCAAAGTCCAACTCCTTTACACCCTCTCAGTTGCTCGCCTTCGGATCAACGGTCAGATTTCTGAAACCGTCCCGGTCACTAGGGGCACGAGGCAGGGGTGTCCACTTTCACCCATGCTTTACGCAGTGGCTATGGAGCCCCTCACTGCTAGGCTCCGACAGCACCTCACTCAGAGAGGTCTGGGCTTCGCGGCCCAAGCCCTGGTCGTCTCCATGTACGCGGACGATATCACGATCTATGTCCACCAACCTCAGGAGAATCTGGGCCCCATGGTCCGTGAGGTGGTGCGCTTTGGGGGTCTATCCGGCATCCAGGTCAACTGGAGTAAATCTATTCTCTTTCCGCTGATGGATGCCACCATCCACTTCACTACAGACTATCCGTTCGTGTGGGCATCAGGGCCAACAAGATACCTGGGCATTTGGCTCAGCAGGATCATGGACGAACTTTGAAAGGCGAACTTCGGCCGCGCGGTCGACTGGCAGGAGACCCAAATACCCCTTTACCTCTATCCATAGCCATAGCCAAGATGGTAGTGCTCCCAAAATTCTTTTATTTGTTCCTGAATGTTCCCGTTCCCCTCACAGCTTACTTTTCCCGTACGCTCCGCTCCCTCGTCATCTCTCTCGTCTGGGCTGGGCTTCAGCCCAGAATTGCATATTGTTAGAAATGGGATCTCTGGTTGACTAAGGCTTGAGCCAAAGCCAGGAAGAGACCACCTCTCTAGTCAGGGCAAGGGAGTTACACGCCAAAGATAACCCCTGCTCACCCCCTTTGTAGCTTGGCATGAGCAGTCAGGCTTATCCCAGAGGCAATATGTAGAGCGTTTGCACACACACACAGCAACAACATACCAGGCACACCACAAAAGGAACTCCACACAAGGTTATATTAAAAATAGCCTTTGTATTCTCATAACACTTTAGAATGGTAATCACACCATATACATTGTGCCACCTGGCACTAGGCAATATCTACACCTGACAGGGCCAACTGGACCACTGTCAGTACCATCACAAAGTGAACTTAGTAAATGTAGGACATATCATAAACATAGAACACCACCAGTAATCACTGGCAAACACTATACTCAGCATCATCCTGTAACATAAACCATATTATGCACAGTATCACATTTAGGCGTGAATTACATTCTGCGCCAACCTCACCAGCATAGAGATTAAGAAGCAGTGCAGGCTGCCATGCTACTTCGCTCTTAGGAAGCTGACATTTTAAAGCTGATATTTTAAAATTGCATACTGTGTTTTTACTGAAAATTTGATTAAGAGATTACTTGTCTGTGTTCTTCATTCCGCTCGGACTCGATCCGCCTCGGCTTTGTGCCGCTAGAGCGGCGAGTCCCTGGAAGCGGCACTTCCGCCCTCAGCGCTACGGGGAAGGTGATTGGACTAGCCGCCCTCGCCTCGTGGCTTCCCATAGGCTATTTAAGTCACGTGATCGTGACCGGGCACATCTAGAGATTAAGAAGCAGCGCAGGCTGCCATGCTACTTCGCTCTTAGGAAGCTGACATTTTAAAGCTGATATTTTAAAATTGCATACTGTGTTTTTACTGAAAATTTGATTAAGAGATTACTTGTCTGTGTTCTTCATTCCGCTCGGACTCGATCCGCCTCGGCTTGTGCCGCTAGAGCGGCGAGTCCCTGGAAGCGGCACTTCCGCCCTCAGCGCTACGGGGAAGGTGATTGGACTAGCCACCCTCTACAGCGGACTATTTAATATGGGGGATTGGCGGAGGCGCAGCGGGGGCGCCGACTTCGCGCCGAAGTTACGCCTATGTTAAGCCCGTCTGCGCCCGTCCGCGACCAGACGGGACCAGGGGCCATCCCCCCTGCTCCGCACCCCACTAACCCCAGGCTTTACTACTCTAGCCATGCCTTGCGATCTCTTCGTCCCCCTTTAAACAACACCTGCCCCTGTCTACGGGCTATGGACGCCCCTACATCTTGCCAGGTTTGCTCCCTGACTCTAATCTCAGTACCCTCACTTACCCATATCCCCAATCCTACGTTTTGGAAGCCCTACCCATGTCAAGTCATCCCCTCCCCCACACATCATTCCACCGATTTTACTTTTCTGAGCTTGAATTGCAGGTCCCTGCCTAAGCATAAGAGGGACATTTTTGATCTTTTGGTTTCCGATAGTCCGGCGGCCCTGTTCTTGACAGAAACCTGGCTGAACGACTGCACGGGACCTGACATTGCCACAGCTCTCCCTAACAACTACACCTATGTGAGCCGTAACAGACCGGGCAAGGAGGGAGATGGCATTGCCATTATATACAAACGGACTTACTCATGTAAGTGGGAAGATTTAGCCATACCCAACTGCGAAGCTGGTTGCTTCAAACTATTATTGAATCCTAACTACACCCTGTCGGGCGTTTTAATCTATCGTCCTCCGGGCGCTGCTGGCACATGGGCCTCTTCTTTATCGGAAAATATAGCTCCTCTATTGATGCAAACCTCGAACTTTCTTCTCCTTGGCGATCTTAATATCCACTTTAACAACACACTCTGCCCTATCTGTACACACCTTCTTCAAGATTTGGCCGCTCTTAATCTACATCTTCACAACACTGGCCCTACACACAAGGCAGGTAATCTACTTGACCCCATCTTTTCGAACCTTGACGTCATCACCTGCCTCCCTTCCAAACCTATTACCTGGTCCGACCACTACATTGTCGAATTTAACATCTTGACTAGTGCTATTGTCGGTCCACCAGTTCACATTCAGACCCTCAGACCGAATAGGAATTGGAAAAAACTCAATCTGCCACAACTGAATCGCCAGCTTGTTACAACCCTACCCTCTCTACCCAACAATATCACCACCAAAGATGAAAGTTTAATTAACACATGGCTTTCTTTAGCCATTGACATCTGTCTCCCGGACCGAAATGGAAAACAAAACTTTACCCACCCCCCTGCCCCCTGGTTTAATGACCAACTCAAATGCGCCAAATCCAAATGCAAGAAACTTAAACGCATATGGAGATCTGAGTATTCCCCCAATGATAAAGAAATTTATAAAACGGAACTTCGATACTACCACTCCCTGTGCAAATCTGCCAGGGCAAACTATGTAAACACCTCTATTCTATCAGCCCAAAACCGTCCAAAAGCTCTTTTTAGAGCAGTCCAAGAACTTTCTGGACAATCTAACTCGCCAAAAGACCCCTTTTTGGACACAGTCCAATGCAATACACTTGCTGAATTTTTCACGGAGAAAATAGACCGCATCTATGCCGGTTTTGATGCCTCCCCACGAGCATTGGACAACCCCCCAGTACAGATCCTGACACCACCCTCCCCCAGGATACTACTACCCTTGCCCCTCACACTTCCATTGACAAATGGGATCCGATTTCTTAAGAACTCTTCTTTAAACTCATGGCTAAAATCAAATCTGGCTCCCCACTTGATGCCATGCCCCCTCAAATTCTAAGCACCCTTGACACTCCCGCTCTTTTACCCATCCTAGCCCTCCTGAACGCATTTCTGTCGGAAGCCACCGTTCCTGCAGTTTGGAAACACGCCATGGTGGTTCCCCTTCTCAAAAAAACTAACGCCGATCCCAACAACCCTTCTAATTTCCGACCCATATCTCTACTCCCTTGCCTGTCCAAGGTATTAGAAAAACACATCAACCTCTGCCTCTCCTCTCACATTGAGGACACGAAATTCCTACACCCATCCCAGTCTGGCTTCAGGGCTGGATTCTCCACCGAATCCACCCTCTTAGGTGTCACAGAGGCTATCAGACAACTGGTGGACAGAGGGGAGACAGTGGCGCTTATCCTGTTGGACTTAAGCGCTGCGTTCGACACCGTCTCCCATGACATCCTCCTCTCCACCCTAAAGGCCGCTGGTATCCATGGCACTGCTCTAGCCTGGATCGCCAGTTTTCTGTCCGCACGCACTTTTCAGGTCTTTTCCTCCACTTCTGCCTCCACTGCCCTCCTGTCCCCACACGGTGTACCCCAGGGCTCTATCTTGAGCCCCCTTTTCTTCAATATTTATGTCAGTCCTCTCGCCTCTCTGGCAGAACAATCTGGTCTCTCTATATTTTCATACGCGGACGACACCCAAATCCTTTTTTCTCTATCTTCTAATAAACACGCCCCCATTTCATCTCTCCGATCTGGGCTCATTAATATTGCCAACTGGATGCAGACCAATAAATTAAAACTTGACGGCGACAAAACCGAACTCCTTCTATTCGGTCCTGACACCTCTCTCTGGGGCCCTAAGCATTGGCCTCAGCAAATGGGTCCCCTGCCGGTTCCATCCACCAAGGCTCGCAACCTGGGAGTTACATTTGACAACCAACTGTCCATGAAGCAGCATGTTGTGAAAGTCTCAGCCACCTGTACTAATATCATGCGGTGGCTGAGAAAAATAGCATGGATGCTTCCGCCAGACACCCAAAGAACTGTGGTCCAGGCTTTAGTAACCTCCAGGTTAGACTACGGTAACGTGCTCCTCCTTGGGGCTAGCAAGGAGGTAACACGTAAATTACAGGTGGTGCAAAACATGGCAGCTCGCCTGCTCTGCAACCTGGCCAGAACTGCCGTTTCCCTGCGCAGCCTTCATTGGCTGCGCATCGAATCAAGAGCAAAATTTAAAGCCCTCTGCTATATGCACCGGATTAAAACAGGCAACTCTCCCCCCTACCTTTCCATTTTGGTTCAACCGTACTGTCCAGTGCGCACCCTTAGATCCTCCTCTTTTGGCACCTTCTCCGTGCCCCGTTTCAAACGCACCAGAGTTGGTGGTCGCTCCTTCTCCTATCTGGCGCCATCACTCTGGAACACACTCCCCATTTCTTTGCGCTTTGAAACTTGCTACATGAAATTCAGGAAAGGCCTGAAAACCTGGCTTTTCTCTGCTTAATCTTCTCCCATCTTTGTCTCCCTGCTTCTTTTCCTCTGTCAGCGCCGGGAAACCCCTGGGTATCTGTGCGCTTTACAAACCCAAATATAATAATAATAATAATAATAATCACATTATGCAATTCATCTCATACCCAAACGCATTTAGAGGCATGACTCACAGTAGAGAATAATCTCATAGTATATGAATCACATTTCCTAGCACCACATAAATCACATTAGGGCCTGGCGCCCTAAAAACCTCACAGTCCCCCTGGCCAACTGGCATTATCAGAGGGCTTAAATGCCCTTTGTCCCAAATGTCAGGGCGGCTGCCAATGCAGCAGAATCTCCAAAAGCGCGCAACAGAGCTTTGGCAGAGGAGTGTCTCTCACTCTTATCTCACAGAATGCCCCCAAAGGAATGATGACCTAAACGTTGCAGCTGCCCACTACTTGCTGGGCAGCTGTGAAGCTGAACGTGGGCCTGGACACTCACAGTGCCCTCTGATAAAATATGCAGAACGTTGCAGCTGCCCCCGCTGGTGCGGTGGTGCAGCTGAGAACAAGGTAAAGGGCCTGGCACAATTGTGCCTTTCCAGCCTCCACTGGAACTCTATCAAAAATGCCCCCATCATGCTTCTACCCACTACGGTGGTGCAGCTGTGCAGAAACCAATGGCACGGTGCTGTGGGGCCCCGCTCTGGGGCTCTACTAATGAAATGGCCCCCAATGTTGGAGTGCCCCCTATCAGAAAAGGGCCACTCAGGAAATATAGCATGGCTGCCCGGGAGCCCCGTGGGCACCAATGCCACAAAAAACGAAACAGCACGGCCTCGGCCCTACTCACCGGAGCTGCGGGGAAGGTCTCCTCTCCCGACTCGGGAGGCGGCATCTGCTCTGGCCACTTCTCTTAATTTCTGTTGCACGCGGAACTTCCCTCAGCGACATGAGAGCCCTGCCTCACCTCTAGCACCGTTGTCTGGTTTCCTCACCGGCCGCTACCACAGATGCGCATGGCTCTCCTATGCTCACAGGAGCCCTGTACCGACTTTCAGGCACGCCTGCAGCACCTACTAAGGTGGGGTGGGCTCGCGCCTGGATTCTCCTTCCTGCTCTGGGGAGTCAGGCCACGCCCACCGGAAGGTACCAAGGTTGCCGAGGCCATGCGGGGTGGGCACCCGCTTCCATCAAAGCATACACGAGGGGTGGGCACCCCTTAACACTACCCTCAACCCTTAAACTGTACCCCCAGCATGACCCCCTCCTCTACATAAACACACTACATCCCCCTTACCTCACTCTCCTCGTGGTTCCTCTCTCCTCCTGGGACCTTCCTCACATCGACTCCAAGGGGCGGTGCACGTCGTTGTGAGGAAACAGCCTCAGTTTCCTTACAACGACATGGATCGTTTTCTTTTCAAGCATACCATTACAACGCATGTGTAGTAACAACGCTTGCGATGTATCAACTTGCGTACTAATGGTACGCGTTGTAACATCGCAAGGGTAGTAACGCTTGCGAAGTAATGGTATGCACAGTAGCAGCCGCGCACTAAAGGCTGTTTACCCTCCTGGAGCCACACACACCTCCCAGCTCCTGTCACTCACAAGCCAGACATGCAATTCACATCAGGTAGGCAGACACATAGCACACAGAAAAGCCAACTTCTGAAAGTGGCATTTCCCAAATAGTCACAATAAATCTGCGCACACTATTGCGGAGCATTTATTCTCACAATTTATGCATATCAGACTTGACCACACTGCTCCTCTCATTACAGGAATTACCACTGACACACACTGATCAGGGAATCCCCAATGCATTACTATGGGAGGGCAGGCCACCCTTACAAATGTAACACAGAGAGTGCATGCACTTTACACTAGACCCCAGTGCTAAAGAGCCCAGACGCCTAAAACCACCAATACCATGTCAGAGAAAAGGCAAAAAATGTAGTGGTGAACTTGCCAAAGAGGGCCAAGTCCAACACATATAATATTCTCACGCTCCCCCTCACGTGCAGTGGGCTGGGTGCCCTGGACTTCAAATTATACGCCCTCAGTGCCTAGGCCAGCTTCCTACACTTATGGTTACATCCAATGCCATTTCAGCCCCACATGGCAGTTGAAGCCGACCTAGTGGCCCCCTCGCCTTTCCGGACTGCTTTCTTTGTCCCCACAAATCCACCACGCAGAGAGATCGACACGGTTGAGACTCTGTGCTGGGCCTGGGACGGTCTTAAGAAATATTCGGGCTCCAGCTTGCTCTCCACCAGTGCCATTCGCGTCACATACAACCCAGCATTCCCCTCATTGCTCATGGCCGGGATGACAAAACACGCTGCTAACCTGGGCTGGCCACATTATCGGACCTCTACCCCAATAGCAATTTCTTTTTGCTTCCTGCCGAGTCCGGCCCAACGGACACATTGCTCTATTATCAACTTAGAGCGACCTTCCAGGAGCTTCCCCCCACATTCCTGCAGTCCCCCCTTCGATGGCTGCCCTCGACCTGGAATACACTTCCAACTCCCCCCGCAAACTGGTCTCTAGTCTTTATGCCACCATGTTAGCGGCATCTCCGACATCTGCTGATTGCGCCTGCATTGCCTGGAGCAAGGATCTAGGTATTGATCTTTCTCAGGAGGACTGGCTGTACTGCTGCAAGCAGACCAAACATTTATCTCCCAATTATCTCCTAGGCATCATACATTTTAAATATTTGCACAGATTGTACCGCTCCCCCACTCAGCTGTTCAGAATGAGCCTCACCTCCAGTGATAGATGTCTCCGGTGCTCAGCTCCTGCGGCGGACATTTCTCAACTTGCTTGGCTGTGCTCCAGGGTTTCTGAATACTGGCGCAATGTGTGTACCGTCATCACTGAGATTACCTCCTCGTCAGGCTTGCCAGACCCATTGATCTGTCTTCTAGGCTTCGTGAAGTTTTGTCCTGATGCCTCCCGTCGGCTCACCGCTATGCTGCTCGTCCTCGCGCGTCACGTTGTGAGTCGCCATGCATTGGGGTTCGAGACCCACTCCCAAGGTGAATGCCTGGCTTGAAGATGCTGCACGATGTCAGACGCTTCTGTAAGAATTCTGGGAGTTGACGTCCGTCACTGGTAGGCCACTTGATATCTGGGGTCCCCTCATTTTGTAGCTCCTCCATCGGAATGCCTCTCCATCTGCGACCTCTCCCACGCTCCCTGCTGGCACACCGCCCGCGGCGGCCGCTGGTGTTGGCCCGTAGAGGCCTACCACCCTCCCCCTGCATTACGCTTATCCCTTGCCCCCCCCCGCAGACCTCGGTCCCAATTGTCGCTCCCCCACGCTCTTCCCTGCTTCACCTCCTGTCACTCCCCCTACACTCAACTGTGCCCTACTATTGTATTAATGCCTTTCACAATGTATGCAACTGATGTGGTCTTCCTTTTTCCGTTTATTATTTGCAGAAGAATTGTTTATTTGCTTTGTAACTTGATGTGCAAGAATTTCAATAAAGGTCTATGAAAATGAAAAAAAAAAAAGAAGGCGCAATGATTCTAAAAAAAAGGAAAAAAAGAAAAAAAGTCAGGGCTCTAGTGTCTCATTATGTGGTTTATCCCTGGTCCCACTCCCTTCTCGTTCTTCATGATAGTAGTTATTTCCCATTCGCTATAGGCAAAATCCAAGGCAAACCCCACTAGTTGAACCAGTCTCAAGTGTCGACTTTTACTCTAATTTAAAGTCAACGGTTGTGAGAAGTTGGCCTGATATATGCTGTCCACTAATTACAGTGAGAACCTTGTATCAGTCCAAACAACCCCTTATGGTGAACAGGTTTAAGTCAACCTTTATTGAAAGCTATCCTAGTGGTAGCTATGGAGAGCAACCTTCAAGCTAAGTCTTGAAGGAATGTAATGAAGCTTGTTTTACCAGTCTATAATCTCTTGAATGAACAAATGAAACGACAACCACACCAGGTATATATTTAGAATAAATGTATTTAAGATAAAACACACCCCTCAAGTCTCTTTATGAGACTGGAGTTCGAAGTACTTAATTTACAAGTTAGCAATCAACAGTAATAGCACAAATACACTTTTGGGCCCTAGGGGGCGTACCAAACCATTTACAAATAAAGTGGTATAAGAACCACGACTGAACTAGACACAAGGCCTAGAGCCTGTAGAATCGCTGGGACCCCAAGGAACCACCCAAGGTAGTGACACAGGGGACCCACGGGGACCGTGTGCAGTGTGTAATCACAGTCACGGGATCCCGTTACCTTCTATGGGCAATGTCGCAATTGGAAATTTAAAGATTAGGGACACTTAGAATTGAGTTAGGACCAAACCCTTTTGGACTTGGGAAGATCTAGGGCCAGCACCCACGGGAGCACTGGAGTACTCGTGTTACCTCACCCAGGGAAGCCGGGTGCATAGGTGTCTTTTGGTGTCGGGTTGCGTCATCGATTTCGATGGAAGCTGGCGAAGAAGTGCTGCTGCCGTGAAGAGGAGAAGTGTCTGAAGCGATCCAATCCTGGATCTAGGATGGAAGGAACCTGAAAGCAGAGGGGACAGAGTCTGGGTCACTTGCCAGTGACCAGGGGCACAATGGACCAATTCACACACAGATTTCAGGTGCTTCAGGTGAGTATAAGGGTCTGGACTGGAAGTCACTTTGAAAGAGGCTGGAGCAGATGAATACATTTCCTAAGCATCAAGTTTATGCTGAAACTTGATGCAGCATGCCCTTTTGCTTGTGACCAAGAGCGGACATGCACTCACTCACATTCAGGTAATGGGAGTGAGTTCATCCAGGTCAGGGAATGTTGGCAAAGACACCCATCCTGGAAAACTAGGTTAGGGAGCGCATGGAAAGAGTATGTCATACCCAGTACTGTTATGTACACTAATTTGCTCAATGGTTCAATAAATATTGAAAATGCCCCTCTTGTGTATTTCTTGTATAAATTGCTTGAGAACGCCTAAGTGACTGAGCGAAAAGGTTCTAGATATGTTACCATGATTTCCTTGGAAAGTCAGTGTTGTCATGTTCTAAAGTTGCCCAGATCGCTGGTAACAGTTCTAGGTATAGGGGTACTGGTGAGAGTACTGTAAGCTAGCAGGACCCTCAGGACAGCATGCACAGAATCAGTCTGGCATCATCCCAAACCTTATCTTGTCCACCAAATGCACACCTCTAACCTGGAAAGGGGAAACAGTAGAACAACTCCATCTGAGGTTTTTGACCATGGTGGAGACAAAGTAGTCTCCACTGTTGACAAACTATGGCCTAATTTCATGTGGTGGGTAAACCATTATATTTGCCCTATATGTTTTGCTCGAAAATAGGCGGTACTATTAGAAACACCTATCCCACATTTTGGGCGAAATGGTCTCACGGTAAGATAATCTTAGGGGCATAATTATCAAGGTTTTGCATTGCCCTTGCACCATGTAAGGGAATCCAAGGGCAATGCAAAACCTAAATGAGATTTATCAAGCCACGCAAGGCTACCTTGATTGGCCATGGGTAGCTTGATAAATCCAGAGTTATAAAAGACAGCGCAAATCACCACCTTACTCTATAGCACGGAGGCGTGCCATGGGCGGACCGTGGATGTTTGCATGCATTCACCGCTGGATTCTGACACACATTGACCGCTGGATTCTGACACATTCTCTACGTACCAACATTGGTAGACCTGGGAATGTATCATAATTGAATGCCTCCTTAACAGAGACTCAATGAGGAGAAATATTTTTGTTTTTCCTCGTTGTTTCCTCTTTCTAAGTGTGCTGCAATCTGAATCACATTTTGAAAGATTAAAATGCATCTGAGGATTGTTTAGGGCACGAAAGTGTGCATTCCTGCACAAAACCTACCCTGTTAGAAATACAGGCACCTTAGCAACATGACGCAATGGTGCCTGCATTGGCACTAGCCAGCCAAAAGTGTGTAAGTGCTAAGAAATGACAGGAATCCCCCGTATACTGGTGGGGAGATTTATTAGGATTTTATGCAATTTTTGTGTCAGAAAAAAGACGCAAATCCTCACAAAATCTTGTTTTCTTGATTTACTTTCCAGTGCTATGCTTGTTTAGCGCTTGAAATAACTGGAAAGTAATCCAAAGCGGCACATACTGCTGCTTTGCATTACGTAGCGGCAAGGGTGTTTACCATGGGTGAAGCATAGCGTGAGAAAACTGTAGGTGCAAAGACAGAGAAATGCTTTCATTTTTCCTTCCTTTTCCGACTTTGCATGTGCGCTACACTGTACAGCACACATACAAAGTGGGAAAAGGTCTCAAGTAAGTCTAAGCAAAGTATTTTCTTCCCTTCCAGTAAACACTCTATACTAGACTCATGGAGACACCCTTGCACCCTGGTGCAAAGGTGTCTCAGTGGCTCACGACAGCTGATTTCAGTGCCTCCGCAAGGGAGAGGGGAGGAGAGTGCCTTTTTTTAGTAAATTGGGCGCTCGCCTCCTCTCTCCTTTTCACCCAGCGCAGCACAGCATAGCATTTGCGGCTGCTGCGGTGCGCCACGTAAAAAAGGGGTCAATCTCCCCCTACATGTCTTGCTGCATTGAACTGCATGAAATTTGTATAAATCTGGCCTCTTCTTAAATTTTGACTTTGGTGGACTCCTACTTAATCATTACTGAAATTCAGGGACTCAAGCTGAGTCATTAATGGAAGCGGAAGATCGCCTGCCCAAGCAATCTCTGTTTTTTTAACCTCAAAACATAGCATAAAAATACAAAAACTTGTATACATGCAACAAATGCGCAAATATTGCTTTTTTTAATTCACTTAAATATTTAAATAGTTTTCAAATTTCAATTTTGCTTATTTATTTTTATATACTTTATTAGATTTAATTGATTAATGTTAACATTGTAAGACAATCACGGACCCACTGAGTAGGTCTCGCTGATGTCGAGGGTTAAGAACTACTGCTCTAGAGCATAATTACCAGTACATCATTTTGGCAGTCATTGAGTCGGATTTATGTCAGCATAACACTGAAGCACATACTAGAATCTTACTCAAAAAGTGCTAAATAAGGTTCAAAATTTCTTGGGCGAAAATGGATGTGCATGGGAATTCGGTATCTAAATCAACAAGGTAAAATTATTGACATCTTTTTTTAACTTAGTTGGCTCCTAAAGGAGAGATGATAATGGAGTGTTAATGATCAATTAAACAATATTCTCAAAAGCAATTGCCATTAGAAGCACACTTTATTTGAAAAGGATTCAACTGTCCCTTAATTATATGTGAGGAATCAGTGTGATTCTTCAGCCAATAACCAAAATATATTTCCAAATCATAGCACATTTAAAAAAGCACAATCAGAATACAGGGTTGACTTTTGGTCATATCAAAAAAATAAAAACATGTGGTGAAGTACAAAAAAGGGTCACAATGGTTAGTTAAAGGGTGAATGATTTTAGCATTTTGAAAAATGAATGAAAATAATTAACTCTATATTTTGTAAGTAAATGCAGAAAATGCTGAAGACAATGTTAAATGCAGGAATGAGCAGCAGGTGAATTACATCATGTAATTCAGTGACAAGGTGTGCTGAAGAGATGTAGACAATAATGATCAAAATATATTTCCAAATTCTGGTACATTTTAAAAACCACATTCGGAATACTGGCATTTAATCATGATCATATAAAGACAAAAACAAGTGTGGTGAAGTACAAGAAAAGGTTGTACAGGTAATTCAAAGTTGAATGGTTGCAGCATTTGGAAACTGAATGCAAATATTTAACTTTATATTTTATAAGGAAATGTATTAGAGAGACAGTTGTTATTATGGACCTATGTGGAAATGCTATATCAACAAACAGATGTCCATGGTATCTATTGACTTCTGAGATGCATTAAAATAGTAATGAACTCTGAATGGGCTGGTGGTAAGCATCACACATAGGGTGGGAAACTTGTTTTACTACTCCCAAAAGCAGAAAGTGCTGCAGACAATGTTAATGAAGGAATGAGCATCAGGTGAATTATATCTGACATATTTACTCAAACATAGGTCTGTCTTTCTTTTGTATCTAGAAATCTTTGTTCCACATTTTGGGTGAAATGGTCCACCAGTGAGAGAATCCAAGCATTTTCGCTGCTAGAGCATAATTACCAGTTTCTTATTTTGAAAGTCATTGAGTTGGATTTATGTCAGCGGAACACTGACACAATTATTAAGATATTAGATAGAATGAAAAATACATTACTCTACTTATTGGAAGAAAATTAATACAGATGTGAAGTTGGCATATACATCAGCAAGGTATTATGTTAACTTCTCTTACCACACTTGCACCCTGAAGGAGAGATAAGAACATAGTGTTAAATATTAACCAAACCATATTCTCATAAGAAATTGCCATACAAAGCACATTTTATTGAAAAGGATTCCACTTAACCTTACAATTATAAAAATGTGCAATTGTGGGAAATATTTTAAATAAATCTGAACAAGCAGTATGATCCTTAAAAAAAATGTAATTCAGTAACAGGGTGCGATGATGCGATAATGGCAATAATGATCAAAATATATTTCCAAATTCTGGTACAATTTAAATATCACATACTGCCATTTAATCCTGATCAAATAAAAACAAAAACAAATGTGGTGAAGCAGAATAAAGGGTTGTAAAATTAATTCAAGTTTGAATGGTTTCAGCATTTGGAAATTGAATACAAATATTTAACTTTATATTTTATGAGTAAATGTAATAGAACTACAGTTGCTATTATCGACCTATGTGGAACTGCTATATCAAAAAACAGAACTCCATAGAAGCTGTTGACATCTAAGATGCAGTAATATACGAATGAACTCTCACTGCGCTGGTGGTAAGTGTCACACGTAGTGGCATAAGAAATGACTCCGTGGGATGCTGCAAGAATTTTTGCAGCACGGTGCTGCGTCATTTAAAAAAATGCAAGGATGCTCTATGAGGCATATTTACAAACCCCTAGTACCACCGGAACGTCACTTTTTTGGACGCTCCTGTGGCTCTGTGTGCAGGCTTATATTTACAAGGCCACTAAAGCCACTCTGTGTGGCTTTTCATGGCCTTGTAAATACGACCCCTTTTCATACATCACTTTGCGTGAAAGAGGCATGCAATGGGTGCTGTTGTGGGTGCTCTGTATCAACACCCACTGCTTTTTGACACTGCCCTAGGTTTACATGTATGTGTAAATCTGAGGCAGTGCCAAAAACTAACACCATCAAAAAGTAGGCATTACAGTGGGGCAAAGAGGGGAAATACTTTTTTTTCACCTCATTATTTGCTCTTTCGATGTGTGCTGCAGTCTACAGCACACATAAAAGGAGCAAATTTCCTTTAATATTTGTTTATGTGCAGGAAGGTGTCTCTTCCTGCACATAAACAATCACCCCTGCAATGTAGGCACCATTGCATCATGGCACAAGGGCGTCTGCATTGCCGCTAGGCAGCTTTTTTGCCACCTGCGCAAGGGAAAACACATGGGTGCACCATATTCGTGTCAATACGGCTCATTCCTGCAATTTTAAAATGAAGCAGCTCATCGCTGCCAAATTGCTTGTAAGGCTGTCCTGCGTCATTTCTTGGTAAATATGCCCCTTAGTATGGGAAACCTGATTTTCTACTGATTCTGACATGGACCCTGAATATACTAAATGCAGAAAGTGCTGTAGACAATGTTAAATGCACGAATGAGCAGCAGGTGAATCACATCTAACATCTTTACTCAGATATACCTTGAACAACTTATAATGGAATTGTACAACGCTATGATCTGGTTACATTATTAAACAAGCAGTGACAAAACCAAAAGCTCTGCCTTTAAAGTGCTAGTCAATGAAAATAAAGGCACACACAAATGCCCACAGATTATGTGGGTGATGTCTCTGATTAATCACCCTTTTTTGCCCGGGATAATGGGTTGGGGGCGAGATTCTGTTACACCTCACAGCATGAAAGGAAAGATGCTGCATACATTTCTCTTAACCAAATTTTTGGTTTACAAATGTTTATTTATTAAAATGTTTTATAATGCTGCTCGGCTTGTTGGGATTGGTGAATTTTACAATAAGCAAACAAATTCTAATCATTGTGACATAAACTTTCAATTTATCGAGTGGCAGGGTAGTGGCGGTTTTGGAGTCCAGGGGTCTCGAGACGCGAGACACTCATGGGTGATTTGCTCTGCACTATAAATGTCTGATTGATAGATTGATGGGAAAAATGCTCAGTTCAGAGATAGGGGGATATGTTCTCTGGTCATGAATAATTAAAAAAATTATGGAATAGGTGTATTTTATGAAATATTTGAAAATGAAATGTGGTTTTGCTGAGCAGTCGGTAAGACATTTACGAGACTGCTAGCTGCAACAGTGAAGTATTGATTAAAGGACACTGATGTTTTGAATGTTTGTGTTCCAACAGGAGCAAGTCTGTGCTTCTTAGGCCAAGTTCAACTCCAGATATTGTTGACATTTTAGTGAGGTAAGGTCAATTTCCAGATGAAGTTCCTTGTAACACAGGCAGCTAATTTAAAATTTAGTCTGATCCTTGATTGGAAGCCATTGAAGGTCTTTCAGAACTGATATTATGTGACTGAATTTCCTCATCATTTCTACAACTGGTACAGTAGCAATGAGTAGATGATTATGGTGGCCAGCCACAATAGCACTGCCACGTTGTAGGAGGGATATAGTTAGAGCATGGGATGCAATGAATCCATCCATAGTGATCGAATTTGTGGTCAGTTTAAGGTGGCCTTATTTAATGTCTCACTTGCTCAGTTGCAGATCTAAGGGCAGAAGCACCTTCTTCTTGGATTGGTCTCTGGTGAAAAGTCTGCCTTAAGATGCATATTTAAGCCATCAAAGTCATTAGGGGCCATGTTTATGTGCTTCCATGAGGGCTTTGCGTAGGAAGCAGGTGATCAGAGGACAAGGTCTGTTGGAGTCCACAGCAGAAGAGCAAAAAGGGTGGGACCAGAGCTTAATTTGTAAAAAATTAGGTGCAGGTGCTCAAACTTGTATTAGGAGGCCACACCCACTCCCCTGGCTCCGATCACTTCCTTTATTGGCTCCACCCACATCCACAAGTCTAACATATCAGAGCCACCACCTCACTTCTTGAGTTCCACAAGTAGCTGAAGACCTGGCTCTTCACATAAGCACCTCAGAGACGAAGTGAAGAAACACAAAGCAAGACAGAAAGGTCAGATCAGGATAGGGTGCAACAGGTAACAGCACTGAGATATGCAAGTATGTACTTTTGAGCATGCACCAGCTATCCTTGCTCTCAATGCAGTCCCTTAATGGAGCAAAAGAGCAATAAGTATCCTTCACCACATATCGTTAGTAGTAGCATGGAACATATTCATCTACTACCAGGTTTATTGTAACACAATGCTGAGCAATCCTCTAACCCAGTAGTTCTTAACTTGTAATCCAGGCACCGCTGAGGGTCCAGAAAGCAAATTTTAGGGGGTCCACGACTGCTTAGAAAAATTACTCATATTTACAGATTAGTAAAGAGAACATAAACAAAGAAGCAAAATGATGTAAAATTGACATTTTTCAAAATGTTCTGTAAATGTGAAGGAATTTGAAATCGCAGGGTAAAATATAAATTGGTATCCTCTTATTCATTCATGGGAGCAATCTGTACAAGTACATCAAACAGCATATAATATGGATGTAGGGTGGCTTCAGTTGAATTTAGAAAGTTCCAAAATTCCCATTAAAATTGTATTTATATATTTGTTTGTGGATTAAACAAAATATTTAACCATGTGTACTTGTTTGATGAATGCTTTTGTCTGTTTTGTGTATTGTTTTGTGGTTCATCATCGAAATTGCTTACGACAGGGTACCCGATTCCAATCATGGTTCAGTGGTAGTCCCCAGACTCTGATTAAGTGTGAGTCCACAGAAGTCACAGGATTAAGAACCACTTCCCTAGTTTCTGATGAACATACAAGCAAATTGTAGAGTGTGAGAGAATCAGGGACAAGTCACATGACTTGCAGTTCATTTAATTTTGTACCATAATGAAAACTGTACTCTTTCTTCTGTTTGGGTTTCTTTTAGTACATGTAACTTAGCTGCTTTCTTCCCAACCGTAAGATGGCACACTTGAGCAATTGGCTCAGATTGGCTAAATTACACAATGGGAGATTGCAAACCATAGGAACTCCGATCTCATTCACTTCCATTTCATTCAGTGTTGTCTGGGTTTACTCTTCAAACTAACAAGTTTAAAAACTTGGCTTGAACATTATACCTCACATAGTGGCAACAGGTGAATGTATGACAGGGGCCTTAGTTGAGACAGCTGCAAGCAATTGTGTGGTTTAACTCAATGGCCCCTGGTGTATCCAAAATACCTTTCTTTAAACTGAAAAAAGGCCATCAAGGGCCTGTCATCAGTAATATTTCACAATTCAGAAATTGGATTACAACGTCCACTACATAATCATTAACACTCTGTTTACAGTAATTTGCATTCTCACTTACATTTATATCATTTGATTTCAAGAGAAACATGGTTTAACTTCTTCCCAACTCATTTAAAGACTAAGGGCTTGTTTAGAGCTTGTCGAATGGCCGCCTGGTCTACGGAGGCAGGTCCTTCGCTTCACTGGAGGATGTCCACCCACCATATTTATAGATTTCTCTGACAGGCAGTAGGGGATCACTGTGAAGCCATCATTGTGGTGACTGCTCAGAAAGAACTAGCGCTTTACTTTGCAGGCCCCATGTTGAATGCATGAGCTCAAAGTTTTGTTTTTCAACAAAAAACTGCAAAAGCTAAAGTTATGTACTGAAAAAATGTCCTTGGCATGCAGGGAGTTTTCTACCAGTGTAAGAAGGTCATTTCTTTGGCTTTCCATTTGGAACGGACAGGCTTGCCCTGGTTGTCTAGAACAGCAAAAAATCTACAGAAGGACCTTTTTCCTAAATAGGATGGGCAGTTTGACGTAGATTGAGTGATGGGCTAGTGGGAGATGAGCTATTCGCCAAAAGAGTTCTTACGTCGGAGCAAGCATAGGCTCTTCCATTAGAAACATAGTGCTCCTTCAGGCTCTAAATAGAGGAGGGAAAACAAGAGTTTAGTCGACAGCACATCAAAACTCTAAATGAGGACCAAGGTTTTGTACATAGAGAAGGGAAGATAGAATTGCTAAAGTTTAAAAAAAAGTTATAATTCCAGGAAACTTGTTTTTTGGTGGCATCCCTGACTTACACATTTCATCCTGGCTACCATTTCACAGGAGACTATTCAGTTTTCTGAGCATTTGCATTTTGCTTGCTGACCGATGGAGCACATTGTAACAAATAAGACTGAGATGGGTCATTGACCCTTATCGTAAGTGGCATGCAGTGTAAGTGGGGCCACTAGAATTCTGTGTTTCTGCAGCTGTAGTGGTTTCCACATAATTATGACTTTACTGCGTCTGTCAGATGATCCACTATCTACTACATGATCATCTACATATCAACAAAAATGTGTTTCTAACTTTGACAACTCAAGTGTTACTTAAAAAATTCATCAAACATGAAGCAATAAGGAGGCAGGCCCTCGAACCATTTACAAATGTGAACTGGGCAACCTTATAGTTGCCAACTCTTTTCCAAGTATTTAACTGGCGCTAAAGAGGTGAATCCTTTTCCGAGATAATATTTATGTGCTAAACTGTGAAAAAAAGCAAAATAATCGGACTGCAGAATGTGCCTTGTTATTTGCTCTTTATTACTGCATAATTTAGACAGCGCTGCCCATAATTTATGCCACTGCAATCAATGGTGCTAGATCATGAGCGAACAAGTTTTATTACTTCTTCCTAATCTGTCTGGCGGAGCACGCAATTATATGGAAAATAAACCTTTTTAATCTTCCATGTTACTGGCAAAAGAATCTTTTGAAGATCAACGTGAAAAATGTAGTAGTCAGTAAACGCCTCCTTGAACAATTACATTTTAAAATAACTGGTTTGTTGTAATTTTATGTTGTAACCCTATACTATGCAACTATAAAATAATGTCAATGTGAAGAACTTTGGTTTTCAGACTAGAAGAAAAACAGCATGCATATGCACACCGTTGGTTGCAGAGATTAGTGCCCACATTAAGTGCATATGGCACCAGCCTGCTTGAAACATCTCTTAGAACCCCATGTCACCACTTTCCAATGCTCTCAAAATCAGTATACAAACACGCAGGCTGCACAAACGTTTCAAGACATTTTTTGGTAACATTTTCAGGAAAAGCGACCTAGTTTTCAAGACAGGTTACAATCTAGTTGCATGGGAGGCTTTCTAAATAACTACTGCTCATGAAGCGAAAGTGCTACAAATAGTCTGATCCATGGGTAACTATAAAATAACATTTAGACGGGCTTACTGACCTATTTAAATACAGCATGCAGTGCACTTTTAATGTTCCTCACACTCTGACAGTCACTAACCTGAAAAAGAACACTTCTTCCACTGAACAGCACTGAGTGTTCGGAGCTCTTGTGAAGAAAAAAACAAGGCTACAGCTCTGTGTTTGCGATTATATCCACTGAATTATGAATAGCGTCTCTCAAGTCCCGAACACACCACTTCCGCTTCAAGGTCAAATGGTTCCCTTGTGGGTGTACGTGTGTACATGGGCCTCATAATAGGTCAGAAGGCCGGGACATTCAAATTTAAACATTTTACTGAGGAAGCCAGCCGGCAATAAACCCAGGCCGGCATGGATTTACCGCGCAACATCAGGTCTTCGCCTGGGAGACAGAGGGAGCTTAGTGAGTTGATATTTTGCATGTAGACCCAGCGCTAAGAAATAAGTGCTGATGCTAAGCACCGGAAAGCACCGGCACAAATTAAGCACTGGGTGGGACCATATCCTAGGTGTCCTCTGGATCTTCAGTAGTGGTGTGAAGGACAGGACTGTGATGCGGGGAAAAAGATTTAAAAGGAACATCTTGGAATCATCATGTTCCAGAGTCTCAGGTACACAATAATTCAAATGTTGTATCGACATGACCGGTCTTCGAGATTGGTCAACTTACTGTTGAGGAATTGTCTTTCCAAGTCTAGTGATTCCTGGTGCCCCAGTCGACCTTCCAAGATGATCAGCCATAGTGCTACTGTGTCCACTCAGGACTGGCGGGGCCTATGTCAGCCTTTATGGACTTGGCGCCTTGAATGAGATCTGTTATTTTCAAGTCTATGGCAGGACCGAACCCTATGGAGATATACGTTCCTTGATGATGACATCTCGGGGCACATCTGGTTGTGTTGATGCAACAGCCATTGTCGTGCCCCCTATTACCTCTGTGATATGCAACTGGGGAGAGGATTTGTCCAAAGTCATTGAGGCAGGTGCCAGGCTCAGCAGTATGAGCAGAGGCAGAAGAAGAAAAAGCCCAACTGTACAGTGATGTTGGACAGATGATAAGGAGACAGTCAGCCCTGATCAAGCCAGGAAGAAGGTAGGCAGTGCAGCTTCCTGTCAGGCAGCCATTACAGGAGTGGGCAAGTTGCCCCAGCTCTGGAAGAAAGGCATGTAATGCAGACGTGTCTGCCACTAGAAATGTGTCATACCTTGCCCTGGTTCTCCAGGGTGATCGACTTTAAGGTATGGAGATAGAAGCAATAGACCGGACTGAGCTCCAACCATGGGCAGTGGAAATGGTCAATGGAGCGAGCGCCCAAGATCTCACAGTCCCTGAGTAGTGCAAGGGCACTGCTGTAGGCTAGGGCCCTGGAGTGGTGTGGGCCACTTGTGTAAATGACCAAATAAATGGTGAAGGAAGGGCTCTTTCTGTTATTTGATTCTGAGAATTCCGAGATGTGCCAAAGTTCTGATCGCAGGGCAACTCAGAGGGGGGGTAGCGTCAAGTCCCTGGGGCCCCACTTAACACTGTCATAGGTAGCTCACCACAGTAGTCACAGGAGTCTACGGGCATAGTCCCTCTGTGTGAATGTGCTCTGCAGGTCAATGCTGGCTGTCCGTAATGGGCTGTGGACGTGTTGGCCTGGCAGTTACAGTTTGTATTAGGTAAGGTCCCCCGATGGGCACTGGAAATTAGTGGAAATCCTCAGGAGAGAAATGTCTCAGCATCATAAAACAGGGTTAGGCAGGGGTAAGGTTAAGGCCTTGGGACCTGCAGTTGTTGGAGAGGTTGTCGGAGTCCAAAGAGCTACTCAATGTGGGCCCAGATGTCCACTTGGAATGATCCCAATGGGGGTTGTTGCCCTGCTGCACGGATGCACTTTGGAGGGCAGAAGAGGTTGCCTGGAATGGACTGTAGGGGTGTCGGCCCTGCTGGTTACTGTTGGTTGTACGTGGGGTTCCCCGGTGGGGCTGATAGCAGAAAGATATCCTAAGAAGGCAGCCGACCCTATCCTGATGTCAGAAAGCAGGAGCAGGTGGGGGGAGGAGCTGAAGCGCGTCAGGGCTTCAAGCCCTCAGGCTCATCAGTGGTTGTAGAGCCCTTGGACCCCCACGAATCGCTCAAGTTGTGGCTTGATGTCTGTGGGGCATGGACCCGCCCAGGGGTATCAGCAGGTATGACGTGGTTGCAGAAGTATGGATCATGCTTTCCCCAAGTCATCTGGTACCTTCGTGAGTGGTGGCCATCTTGGTCCATTACACAATCCCTCCCCTTAGGAAGCAGCCACCGTCTTGGTCCATGGCGTGACTTCATCCTTCACGTGTGATTCCTTAGACGATAAGATAAGGATAGAGGAAGTTCTATCAGCCATCTCAAAACTAAAGAAGAGCAAGAAGCTGGGCCAAGATGGATACTCTTCAACTTATACAAATTATACTGCAATGTGCTAGGTCCTCAAATAACAAGACTATTTGATGAAATTGAGAATAGTGTCTTGCTTGCTGACACCATGAGAAAAGAAGCAATAACAGATGTTACAAATTGGGCTACTGGTTGAGGGGGGTGAGACTCTTCTCAGGCAGCAAACATAATTCTTTTCAGGGTGAAGTCATAAGCAACTCCAAATAAAACTTGCCCTAACCCTGGGTAGCTTGGTACAGAAAGCAGTCAGGCTTAACTTACAGGCAATGTGTCAAGTGTTTTTGCAGCACACAAATGGTAATAAAGTAAAAACAAAACAGAAGAAAAATTCAAAACCGATTAGTACATTTTCATAAATTGTTTGACACCAAAACAACCAAAATCCAATCAGTAGAACTGGAGCAATTCATTTGAAATTTTTTTAGTGCAGACTGCAGACATCTAGTCGTGCGAGGCCAGGTCAAAGTCTCAAAATATGTCTGACAGCCATGGAGCATACGTTAGGTGCACAAAGTGGATTGGGTTGGGTTGGGTCAGCGCTTACCTTTGGACTTAGAAGAAAATCTGAGAAAAAGCATCTGAGATGACAAAGTTCAGTGGGGCAAGGCTGCAGGAAGTGTCCGAAGAGGGAGCGTCATTGTTTAATAGCCCTGGGTCAAAGCAGCGGTAAAGACTTCTACATTCTGACTTAGAGTCTGATCTTGATCTTGGCAGATGGGTTACTTCATCAAAATGGTGATGGATATCTCTCCTGCTGAAATATAATTTATATTTTGGCAGACTGGATATCCATCACCGCTGTGGCAGAGTAACCCTTCCATTATTAGGCCCTCAGTCTCTGAAATGGAAGTTAAAAATCTCTGGCAGGATGGGGCAGAGGGCTGTACTTGAAGACAGTTCAAAAAGGCCAGATACGCCTTAGGCGATGGACCATTGATAAGGATTTACTGTCACAGAGAAGACCGTAGCGGCAGAAGCTGCAAAGTCGATTCAGCCAGCGATGCCCCTGGGGTGGACAGCTGAGTAGGTTGGTTCCTGTCTCATCTTGGTTCCCAGGGCGCTTCCTAGCCACTTTTGGATTTTGTTTATCTGGGCTCCAGCAGGGTAGCAGGCTTTCAGAGCAGCAGTCCAGCAGAGTAGCAGTCCTTTAGTAGCAAGGCAGTACTTCTTCCTGGCGGAGTATGCACAGGTCCAGAAGTGTACTGAGAGTTGGTGTCTGAGGTCCCTGTTTAATACTGTGGTGCCCTGGTTCTGGATGGTGTTGTGAAGCTTGTAGACAGTGGATTTGAAGTGCATGGAATTTCCTGCTTCCCCTTCCTTGGCTGCAAACTGACTGCAGTGGCAATGTTGGGTCATTAGGCCCTTTGTGTGAAGGCATGGGACAGGCTATTCAGTTGCAATTGGGGCTGTGCACAGCTCTGCCCCCATCTGGCCAGCAGATAACCCATTCAGTCATACCTAAGCCCTATATTGGGTCATGGAGGAATTCACAAATTCTATCTGTCATTGACACCCAGTCACGTGACGAAGGATAGGCTGTTGGCACAAAAGACATAAGGACAGAAAAATGGCAACTTTCTAAAAATAACAACAACACTCCGGGTTGGGCCATAATCAATCAATAAGGTTGGACGATTGAAATGTTAACAACAATAAAAATGCCAATACTGAACAACTCTTTTTATACCATCAATTATATTCTGAACACTCTATTTAATAAAAGTGCTGAGGTGATTTTTTTCTTTTTCACTTTTTTCTGCATTTGTTTTTAAACAATTGTATGTCATATACAGACGCACATGATTGCTGTGTTATACAAAAATGATTACAACCACCCACCCAACAAGTATATCCAACAATGTAAGCAAAAATGTATTACAGCAATATCACAAACAATATTATTTACCATACAAAACAATAAAAAAAATGCATGTACCATAACAGTTCTGAAATGTTCTGGCCCAACTAGGAAAATACATAGATTATTAACACTTTTTTTACTTGACTTTTCCTATTCTCATGGGCTACACAACCTTGCAATGTTCTGCTTATCCAATCAAGATATTATCTTTTGAATTTTAATTTCTCATCCTGATTGGAGTGCCTCTTTATATAACAAGTAGGTTGCGATGATGTTGACGCATTTCAAACCCAACATTTCGTGTGAGGGTTCTACTCAAGATTCAGAACTGAAATCAACTTCAGTGTAGAAGCCACTTTTCCACAATATATTTCCCTTCTTTCCTCAAATGTCCATTCTTCCAGTGTTATTATCCAAGCAACAACCAAACCGTAATGCTTCTCTACTCGAACTAATTTTGTAGCTGCCTTCGGTTGGACTTTGCTGCCCGAGTAGCGGTAGATGCACATACCAACTTATTTTGGCACGTCAAAGTCGGGCTCATACTTTCTATAAGTGGTATTTTTAAAATTGTGGTTGATAACCCGACTATAACATTAAATAGGGCTTTTCACCACAGTCCCAAAGACTTCAAAAATGACATAGCGACCTTCTCCCAACTGAAAATCACAATATTAAATGTGATAAGGAATCCCCAATGTTATCCTGTGGGATGGGTAGGCCTCACAGTGGTGAAACATACATTTAGGAGTTTTCCAATACCAGAGAATCTAATGTGTAGGAGAGTAGGATCTGCCTCTTATGATGCCCCCACTTTTGTTCTGATGTTAACAATGGTTTCTGGCTATAGTCTGGCTGGGACCCTGCTAATCAGGGCCCCAGCCTCTCTGTTCTCTCTAAATAACATGGAGTGCATATTAGATGCACTAGTGATTGGATACTTTGGTACCTTATCAGCCCCTAGTATATGGTACCTTTGGTACCAAGGGCATAGGTACTTCACATGCCTACCAGGGGCTGAAGCATGTATCATGCCACCGCTGGGAAGCAGACTATATCTGACACCACAAGCCTGCTACTGCAGCCTGGGTGAGGTAGTGTTAGCACTCCTCACTGAGATATAGGTTCACTATATCTCTCCCTGCAAACACATATAACCCTATCAGTCACCCCTAAGGCAGGCCCTATCAATCATGAGGGCAGGGTGCTTGGTTTCTATGTGAGGGGGTGCCTCTGCCTGAGCAGGACCCCTCTTCAGCTCTCAGAGTCCATTCTCTGGGGCTGTTTGTGAATGCGGTCAAACCATATACTCTTAAGTACATTATAACCTCGCGGTAAATGCTAACTCTGGGATGGCTGCATCAGAACATGTCATGTTTGGTGTCAAATGCTTTGGAATCATACCCCCACACCAGTAACTGGTGTGGGAGTATGATCCCACGCTTCTAGAGGGTTAGACATGTACCCACTGTGGAAACACGGTTGAATCCTGAAGAGCCCTGGCATCACAAAATGGATGCCAGCAGTCACAGACACTGGGCTGCCCTCCTGCTGCTGACCGAAACTCGCAGTGGAGGAGACCCACAATAGACATCCGGTCACAGGGAGGTGTAACCACCTCTCAGACAGGGTTTAGTGTATTGGGGCTAAGTGGGTGCACTACTAGAGTGCTTTGAAGTCCTGCATTGGGGGAGCAGTAGGCTCCTCTGTGCATACACCAGTTCAAACCGGCTCAGGGGTTACCTACCCCTGCTCTGGTGCGAAACTGGACAAAGGGAAGTGGGTATAGTCACCCACTCCCCTGACCCTCCTATAGGTGGGGTCACAGAGCTAGTCCCTCCCTCCCTTCTAGTATAAGTTAGAGAACCCTTGCCATTGCAAACTAGATATCCCTGGACGATGCTCTGAAGAAGAATTCTGGACCTTCGATATTCCATTACCTCTGGAAGATGGAAGAATCTCCCTTGGAGTCAAGGAGTGACTCCCCTGCTTGGCAGGCATCAAATCTTGCAATCAACAGTCGCAAACGTTCCTGCTCCCGCCAGAGTCTGAAGTCCCTGCAGCCCCATAAGTGGATTTCCTGACTTCTCCAAGGCCATCGTGAGTCCCCAGCAACGCTGAGGGAAGTGGACCCCACAAGTGACGACGAACTGCAATACCTGGGTACCAGGCACTATTTTTGAGTGTAACCTCTTCACAACATTCTATGAACTTGTGCATTGGACCACGTGTGGTCCATGCCTCCAGCAGGATTTCCTCCAAAGATCAGAGGCCTACCTTTTCCAGAGTGACCGTGGGCTTCTGGTGAGTGAATCCTCCCAAGGCATCTTTGCGATCCCTTTCTGGTTGGCTTATGGGTCCCCAGAAGACTTTTCTACAGTTTCAAAGGGCTTCCCTGATTGCTCAAGGCTTGCCCTGAAGTACCCTTGCTGGGTGAGTCCCTCAGACCTTGCTGTTCTGCACCGCGGACTTTTTATCCTTTCCACCAGACTTGCTGTTACCAAGGCTTGTTGGCATCAATCTGGTCACTGACACTGCAGTAAGCTGCAGACTTTGTGGGACACACTGAATCCAGCACCTGGTTGTTGTCGATGCCTCTTGGACCTCGTGGCTGAAGAGTCAAGACACCCATGATCACCTGAAATCACCAGACAACTGTGGGCATACATCTTCCTTGCCCCGCGTCACTGCCAAGTGACTTTGAACACTGTCCCTTCTGCTTCCATGTCTTCCTTCATCTGAATCCAGCCTTGGATTCCACTGGACACTTCTCCTGTCTTCACAAGCAGCAAGTCTTCTTTGGCTCCCATTGAAAACGACGCCGCAACCCGACACCAAAAGACACCTATGCACCCGGCTTCCCTGGGTGAGGTAACTCCAGCATTACAGTGCCCCTGTGGGTGTTGGCTCTAGAACTACTCACCCTGTAAGTGACTTGCTTGTAGACTCTCCCGAAGTATCCTTAATCTCTAAATTTCCAATCGCAACTTGCTCCATTGAAGTAAATTGGGATTCGCCGCTGTGTTCTCACACTGCATGCGTCTCCCGTGGGTCGTTTACTTACCTGCCCTGGGTGGATTAGTGAGGCCAAAGCGCTTCTGAAGGCCCTAGGCCTTGTTCCTTCTCAAGTCTTTATTCTTAAGTCTCTTTTTTAGTATATGGTCTGGTACGCCCCAGCCATATTTGTGTTTAATTTGTTGTGAAATGCTGATTTGTGCATATGTTCCTGACTTCTAATCTCATAAAGAGATTAGCAGAAAGTTGTTAGTAATAAATACATATATATTTTATATATATACCTGTGTGGTGTCCTTTCATTTAGTAATTCAAGAGATTATAAGGTAAAACAAGCTGCTTTACATTCCTCTAAAGACTTACCCTGAAGGCTGCTCTCCACAGCTACCACTAGGATAGCTTTCTTTAAAAGGTTGTCTTAAACCTATCTACCATAAGAGTCGAATTGTACTGGTGCAAGGTGGCCACTTTAACTAGTGACCAGCATATACCAGGCCAACTTCTCACAACATGTCCAACCTTTTAGGTATAAAGCACCCTTCCCTTTGGGCTACCTAGGGCCTATCTTCAGGCTGTCTCATATGTAATACAAGGGGAGTTTAAGGCTTGGCAAGAGAGATTTAAAGTCAAGTTGCCATGACAATTTAAAATTGCATTCAGGCTACAGTGGCCAGCCTGGGACATGTTTTAAAGTGCTACTTAAGTGGGTGGCACTATTAGGGCCGCAGGCCCACTAGTAGCATTTAATTTAAGGCCTTGGCTATATGTTATACTACTCTAAAAAGGACTTGCAAGAGCAATAAATATGTCAATCAGGTGTAAGCCAATGAGGCCATTTTTTAGAGAGAGAGTACAAGCACTTTAGCACTGTTTAGAACAGAGTCCTAAGGTAAACACAAACGAATTCAGGAAAAACAGTGGTGGATGAATGCAAAATGTTTGGTGGTGACCCTGCATAAAGGGCCAGGTTCACAACAGTCATCCCCTAACTGGGTAAGGACTTAACTCTATGCAGTACTACAAAACAATCTCTCTACTCAATCTAGATGTTCTGATTTTAACGGGGATCCTAGCACATAGATGGGACACTATTTACCAAATCACATTTAACCCAATCAATTGGAATTCATACCAGGTAGACAGTGAGGGGACAACAAAAAAGTTATGTATACACTATCAGAACTCTTATCAAAAGGTCACGGCCGTGGAGCACACAGGGGCTAATTGGTCCACCTGTCGTGGATGAGTCCTTTTACTGCTGATGTACTGGATTCTCAACAACTAGGACAAGTACCACTTCTGCACTTGACTCTCAGTGGTAGCGTGTTCATTCAGTCAAAGCCTCCCTTGAGGGAAGTAGATAGAGGAAAGTAGACACAGGCTCACAACTCCAAATGTGCATAGTACCAGCAATAAATGATTGTCCAGTCAAATACTCACTTTTGTAGAAAAAGATAAGTATTATATGTCTACCTCTAACTTAAAGGAGAAATAGAGCATTCAGACCCAAATACACAGTTCCCTGAAATCAGGCCTCTAGTGGGGGGGCGTGGCTTAGCCGGCTGCAAGATGGCTGCACTCTGAGCGGGCTCTGCCGGCCAAGCCGATAAACCGCTACTTATCCTGCAGACATCTGCAGTGATGATTCCCAGCACCATGCTATTCAACCTCACCTCACCCTGGGGTGCTGATCGATACCACTTCGGGCCCCTGCCAGAGGTGACACACGGTGATTTTCTGCTGGGACTGGGCCCTCCTGCCGGTGTGTTGCTGGCACCAGGACTGGGTCACCTTTGCGCTTCTGCCCGGCTGCCTCCCTGAGTGGACCGTCGGACCCGGTGAGTCGCGTCACTGTGTGGGCATCTTGTGGCAGGGTAGGGGGCGCACATGCTGTACCGCATGGCCCGGGCCTTTACTCCACGCGGGTGCCATTTTCCCGATCTCTGGCACCCACTGCCTTGGACTGCTCTTCCTGAGCCCTGCGTCGTGGGCAGTGTGCCCCCAGTGACTCCCAGCTGCTTTAGGCCCCCGCGGGCGCCGACCCCCGGCTGCCTCTTCAGAAATTTTGTCGACAAGACAGGAACTGACTTACTACTTCACATCTGTGCGCTGCTCCGTCCCGGCGCCCAAGGCCTCGGAGGTGGTCCTCACGCGGCCCTGTACCTGCTTCCACTGCTTCATGCGGTCCCTGCGGTCTGCGCCGATGAGCCAGTCCTCCACTAGTTTCTTCCCTGGGTGGGGCCCTGTTGGGGGCGGCCTGGCAGGAGCTCTGGACATCTCTACCGCCCACTGTCTGGCCGCTGATACCTGCATGGTCGCCTACCTGGGACAGCAACAGCTGCCGACTTACCGGGTCCAGGACTTCCTCCTGACGGCCTTCCTCCATCTTCTCCCTCATGGAGCACCCTGAGTCACTGGGACCTGGCGCTGTGCTTGTCCTCTGGGACCTGGTGCCCACTTGCTAACAAACTAGCATCACCTCTCCACCCCAGGGGACTCCAATCTCCAGCCTTGCCTGTCCTCCTCCCCAGACGCTCTACTGACACCCGCCACTGCAGCTACAACCCTGCTTATAGAGCTGGACGGATCGCTCCCTCCTCATTGGGCTCATCTGCCCTACACAGGCCGCTTGGCTCTTCACCTTCCCTGGCATGCCCTTCAAGCCTGGTGTCTGCCGCCTTCTTTGGTGCTCTCCTCCTGTTGCAGTCTTACTTACCAGCCCCTGCCTCCTTGCACGCCGCTCTACCCCCACAGTCTCTCAGAGGTGCAGTCTGCGGGCCTGTGAGGTACACCAGTGGCCAGCATGGGGAGGTCAGACCCCAAGCAACCAAAGTTGTTTTTTGATCAACGCAACTCGGTGAGAACGGAGGGGGTGACCATGGATGCTGCCGAGCCTGCTACTTAGCCAGCGGCTGGCTCCACTCGCGAGGATGACCTCAAGACCATTATGCTGGATGTGAAGAAAACGGTTACTGGCATCGCTGCCCAGCTCGTCCAGCTATCTGCCTGTCTGGGCACGGTCAAGGCCAGGGTGGACTCACATGATACGCGGCTGATGCACGTTGAGGCGAGGGTGTCCAATGTGGATGACGCTGTGACCCAGGATCGCCATACACTCCTTCAGATGGACAAGGTGCTGTAACTCATTAAAAATAAGAATGAGGATTTGGAGGCGCATTCCCGCTGAAGCAACCTTCGTATCACAGGCGTGCACAAATCCTCCAATATCACCAAACTGGAGGACTTTGTCGAGAAGCTGATTCGGGACATATTCAGTGAGGTTCTCTCCCCTGTGTTCATCGTCGAGCATGCCCATCGCTCTCTGGGGCCCCGGCCCGCTCTGGGCCTTCCCGCTTGGCCTATCATCGCCAAACTACTGAATTTCTGAGACCGTGATGCGATCCTGTGAGCCACCGGGGAGAAGGGTGAAATTCTTCATCAGGGGAACTCAGTATCCTTCTGCACTGTTTATACGCTGGCGATTCAGGCAGCCCGTCGCAAATTTCTCCAGGCCAAACGACTTTTGCAGAAACATGATGTCTCCTACTCCTTGGCATATCCCGCCAAGCTGCGTGTCGGGCACGACTCGCAGGTTCACACCTTCACGGAGCCCATGCTAAGAAATTGGACAAACCACAGCGTCCCACTTCTTCCAGCTGCCAAACAGCTGCTGACGGTGATTTAAGTGATAATGAGTTATGGCCACCCTCGCACATGGACTCTGATTGCATGCACCTAGTAACACGGTCCTGCCTACTCTGTCCTTCCTGCCCTTTGTTTATTCAATCTCCCCTGTGTCGGCCTGCCTGGGGCGCTCTCTTGCTCCCAGGCTCTTGGACCTGGTGGACCTCTCTTGTTGCACAGACATTTACTGCTCTTAACTCCTTACTTCTACACTCCTTTTTTTTCTCCTGTGCAGTAACGATATCTCCCTGCTCTGTATCTGTCGTTCATGTCCTTGATGGGCCTCAGGGTCTGGGGTGCCTTTTTGGTCTCCCATCTCTTTGCTCACTGACCTCTCTTACCTGCAGCTTGGCCACCCTGTCCTAGTGGCAGGGGAGTTCGCTGTGCCAAGCCATGACTCTATGAGATAATTCCCCTCATCTCTTATTTGATTCTTCCCTTTCCCTGTTGGCGGTACCCTGGGTGGGTGGGAATGGTCTCTCTACCTGATTTGGGGTTGGTGTGGGTGGCAGGGGGGTTTGGGGTTATAATGCCTCTCTTCCGAGGCTTGTTGCTGGTTTTGTTCTATGACCTCATTTGTATCATGTTGCTTGTTACTCTGCCTTTTGCACTGTATATTCTGTCTCAAGCACACCTGGCTTCCACTCTGCATATGTTCCCATCCGTTACTCACCCCTCTGGCATGGCCGTTACAATTTGTACCTTGAACGTTCACGGTCTCAATGACCATCGGAAGGCCCACCTCATACATGCTCACCTCATTCGCCATAGGGTTGACATCTGTTTCCTTCAAGAAACTCTTCTTCCCGCCACTACCTTCAGGCTTCACTCTAGACATTGGGACAAGATACACTCCTCCTTCTACTCCTGTTGATCCCATGGGGCATCTATACTCTTATACAGAATGCTTCCCTGGCATACCACTAAGGTTAATGTGGACCCTGTGGGGCGCTTCGTCATTCTGCTTGGCACCCTCTTGGCCCAACCCCTGATTCTTGCAGCAATTTATGGCTCCAACTCTGGTGACCCTGACTTCTTTGCACAGGTATGGTGACACATATCCTTCTTTGGTCCAGCTGCCTTGCTGTGGGGGGTGATTTCAACATTGCTCCTTCAGCCACTCTAGATTGCTCTGGGCCTCGCGCTCTCCACCTACGCTCCACATCCCTCTTGCACTCTATCTTTAGCCGACAACTCCCTGCTTGATGCGTGGCGCCACATTAACCCTGAAACACGCGAGGGTACATGAGTCACGGGCTCCTTGGGTTGCTGGTCCCACCTGGACCTCTGGTTCACTACTCAGGATGCCTTTGCATGGATCACTTCTGTCGAGCACATGGGGCACACTCTCTCTGATCATGCTCCCATTTGCCTTAGCTTGCTTCCCCCGCACATCCCCAAGCGCATGATTGTCTAGCGACTGCCCCCCCAATGCGATCTGCGACACGGTGTTCTATGCTGAGACTTAAACTGCAATAGAAAATTACTTTGAACTCAACACTGGCTCCGTGTAATTCCCCTTTGACACTCTGGGGGAGCTTCAAGGTGGTGGTTCGGGGCGAACGTATTTCCAAACAGTCTGGTGTTCTGCATTCTATCTGTAGCGCCCTCGAGCTCTTGGAAGGAGAAATCAAGGCTCTCTAATATTTGCACTCTCTCAGCACCATTCCTGACTCCCTCGCGCGGCTCTGAGGTAAACTCTCCGAATTTGAACAGGAAGCCAACAGAGAACTCTCCTTTTTGAGCAGGGAAGGTAAGGGTTGCCTCTATGGTGAAGGTGACCACCCTGGTAAGACTCTAGCTAACCTCCTGCGACGACCTGATGCCGCCTCCTACATTACACACAATTGATGGACAGAATTCAGAACAAATCAAAATATTCTCCCCAGTCAAGAGATCTGGGTTAAATCCATCATTCTTTTGCTCACCATACCACCCTAGTTTAGACCTGGCCATATGTAAATCAGTCTTGACCCTGTACCTCATGGGAACAGTCCAGCCCGAACTGCCAAGCCAGATCCTCACTGGACCGCAAACAAGCATGCTAGGACCGGGTTCGGGGTTTCTCCCCACTTCAGCCAGGATAGCTTGAATTCAGTGGCACAGTGAGCCCGGGACCCACGTCTGGGCATACCCGGCGCACTTAGGGCGAGAAAGCAAAAGACACACAATTGATGGACGGAATGCAGAACAAATCAAAACATTCTCCCCCAGTCAAGAGATCTGGGTTAAATCCATCATTCTTTTGCCCACCATGCCACCCCAGTTTAGACCTGGCCATATGCAAATCAGTCTTGACCCTTTGCCTCATGGGAAAAGTCCAGCCCGAACAGCCAAGGCAGGTCCTCACTGGACCGGAAACAAGCATCCTGGGACCGGTTTCGGGGTTTCACCACTCTTCAGCCAGGATAGCTTGAATCTAGTTGCACAGTGAGCCCGGGACCCACGAATGGGCATACAGGGCGTCCTTATGGCGAGAAAGCAAAAGAAACACAATTGATGGACGGAATGCAGAACAAATCAAACCATTCTTCCCCAGTCAAGAGATGTGGGTTAAATCCATAATTCATTTGCTCACCATGCCACCCCAGTTTAGACCTCGCCATATGCAAATCAGTCTTGCCCCTGTGCCTCATGGGAATAGTCCAGCCCGAACTGCCAAGCCAGGTCCTCACTGGACCGGAAACAAGCATCCTAGGTCCGGTTTCGGGGTTTCACCCCTCTTCAGCCAGGATAGCTTGAATCCAGTGGGACAGTGAGCCCGGGACCGACGACTGGGCATACCCGACGCACTTAGGGCGAGAAAGCAAAAGACACAAAATTGATGGACGGAATGCAGAACAAATCAAAACATTCTCACCCAGTCAAGAGATCTGGGTTAAATCCAGCATTCTTTTGCTCACCATACAACCCCAGTTTAGACCTGGCCATATGCAAATCCTTATTGACCCTGTGCCTCATGGGAACAGTCCAGCCCGAACTGCCAAGCCAGATCCTCACTGGAACAGAAACAAGCATCCTAAGAATGGTTTCGATGTTTCACCCCTCTTCAGCCAGGATCGCTGGAATCCAGTGGCACAGTGAGCCCGTGACCCACGTCTGGGCATTCCCGGCGCACTTAGGGCGAGAAAGCAAAAGACGCACTTGATGGATGGAATGCAGAACAAATCAAAACATTCTCCCCCAGTCAAGAGATCTGGGTTAAATCCATCATTCTTTTGCTCACCATGCCACCCCAGTTTAGACCTGGCCATATGCAAATCAGTCTTGACCCTGTGCCTCATGGGAACAGTCTAGCCCGAACTGCCAAGCCAGGTACTCACTGGACTGGAAACAAGCATCCTAAGAACGGTTTTGTGGTTTCACCCCTCTTCAGCAAGGATAGCTTGAATCCAGTGGCACACTGAGCCCGGAACCCATGAATGGGCATACCCGGTGCACTTATTGCGAGAAAGCAAAAGACACCCAATTGATGGAGAGAATGCAGAACAAATCAAAACATTCTCCCCCAGTCAAGAGATCTAGGTTAAATCCATCATTCTTTTGCTCACCATGCCAGCCCAGTTTAGGCCTGGCCATATGCAAATCAGTCTTGACCCTGTGCCTCTTGGGAACAGTCCATGCCGAACTGCCAAGCCAGATCCTCACTGGACCGCAAACAAGCATCCTAGGACCGGTTTCGGGGTTTCACCCCTCTTCAGCCAGGATAGCTTGAATCTAGTTGCACAGTGAGGCCGGGACCCCCGTCTGGGCATATCCGGCGTACTTAGGGCGAGAAAGCAAAAGACACAACATTGATGGACGGAATGCAGAACAAATCAAAACATTCTTTCCCAGTCTAGAGATCTGGGTTAAATCCATCATTCGTTTGCTCACCATGCCACCCCAGTTTAGACCTCTCAACATACAAATCAGTCTTGCCCCTGAGCCTCATGGGAACAGTCCAGCCCGAACTGTCAAGCCAGGTCCTCATTGGACCGGAAACAAGCATCCTAGGTCCGGTTTCGTAGTTTCACCCCTCTTCAGCCAGGATAGCTTGAATCTAGTTGCACAGTGAGCCCGGGACCCACGACTGGGCATACCCGAAGCACTTAGGGCGAGAAAGCAAAAGAAACACAATTGATGGACGGAATGCAGAACAATTCAAAATATTCTCCCCCAGTCAAGAGATCTGGGTTAAATCCATCATTGTTTTGCTCACCATACCACCCCAATTTAGACCAGGCCATATGCAAATCAGTCTTGACCCTGTGCCTCATGGGAACACTTCAGCCCAAACTGCCAAGTCAGATTCTCACTGTACCGCAAACAAGCATACTAGGACCGGTTTCGGGGTTTCTCCCCACTTCAGCCAGGATAGCTTGAATCCAGTGGCACAGTCAGCCCGGGACCCACATATGGGCATACCCGGCACACTTAGGGCGAGAAAGCAAAAGACACATAATTGATGGACGGAATGCAGAACAAATCAAAACATTCTCCCCCAGTCAAGAGATCTGGGTTAAATCCATCATTCTTTTGCTCACCAGGCCACCCCTGATTAGACCTGACCATATGCAAATCAGTATTGACCCTGTGCCTCATGGGAAAAGTCCAGCCCGAACAGCCAAGCCAGGTCCTCACTGGACCGCAATCAAGCAGCCTAGGACCGGTTTCGGGGATTCACCCCTCTTCAGCCAGGATAGCTTCTATCCAGCGGCACAGTGAGCCCGGGACCCATGAATGGGGATACCCGGCGCACTTAGGGCGTTAAATCAAAAGACACACAATTGATGGACGGAATGCAGAACAAATCAAAACATTCTTCCCCAGTCAAGAGATCTGGGTTAAATCCATCATTCTTTTGCTCACCATGCCACCCCAGTTTAGACCTGGCCATATGCTAATCAGTCTTGACCCTGTGCCTCATGGGAACAGTACAGCCCAAACTGCCAAGCCAGGTCCTCACTGGACCAGAAACAAGCATCCTAGGACCAGTTTCGTGGTTTCACCCCTCTTCAGCCAGGATAGCTTGAATCCAGTGGCACAGTGAGCCCGGGACCCACGTCTGGGCATACCGGGCGCACTTAGGGCGAGAAAGCAAAAGACGCAATTGATGGATGGATGGAATGCAGAAAAAATCAAGACATTCTCCCCCAGTCAAGAGATCTGGGTTAAATCCATCATTCTTTAGCCTACCATGCCACCCCAGTTGAGACCTGGCCATATGCAAATCATTCTTGACCCTGTGCCTCATGGGAACAGACCAGCCCAAACTGCCAAGTCAGGTCCTCACTAGACTGGAAACAAGCATGCTAGGACCGGTTTGGGGTTTCACCCCTCTTCAGCCAGGATAGCTTGAATCCAGTGGCATGGAGAGCACTAGAAGCAAGACACATCATGGAGAGCAACAATGAGACTATGATGGCATACACACAGACCATGGAGGGAAGGTGGGAGGGGGTCATGGGCAGCTAGCTGACCACACAGGGAAGGTGGGAGGGGTCGTGGCAGCAGAGAAGAGCATGCATGGCGAGCGGGAGGGTTAGTGGCAGCACAATGGCTATGATTGGCAAGAAGGAGGGTACAGAGGCATGCACAAAGGACCATGGAGGATAGAAGGGAGGGTCAGGACCTAGGCACAGACAAGAGAGTTCAGGGGAAAGGGCCTCACAACAGACCACGCTGGGCAAGCAGGAGAAGCAGTTGCAGCACAACAGACCTGGGAGAGCAGAAGGGTGTGGCAGTAAAATGGACCATGGAGGATAGGAGGAAGGGGATAGGGGCATGGAATGTGGACAGGCAGGGTGGAGGTGGCAGGGACAGGTTACAGTCATCTGACAATTCTAGGCACGTGGGAGGGGAGTGACAGCTCAACAGAACACTCAGAGTAGAAAGGAGTGGCAGGTCCATGGAACATGGTGGGCAAAATGGATGGAGCAGGAGCATGCACAAAGACATCGGAGAGCAGGGGGAAGGAGAATAGGGGCAGCAAGCTAAGCATAGAGGCTAAGCAGGAGGTCAATAATGGGGCACAGAATTGGGCAATGGAGGGCAGGAGGAGTGGACTGGTACATCATGCTAAATGGAAGGCAGTGGCAGCACATCAGACCATGCATGGCAGGAATGAGGAGGCTTGTCCATGGATTCAGACAACAGAGGATAGGGAGGAGGTGGATGGGGCAGCAAGCTAACTGTTCAGAGAAGGTGGGAAGGCCAGTGGCAGAACAACGGCCACACAGGGCTGTAATAAAGGAGCAAGGACATGGACTTGGACAATGGATGGCTAAGAGGAGGGAAGGCAGAAGCAGCAAGCTTGGGTGGGGGCAGCACAATACCAGGCCCTGCTTCCAATCCCCCACCATTCATTGTGATGTGCATCTTACTTAACGTTAAAAAAAACCTAGAAATTTGCTGAAAAAAACAAAGATTACAGGGACAGTACAGTTAGTCTCAGTTTTCACTCATAAACAACCAGTGAAATTCAGCAGTTATAGTTACCTGAGCTAACTATAACTTACGCGCCCGCAATGTACTGCTAATGACCTCAGACATTACATCATTCATGACATGGTCAGTTACATCACTCATGACATCTCTAATGAGCTGTGAAAAGAATGGAACTATAATCGCTAGAACTTTATTTAGGGGGATAGTGTGTGTATATTAGCATCCCTTTTTTTCCTTTTCTTTCGTGTAAGAACCATTACAATATGCAACGTAGTGATGGCGCCAGGCACTCCTTCATATTTACAAGGAGAGGAAAAGCCACCCTGCGTGTTTTTTCCTCTCCTTGTAAATACGACCCCTTCATACACAGAACTTTGCGCTGAAGGGGCGTCCCATAGGTGTTGCTGTGGGTGTTCTCACGTAACACCCATATAACAAGACACATCTCCAGATTTATGACAAATCGTAAATCTGGAGATGTGTGTGAATGCTGCGCCATCCTAGAGTTGGTGTAGCAAGGCGCAATCAGGAGAATTGTTTTCATTTCTCCTCATTTTTTCCTCTTTCAACGCATGCTGAATTCCACAGCATGCATTGAAAGAGGAAATGCCTTTACTGATTGTTTTTGTGCAGGAAGGTGTCCCTTCCTGCATAAAAACAATCTCCACACGACACAGACATCCTTGCACCATGGTGCAAGGGTGCCTGTGTCACAGCATGGCTGCAGTTTGCGCACAGAGTTGCAACATGTTCATGTACATATGTCACATCCCTGTGCTTCGGAAGTGCCACAGTGCAGTGCAGCTAAAGAGCTTGCAGTGTCATGCTGCAGTACTTCCTCATATATCTTCACCTATAAATTCACCATACACTACTAATGCATTCTTTCAGTCTATCATGCTGTATACATATCTTCAACCAAACATTCACACATTACCTTGCAATTATAGTTCTTTCTTTAACCAGATAAGGTAGTTCTGATATGATTTTTTTTTCTTCTCTTTTATTTTGTATTTGTTTTATTTTTTGAACAATTTTGTGTTTTTTCTTGTTTTTTAAAAAAAATGAACAAAAAAAGAACTAATAAAACAATAAAACGAATTAAAAAACTAAAAAATTAACAACGATGGTTGTGATGGAGGGGTAGTACAAAAGTTTGTATACCTCTCCTATCCTGCATTAAAATACTAATTATATAATCAATTAATTATGATTATTAAGTGAGTTTTTTGCATGTATATTAACAAACATTATAAATATTTTAATTACACGTGGGATTTGCATTTTGCATGGCTAAATAACCTTTATTAGTAAAATCTGTACGCATATTAACAATGGTATATGTGGTAATAGAATACTGCATGATATATGTTGCTTTTGTGATGTTGCCATGAGGAGGATCTAAAAGGTGAATATAATTGCTTTAAATGCCGCTATATGCTAGATACAAGCACATAGAGGGATTAGTAAGGGGTTAACATTAGATTCATTATTTCAATGTATTAATTACTCTTTTGTGTTTGTTTCGCTTAAGTTAGCATTTGGGCCTAAATCAAAGATGGCCGCTGACACTACATGACGATGTGGCCAATGTCCCACGAGGTGCGGAGTGAGCTGCACATGCGCAAGAAATCTCCTAAAGCCTCATTGTGACCTTTGTTCACCATGTACCCGAACAAGGACACAGTGGGAAGTCCGCCAAGACAGGAGAACAATCAACATTTCAATAAACCGGAACAAGCTGACTCTTGAACTAACTGGTGACCTCACCCCTCGAACTGTACTGAGAATTTAAAACTCACATCGGACGATCTCAACCAGCCAATCAACACTGTGCTAAAATATTAAATTGTATCATCTTTGCTTAGTAGAATAGAGAGCGTTACCGCTGTGTTTTCCTGATTCCTAGAGGGTCCGGGTGCTGCCCGATTATCTGATGACTGCGAGCTTTTCTTAAATCTACGGGCAATGATAGATGCACGTCTCTGGTCCTTTGCCGATCTTTGGGACTGTAGCGTGCTGAGCAAAGAACTTTGAGATTTGGCCTGCTTTTGGACGATTGACTGCAAATTTGATTATACAGAGCCAATGAATTAGAGGACTCCAAATAGCCAGATTAGGTAAATATGATGTTCTTCGATCTACAAAAATATTGATTTAAAGATTTTCTAAACTTTGACGAGACAAATGCGAACTTAAACCATTATGAAATTTTAGATAAACAATTATTGATTAACACAAACTATTAGTTGTGAGTTTCATTTAGAGAGGTTCTGAAGTCTTAAAATGTGTTTTAGCTGCTTTTAAATCACCATCAACCAATCCAACTAATTGGTTCATTGACCAAGTGGGAGGAGTGCCTTGATGTTTAGGATTAAGGATCTGTAGGCGAAGGGCGTTAATGTATATTTTGTAAAATAACTTTTCTCTCCCTATAGGTTATAAGGTGTTCTCTCACATGTCCAGCATTTGAATTACTCACCCCTCCTGTGGGTGCAGACTGGTGAAAGAGAAGTGTGAGTGTTGGCGTTATGGGCCCCACCAATGACTGCATGTGTGAACGAGCTAGTGTGACATTGGGTCTGTGATGCAGGGAGGATATCAGTATGGGTTGTTTTCCCCGTTACCAGGGTTATTGCGCTCCATCAGTTGCGTTGCGCAGTACAAACTGCATCCACCAACCGCTCACCGGAGCAGATAAGTTTCTTAATCTTCACGCAGTGTTGCTCGAGAAAGGCGAATTCTGGCCTAATGTCCATTGCAGGTGTTCCTGAGGACACTCCAGATGTACTTGCCACAGCAGGTGAGGGGTTCAAAGCAGCTCGCATCATTTCCTCCCCAGCAAGATTGAGAGAATGTGTGTTCCGGAGATGCTTGTACATGGAAGCAGTGCCACAGTCGCCAGTAGATAGTGATAGTTAGGACCGAGTTCCCATAGGAAATCTGAAAATTCTATTTTTAATAACTTTGGTGCCGGTTGACTTATCTTCGTGAAATTTTCATAACTAATGGGACGCTCCGCTCAGCTCCTACCCTGTTTTTTTCACCCTTCGGGACTCTTCAGGCTAGGGGGTCAGGAACTCTCTACCCTGCCCCCTTTTCACGTTCTCCACCTTTCTCTTTGTCACTGTCACACACAAAATGGCGTCTGACACTTCCTGATTTCGACCGATTGGAATGTTGACTGACATCTAACCACCAATCAGAATTACGCTCGCGGACATTGGTGCGCGCATATAGATATGTATGTAGATATGTATGTACTTTTAACTGCAATTTTCTCAGGAACTACTGAACAGATTGACACCATATATGCAAAAGGCACATGCCTGACCTGAGGACTACCTCTTTGCCAAATTTCAAGTAATTCTGTTCAGCCGTTTGGGCTGTACCTTCGACTAAAGTCCTATGGGAAAATGCATGGGGAAAACGCGTTTTGGGACCCCCCTTTTTTCTCAGCTCCCGCTTGACGAATCACCCCGAGACTTTCAGGGTAGGAGCTGAGCGGAGCGCCCCATTAGTTTTGAAAATTTCACGAAGATAAGTCAACAGGCGCCACAGTTATTCAAAATAGAATTTTCAGATTTCCTATGGAAACTCAGTCCTAACTATAACTATCTACTGGTGACTGCCAGTAGATAATGTATATATATATATATTCACTGAAAAAACCATAGGTTTCACACACGTTATAGTTAGGAATTAGCATTTAAAAAACCTTGCAAATTCACTGAAAAAACCATAGGTTTCACACATGTTATAGTTAGCTGGACGTTTCACTCGTACAAAACAATTGAAATTCCCCTGTTATAGTTAGTTCAGCTAACTATAACTCGTCCGCCCGCAGTCCACTGCTGATGACGTCACATATTACATCACTCATGACATGGTCAGTGACATCACTGATGACATCACTGATGACATCTCAAATGACATCACTGATGACATCACTGATGACATCATCCATTGAGTATGTGTTTCTGAACAGTTTTAATATGTTTAATATATATAGGTAAAGGCCTGTTGAAGAATAAGTGGGTGTAAAAGTGAGTGAATGGATGATTTCGTAGGTGCATGACTGACTCTGTAAGTGAGTCATTAAATGTATCTTACTGCAGACTAGTGACTAAACTGTGTGAATGTCTGTTTGTGTCTGTGTGTTGGTGTATAAGTGGCTGCATGGTTTTGTGAATAGCTATATGAGTGTCTATATCGGTTATTGATTGGTTGTCTGAGTATCTGTATGGGTGCCTGAGTGTATGAGTGGGTGAGGTGTGTGTGACTCTGTGCATAGATGTGTGAGTGGGTGATTCTATGGGTGCATGGTTTTAAGAGTGCAACTGTGATGGACTGTATAGTTGTGTGAGTATATGTAAGGGTGTGTTAATGATTGAATGTATATCTCAGTTGTACATGTGAAAGTAACTACATATATGAAACACAGTGTATATGTGTTTAAGAGTCTATAACTATCTATATGTAAGAGTGTGTGATTGCGGGACTGGCTGTATGGATGAGTGTGTGCTTGTACATGAAATTGAATAAGAGTGTCAACATTTTTTGTATTTTTATGAGTAAGTGAACTTGAGTGTGTTTAACTGTATAGGTGAGTCAATTGGACTGTGTTTATTTATTTGCACAACTGACTAGGTGTGTCAGTACCTCAATGGATGATTGGTAGTAAGTGAGTGTCTATATATGTGTATAAATGCATATGATAGTCTTGTACGGAGTGACTGTAAGTATGAGTGACTGTACAGGTGAGTGAGGGGAGGTGCATGTAGATCTAAGAGTCAATGAGTGGGTATGTAGTTATTGGTATTGGAGTATCTATGGTTTTCAAAATGCCCATCTGAAATTTTGAGTTTGTGTATCAAAATTTATATTAGGGTGGGAGAAGGTGTACTAATTTATCACATATATGATGTCAACAGTGATGTCATCAGTGATGTCATTTGAGATGTCATCAGTGATGTCATCAGTGATGTCACTGACCATGTCATGAGTGATGTAATATGTGACGTCATCAGCAGTGGATTGCGGGCGCGCGAGTTATAGTTAGCTGAACTAACTATAACGGGGGAATTTCAATGGTTTTGTACGAGTGAAATGTCCAGCTAACTATAACATGCGCGCGTGCTCCTTACACGGAACCGCCGTACGCGCATGCGCGAGTGTCTCTAATGCGCATGTGTGCGTGCGTCGTACGCGCGTGCTCCTTACGCGTATGCGCGTGTCTTACGTACGCGCATGCGTACTTTTTACCGTGCGCGCACGGTAAGCTTACGGAGCGCGCACGGTATGTCATGTGATCCAGAAACAACACTTTTCATTGGTTTAAGCTTCTTTCATTTCCAGAAACTTCCAACACCACACCCATTCCCCTCATTATTGCTTGTGATTCCCTAGGAGAAGGAGCTGAACTGCTTCTCTGATACAATGGCAGAGCAGCAGTCCTCTTCTGGGAGTGAGCAGGACAGCATTATCAGACAGAGAAAGAGGAAACAGAAGGATTTTTTTTGCTGGCAATATTTTACATTTCCAGAGGGGCAGAGGAAAGTCAATGCTCCAAAAGTCACCTGCAAACTTTGTGGGCGTGTCTTGTCTAGAGGAGATCCTAAGAAGAAGTACTCTTTTGGAATCTTCACTATGTTCAGGCACATTAGGGATGTACATCCTGCGACTTTTGCTCAGGCTACTGGAGCAACCCCTCCAGCAGCTCAGTCGAGCACATCCACAGAAGCTCAGCCGAGTACATCATCGGCAGCTCAGCCGAGCACTTCCTCTGCGGGGGGAGCGTCACCCTCTTCTGCTCCTCTGGACATTTACCCTCAATTTCATTTCAGAGGGTACATATACGGTGCAATACTTGCTATGCTCTTATTGCTTTTGGGGAGTCCAGTATTCCTCTAATAGATAATAAGATAGAGCAGCACAAGTGCGGTACCTTATAATATTGCCATTCTTTCCTTCCTCTGTCCCTGTATTAACACAACGGCTCTTTTAAGAGCCACCTTACCTCACAACTTTTTCTTATTTTTTTAATCACTTTTTTTTATTTTTTTCCCGCCATGCTCGCACGGTACGCGCACCCATTTTTTTTTTTTTTAAATAAAATGTTTTTTTCACCCTTCAAGGTCCTTGAGGGACCACAACGCAAATGAGAAAAGCAGAGTGAGGAGAAGTGAAAAAAGGGAGCATGAAAGTAAATGTGTGATAAATACAGATATTTCAAACTTACCTGACCAACAAAATAACTTAATTATCAATAAATGTTTTTTTTAATTGCTAGAAAAAAGGATTAATTTACCTAAATTTTCTTTCTCAATCTGAAAGAAAAGAAAAAAGTATTAATATTTAACACTACATGTTAGAATACAGTACACATATTTTCATATTTAAAAAAACAATATTTTGCCCTTTTTTTTCTGTTTTCAGAATATATTGCATTTCACTGTAAATCGTGAAACCAATTGCATTCATCACTTAAAAGCGGGCAAAAAAATGAACAATCTGAAAGATTGTTTAAAAAAAGCCCCTAATCTCTTCTCAGTAAAACATACCTTTATAGAAATGTAACATATTTAATAAAAATCTCATCTAAGAACAATAACTATTTGCAATAAATATTGTCTGTAAATCTTGTTGCTTAAGCACATACACCAAAATAATATCTGTCAAAGAAGTCCACAATAGAAAATATTACCTTTCCATGAGGCCAAATGGTAATTTTTAAATTCTTTTTTGATGAAATATCCAATGGTAATCCAGTAAAATCGCAAAAATGATTTGTTCAGATGTTGCAATTTGTATCTAAAATTTTGGTTTCAGAAAAATTAAATAGGAATTTGGTAATTCTGCAGGCAAACGTTGCTTGAAAATCAATTGAGAATCATTACACAGTGTCCAGCCTTTTTCACATTTAAGATAAACTGTGCAACGACCAGAAGTTATAGAAGGTCCATCATGGAAAATTATTGCAACTGCAACAAAAGTTTTTCCAGATATTGAAAATTGATGTCCTGTAAACTTCTTTATTAAAGTGTCCAATTTTGAACCATCAGCTCTACAACGTTGCATCATTAAAATTACATACTGTCCATATTTCTTTAAAAATAACGTTGAAAACATGTCTGATTTACATTTAGAACATTCCATGTTGTGATTGGCATCTTTAACTAATTTACTAAAAGTCACTGATTTACTCTCTGGTAATGTTAAATATATAAACCTTTCTGAAACAACATTAGAGCTGCATGTGTTGAAACAGTTTTCACAACTATGTTCCCATTTATAAGAGGGACCAAACATATTTTCTATTTCTACCCCTTCATCTTCCAGTACCATAAGGATATAGATCAAGAATTCCTGTGCATCTTGCTGGACATTTTGAGTAAACTGTGTACATCCTGAACATACATCTAAAAGATTTCTAACATCAGAAGCACTTTCTATTTTAGTTTTAGCAATACTCAGCTTCTCACAAAGAAAACTCAGCAGAGAACAAAATCTTTTTTCATGATTTACTTTTATCTGCTCTTGCAAACTTTCAAGATAAAATACAACATTCAGCACTACATTAGCGTAGCAGTTGACACCAGAGCTATTTTCAAAATGACAACCAACAACCTCTTCAACATTGTCCTTTTTCTTTTGCTTGCAATCACATCACTCTCCTTTTGTTTAATCTTCTGTACATCCTCATTACAGATATTCTCAATTCTCCTTTTCCGAGAAACAACACGTTTTTCAAACACAGGATACTGACCTAAATGAGGAGCATAGGTTCTTCTTAATCTATTACACTCCTTTACACAATTTGCATCAGCACTAACTTTTGAGTCATCAAAGTCTATCATGCATAAACCAGATAATGTTTTCACTCGTGACAAAGCAACATATGCCATACCTTCTTTGAACACAGTAGAACCAATGTTTACAAAAGCAATATCTACAGTTAATCCTTGAGATTTGGGAATAGTTACAGCATATGCTAGAGAAAACGGAAACTGCTTCCTAAGTCCATATAAGTCTTTTACAATCAAAAAACTGACTGAACAACGACTAATCTCTTTAACCTCTTCAATCTGATCAAATTTTATTTTTAAAAATTCAATCCCATCTTTTTTCTGGTACTTCACAAAACCCACAACTTAACCCATAGCTCCATTCACTAAACCTTTTTCTACATCCAAATTTCTTCTTAAAAATACTCGACAGTTCATACAAATATAAAGATTTTTTTCTAATCCAGCTGTTTTCGAAATGTTCTTCTCTAGAGAATCCAATTTGCCTGTTAATGTAATAGTAATTCCTTCATGCTGAATTTTGTCCACTGCTTCCATGTTCCTAATCTCTTCCTTTTCCAATTTCAAAAGTTCCTCATTGAATATCGAGCATTCACGTAGTGTTGGCATTAAGCAGATTGCAGTATTTTTTTCTGCAATGTTCTTGTATATTTTCTCTGCAACTATTTCTTCATTTGGAAATAAATTATGTAGCAACCGACTCTGTAATGTTTTTCTGCCACCTTCTGTGAGTAGTCCAATTCTGATATCTTTCAGAATACTTGCATAATCTTCATCATTTGCTTGCCTCATATTGGTAGTGAGTTCTTTGTACTCAAAAAATGACCAAATATTCGCATTACCAATACTTCCTAATGACTTCTTCGTGTCTTCATGTGTCACAGTATTAAACACTGGTTGTCCTTTAACTGGAGTGAGCTGCAGAAGATCCCCAAAAACTATAACATGTTTTCCACCAAATAACACGTCATAGTCTCTCTTTAGAATTTGCTGCATTCTTAAATGCACAAAGGCAAGCATTAAGTTTGATACCATGTTTACCTCATCAATAATGATAACTTGCATCTTCTTCAACACTCTTGAAACTTTGAAGCATGCTTCTCCTGTTAGCTTGTGATATTCTATTTTGTTCTCATGCTCCACTGGTAACATTAGCAAGCGATGTAAGGTAATTCCTTTTATGTTATATGCTTCTAACCCAGTTGGAGCAGTAACAACACAAGACAAAGGTGAATCTGTTTTTTGCTGTAGGTAGCTTCTGATTACTTAATTAAGAAACTTTTTCCAGTTCCAGCTTGTCCACTCACATACATCCTGATTGGTTCAAATGATGTGCATGAGCACTCTTTATTTTCATGTAGTAATCCATGATCAATTTTTTTGTGACTTCTTTATAAATTTGTTGTTGTTCTTCATTCAGTTGTTGTTCCAAATTTGGTAAGTCTATTAAATCTTCCTGAGCTTGATTCATAGCCGTTTCCATTTCAGTCATGGCTATTGCAGCTTCATTTTCTACGATTGGTTGGCCTAGGGGATCTTGACTGAGCGTTCCAGAACTTTGGCTGTCTTGAGAACTGTCTCTAGCTACTTCAGCTGCAATTGTAGCTTCCTGTTCAATTTCTTCATTTAACATTTGTACATAATTTGTGAAAGTACTGCATTCAATCGTATCTTTACATGCATTAAAGGAATCTTCATAGCTCTGAAAATCTCCAAGTAATTCATCCTCTGAACGCCATGGTTTAAACAGCTGTAAAAGTGCTAAGTAGTAAAATTCCTTTTCGTCAGTAGCGTCGCAACTCAGCTTCCTGTGATTAATCAAACTTCTTTTTGTTTGCTTCACCAAACATCCTTCCTCACCAATGACTTTATATTTTCCATTGTTGATGTCTTCTGTGGCTTTCCGTGTAAAAATGTAGTTCTGCAGCACTTCATAGAGACACATGTTCTCAAGATGACGACTTCTTTTTGGGTAATATGTGTCCAACATGTTTGATTTCAAAATATCTGTACTTTCCGGGTCGTTCTCTGCCAAATATTCAATTTCTCCAACAGATTTCAGTACCCGATTTTGCATTCCTGCAAGCCCTAAACTTACCCAAATTCTTCTTCTTGATTTCGAGTACAGACTTGCAGATGATAACCTATCTGAGCATTCGTAGGATCCAATTTCTCGATGCGATAACATCTTTAAACTGAAACTGTATAGCTTCTTACTGACAGTCTTCTCATGAGAAATCTCTTCTCACATTTCCTTCAATTCCGTTTTCTCAGATTTAGTGATGTAAGATGTGACATACCGAGCAACAGCAATAGAATTGTCAGCCACATACTGAATATCCATGTTAGCATTCCACATGGATAAAATGGCTTGGTTGTAGTCATTTATATATTTTGACTCTTCTTTTCTTCTTTGGTTGTACGTATTTTTGGGAGATTTTCTTGTAATAGTATGTCGCACAGCTGACATAAAACTATTGAATCTTACTTTTGAAAGAACAGGTCGTGGAAATCCAAATCGACATTTTGTGTAGAATTTATCTTTACTCTTGTACGACAGTATTTTCCACACCGATGACTTTGGAAATGTAAAACTTGCTCTTTTAAGTTTTTCTCTTCTGTGCTTTTAGGTATAGCACATGTTGCATATTCTTCAATGAAACTTAAAACTGCATCATCAGAATCTGTTCCAAATTTTGGGGCATCCTTGATCCACAACAGCATATGAATATGAGGAGCACCTCTTGCTTGGTACTCTTCTCCAAGAGGTGGATTTTTTTTTATTGCAGATGAAGGACATCATAGCCTCAAATCTATGATTGAAAAATCTGCAAACATTATCCGGATCCAATGAGCACAATTGTCCTGCTGTCTTGTATTGGATGTTTTCAATATTTGAATTTGCCTCTCGAAGAAAATCCAGAAGATCATCCCAAGCCTACTCAGCACAGCTTAGGGTGAGAAACCATGTTGGAGTTCCTAAATTCCGTAACATATATTTCAATTCTCCATGGCGTCGGTACCAATATTCTCTAGTTCCACGCTGACAAGCCATCAGATTCATCAATTGTGATTCCAAATGTTCATCTCGCTGTTTGTTCATAAAATCCTTTGCAGACACATTATGTAGATGTACTCCACTTTTTAAAATGTGATTTACTGCATAAGAAAGTGCAGACAAGTCACTTTCAAATAAAAGATGGAAGAAATAAGGAATACTTTGACAAAATCTTGGATCTTCTGCATATAATCTTGTAGTCCGATACTCAGAAGCAGGAATCTGTACTGGGCGTTCATCATATCATCCACCTTTTCCTGTAGGAAACAGCTGGGGAAAACATTGAGCTTCCAAGCTCTCCTCCCATACACTCACGGGAGTTCCTTTTGCTTTTTTCATCTGAAACAGATCAATAGTGTTTGCCATAACTTGTTTTGAATGAAGAGGATGTATGCTGAAATGTTCATAAATTCCTTCTTCTTTTGACTTGTCCACTTTTTCAATTTGCCCAGTTGGTATTTCTGTGTCTCCTAGTAAAACTTCTTCATCTTCATCCATATAAATTGATTCATACCATTTATTATTCCTTTTCAAATATAAATTTGCTCTTTGTTCTTTTCGTACATCTACTAGCTCCTGCCAAGTTTTCTTATTCTTTGGTACACCATTAACAAGTTCAGATTCCAAACTATCTGCATCAATCGTTTCAATATTTTTTTTCAAATCTAACGACAAATAGACAACTCTTCCTTTTAAACCTCTCTGTAAATCTGAAGGGGGTAATTTACCGGTTTTGGGCTCCATACGTACTATAGTCTGGAACGGATAAACACATTGAATGAGTATAGACTCATACGTATTTAAATCAGAAAGTTCTGCAGGAATATCAACCAATTCTAAATTATTATGTACAGCTCTAGCTGGCATTTTATTTTCTTCTAACTTGCTATAACAATATTTACAAATACGCTGATCTTCACCCAAATCAAAACAATTTTCCAGAAACAAATATGTAGCAAAATCCTTCCACTTATAATTATCTTCTTCTTCACTTTTTTTAAAGAGATCAACATTCCTTGTTTGACTTTTATAATGGCTTCTCCGGCAACAAATACAAGTAATATTTGGTCTTTCATTAGAGATGATAGTAAATTTTGTCATTAGATCTTCAAAATTTTTTCTAACACTGGGTTCAACCTTCTCGTCCACATTTTCTTTAACTTAACTGTGTCATTACCTGCACTTTCTTGTTCCGGACCAAAGTAACAAAACTGAATTTCATCAGTAACCTGCTCTACATCTGATACAGATCCACGGAACAGAGCCCTATTCAACACATTTAATTTTAGTTGTGGACTTTTAGCAGAATACAATCTTCTCACAAATTTTCTTATTTCAGTATGATGTACTGCCAGCATCCTAAAATGGTGAAAAACACTTTGAAAAACTTTCCTAGAAAGACAAGCCAGAGAATGTCCTTGCAAACCAGTATTCTCTCTCACTCTGCATGGATCTAGTCTTTGAAGCACCGTAATCTTCTGTTTAACACTTTTTTTACTGTATTCTCTTAGAAACTCACGTACTTTATCAATAGATTCTTGTTGTACAGTACAAATACTACTACAATTCCAAGTGTACACTGGGGCTTTAGGACGTCTGCCCATAACCTCATCAGCTATCACTTCTTCTTCATTTCTTGGAACCATTTTCTCCTCTTCCATTACACAACCATGTTTCACTTCATAAGCACGACCTCTGGTGTCAACTGCATGCAGCAAACTATTAATTTGATGATAACTCTCTTCATTAAAAAATGGTTCAGTACTTGAACTATGCATCCATTCTCCTAAAACACTTTACAAAAGTTATTTCTTTTCACTACTCTTTTCGTTTTGCTTTGTGACTTCATTACATTGACCATTTTATCTAATGTACGGATCCTGTTCAAAATTAAAATGAATAGTTTTCTTTTTAATTCTAAAACCTTAGCTACAATTAATTCAATATCTTTTCTTCTCTTATAAAATTTTGCTTTCTTCTTATATTTTTTCACATCCTTTAGCAAATTGGACATCACTCTTCTCTGAAACATTTTTCTACGAATGTCTTTAAATGCTGTTTTTCTTTTTAAGTCAATCTTTATTGCTTCTGATTGTACATTAGCATTTAGTAATTTCTCACTTTTGTCCTGTTGTTTTCTACTTGAAACACTATTTGCAGTGGGGACATTTTTTAATTTTTTTCTTTTTTTGAACATATTTTTAAAAAAATCCTTAGTCTGCTTACCAGAAGACTTTTTCTTTTTTCCAACATGAGGATCTTCAACTAATTTGGGTCCTCCAGTTGTCTTCAAATATAGATGTTTTTTCTGTTCTTTTCTCTTTCTTGATTTTATAGGCATCTTTTATTTATTTCACTATTGTTCAGCAATACCTGAAAGAAACTAAAAAAAAATACCTTTATGTAATTTAAATATATTACTATATTTTTTTGAGCTTTTCAAATCTTATAATACTATCTACCCCTTTCCTACGAGTGAAAAACACAATAAAACCAACAAAAATTAAATCTCTGAGAACAATTCCTGTGTGCACAGAGACTCATGGTGTGATTCTAGGCAGAAAACGAAATTTGATTTGCAATTTGAAAGCACATTCACTACTGTTTTTTTGCAAGTGATAATTACTGTAACAGTCTGATACATTTTCCTTATTGTTTTCAGAAGCAGAAAAGAGCACATGTCCTAACAGCTAGTTGAGACTATGACCATGTGTAACCTGTGTGAGTGACTACACTCCAGCAAAGGAAATGAGCCTTGGTGATGTTGAATGTATTAGCGTTGCTCACTCCTATCTGAAACACCACACAGTGCTGATTAGTAAGCATGACTGTGCAGGAGAAGCTGCTGGCTGTGTGCTAAGAGTGTACTTCTGGAGACTATTTATTGTCAGGTGCAAGAGACATCTGCATTGACGCTTGCACAACTGCCTGATCACTGGATAGATGTATGTAAGACTTCATGTGTGGTAAGGGTTAATAGATGTTTTGAACATGTAGGAACTACGTCACCCATTGCACAAGAAGAAGGAAAATCTACCATGTTGATTTCAAATATGTTAACATTGGCCTCTCATTTGTGAGATATTGATATGGGCTGAACACTAACCAACACAGTTCATGAAAACAAACTTCCCATTTTCGACGAATACAATTCTAAAAGAACCAGAGTAACACAAATTAAATCTCTGAAAACAATTCCTGTGTGCACTCAGACTCATGGTGTGATTCTAGGCAGAAAACGAAATTTGATTTGCAATTTGAAAGCACACTTACTACTGTGGTAGAGCAAGTGATAATTACTCTAACAGTCTGACACATTTTCATTATAGTTTTCAGAAACAGAAAAGAGCACATGTCCAAACAGCTTTTTGAGACCATGAACATGTGTAACCTGGGTGACTGACTACACTCCAGCAAAGGAAATGAGCCTTGGTGATGTTGAATGTATTAGCGTTACTCACTGCTATCTGAAACACCACACAGTGCTGAACAGTAAGCATGACTGTACAGGAGAAACAGCTTGCTCTCTGCTAAGAGTGTGCTTCTGGAGACTGTCTACTGTCAGGTGCAAGACAGATCTGCATGGACGCTTGCACAACTGCATAAACACTGGAGACATGTATGTAAGACTCCATTTGTGGTAAGGGTTAATAGGAGTTTTGAACATGTGGGAACCACATGACCGATTGCACGAGTGGAAGGAAAATCTACCATGTTGATTTCAAATGTGTTAGCATTGCCCTCTCATTTGTGACATATTAATTTGGGCTGAATGCTAACCACCACAGTTCATGAAAACAAGCTTTCCCTTTCCTACGAATGCAATTCTAAAAGAACCAGAGTAACACGAATTAAATCTCTGACAACAATTCCTGTGTGCACACAGACTCATGGTGTGATTCTAGGCAAAAAACGAAATTTGATTTGCAATTTGAAAGCACACTTACTACTGTGGTAGAGCAAGTGATAATTACTCTAACAGTCTGACACATTTTCATTATAGTTTTCAGAAACAGAAAAGAGCACATGTCCAAACAGCTTTTTGAGACCATGAACATGTGTAACCTGAGTGACTGACTACACTCCAGAAAAGGAAATGAGCCTTGGTGATGTTGAATGTATTAGCGTTACTCACTGCTATCTGAAACACCACACAGTACTGAACAGTAAGCATGACTGTACAGGAGAAACAGCTTGCTCTCTGCTAAGAGTGTGCTTCTGGAGACTGTCTACTGTCAGGTGCAAGACAGATCTGCATGGACGCTTGCACAACTGCATAAACACTGGAGACATGTATGTAAGACTCCATTTGTGGTAAGGGTTAATAGGAGTTTTGAACATGTGGGAACCACATGACCGATTGCACGAGTGTAAGGAAAATCTACCATGTTGATTTCAAATGTGTTAGCATTGCCCTCTCATTTGTGACATATTAATTTGGGCTGAATGCTAACCACCACAGTTCATGAAAACAAGCTTCCCCTTTCCTACGAATGCAATTCTAAAAGAACCAGAGTAACACGAATTAAATCTCTGACAACAATTCCTGTGTGCACACAGACTCATGGTGTGATTCTAGGCAAAAAACGAAATTTGATTTGCAATTTGAAAGCACACTTACTACTGTGGTAGAGCAAGTGATAATTACTCTAACAGTCTGACACATTTTCATTATAGTTTTCAGAAACAGAAAAGAGCACATGTCCAAACAGCTTTTTGAGACCATGAACATGTGTAACCTGAGTGACTGACTACACTCCAGAAAAGGAAATGAGCCTTGGTGATGTTGAATGTATTAGCGTTACTCACTGCTATCTGAAACACCACACAGTACTGAATAGTAAGCATGACTGTACAGGAGAAACAACTTGCTCTCTGCTAAGAGTGTGCTTCTGGAGACTGTCTACTGTCAGGTGCAAGAGAGATATGCATGGACGCTTGCACAACTGCATAAACACTGGACACATGTATGTAAGACTACATGTGTGGTAAGGGTTAATAGGAGTTTTGAACATGTAGGAACTACCTCACCCATTGCATAAGTGGAAGGAAAATCTACTATGTTGATTTCAAATGTGTTAGCATTGCCATCTCATTTGTGACATATTAATTTGGGCTGAATCCTAACCAATACAGTTCATGAAAACAAGCTTCCCCTTTCCTACGAATGCAATTCTAAAAGAACCAGAGTAACACAAATGAAATCTCTCACAACAATTCCTGTGTGCACAAAGACTCATGGTGTGATTCTAGGCAGAAAACGAAATTTGATTGGCAATTTGAAAGCACACTTTCTACTGTGGTAGAGCAAGTGATAATTACTCTAACAGTCTGACACATTTTCAATATAGTTTTCAGAAACAGAAAAGAGCACATGTCCAAACAGCTTTTTGAGACCATGAACATGTGTAACCTGGGTGACTGACTACACTCCAGCAAAGGAAATGAGCCGTGGTGATGTTGAATGTATTAGCGTTGCTCACTGCTATCTGAAACACCACACAGTACTGAATAGTAAGCATGACTGTACAGGAGAAACAGCTTGCTCTCTGCTAAGAGTGTGCTTCTGGAGACTGTCTACTGTCAGGTGCAAGAGTGATCTGCATGGACGCTTGCACATCTGCATAAACACTGGACACATGTATGTAAGACTACATGTGTGGTAAGGATTAATAGGAGTTTTGAACATGTAGGAACTACCTCACCCATTGCACAAGTGGAAGGAAAATCTACCATGTAGATTTCAAATGTGTTAGCATTGCCCTCTCATTTGTGACATATTAATTTGGGCTGAATCCTAACCAATACAGTTCATGAAAACAAGCTTCCCATTTCCTACGAATGCAATTCTAAAAGAACCAGAGTAACACAAATTAAATCTCTCACAACAATTCCTGTGTGCACACAGACTCATGGTGTGATTCTAGGCAAAAAACGAAATTTGATTTGCAATTTGAAAGCACACTTACTACTGTGGTAGAGCAAGTGATAATTACTCTAACAGTCTGACACATTTTCATTATAGTTTTCAGAAACAGAAAAGAGCACATGTCCAAACAGCTTTTTGAGACCATTAACATGTGTAACCTGGGTGACTGACTACACTCCAGCAAAGGAAATGAGCCTTGGTGATGTTGAATGTATTAGCGTTACTCACTGCTATCTGAAACACCACACAGTGCTGAACAGTAAGCATGACTGTACAGGAGAAACAGCTTGCTCTCTGCTAAGAGTGTGCTTCTGGAGACTGTCTACTGTCAGGTGCAAGAGAGATCTGCATGGACGCTTGCACAACTGCATAAACACTGGAGACATGTATGTAAGACTACATTTGTGGTAAGGGTTAATAGGAGTTTTGAACATGTGGGAACTACATGACCGATTGCACGAGTGGAAGGAAAATCTACCATGTTGATTTCAAATGTGTTAGCATTGCCCTCTCATTTGTGACATATTAATTTGGGCTGAATGCTAACCAAAGCAGTTCATGAAAACAAGCTTCCCCTTTCCTACGAATGCAATTCTAAAAGAACCAGTGTAACACAAATTAAATCTCTGACAACAATTCCTGTGTGCACACAGACTCATGGTGTGATTCTAGGCAGAAAACGAAATTTGATTTGCAATTTGAAAGCACACTTACTACTGTGGTAGAGCAAGTGATAATTACTCTAACAGTCTGTCACATTTTCATTATAGTTTTCAGAAACAGAAAAGAGCACATGTCCAAACAGCTTTTTGAGACCATGAACATGTGTAACCTGGGTGACTGACTACACTCCAGCAAAGGAAATGAGCCTTGGTGATGTTGAATGTATTAGCGTTACTCACTGCTATCTGAAACACCACACAGTGCTGAATAGTAAGCATGACTTTACAGGAGAAACAGCTTGCTCTCTGCTAAGAGTGTGCTTCTGGAGACTGTCTACTGTCAGGTGCAAGAGAGATCTGCATGTACGCTTGCACAACTGCATAAACACTGGACACATGTATGTAAGACTACATGTGTGGTAAGGGTTAATAGGAGTTTTGAACATGTAGGAACTACCTCACCCATTGCACAAGTGGAAGGAAAATCTACCATGTTGTTTTCAAATGTGTTAGCATTGCCCTCTCATTTGTGACATATTAATTTGGGCTGAATCCTAACCAATACAGTTCATGAAAACAAGCTTCCCCTTTCCTACGAATGCAATTCTAAAAGAACCAGAGTAACACAAATTAAATCTCTCACAACAATTCCTGTGTGCACACAGACTAATGGTGTGATTCTAGGCAGAAAACGAAAATTGATTGGCAATTTTTAAGCACACTTACTACTGGGGTAGAGCAAGTGATAATTACTCTAACAGTCTGACACATTTTCATTATAGTTTTCAGAAACAGAAAAGAGCACATGTCCAAACAGCTTTTTGAGACCATGAACATGTGTAACCTGGGTGACTGACTACACTCCAGCAAAGGAAATGAGCCTTGGTGATGTTGAATGTATTAGCGTTACTCACTGCTATCTGAAACACCACACAGTGCTGAACAGTAAGCATGACTGTACAGGAGAAACAGCTTGCTCTCTGCTAAGAGTGTGCTTCTGGAGACTGTCTACTGTCAGGTGCAAGAGAGATCTGCATGGATGCTTGCACAACTGCATAAACACTGGAGACATGTATGTAAGACTCCATTTGTGGTAAGGGTTAATAGGAGTTTTGAACATGTGGGAACCACATGACCGATTGCACGAGTGGAAGGAAAATCTACCATGTTGATTTCAAATGTGTTAGCATTGCCCTCTCATTTGTGACATATTAGTTTGGGCTGAATGCTAACCACCACAGTTCATGAAAACAAGCTTCCCCTTTCCTACGAATGCAATTCTAAAAGAACCAGAGTAACACGAATTAAATCTCTGACAACAATTCCTGTGTGCACACAGACTCATGGTGTGATTCAAGGCAAAAAACGAAATTTGATTTGCAATTTGAAAGCACACTTACTACTGTGGTAGAGCAAGTGATAATTACTCTAACAGTCTGTCACATTTTCATTATAGTTTTCAGAAACAGAAAAGAGCACATGTCCAAACAGCTTTTTGAGACCATGAACATTTGTAACCTGGGTGACTGACTACACTCCAGCAAAGGAAATGAGCCTTGGTGATGTTGAATGTATTAGCGTTACTCACTGCTATCTGAAACACCACACAGTGCTGAATAGTAAGCATGACTTTACAGGAGAAACAGCTTGCTCTCTGCTAAGAGTGTGCTTCTGGAGACTGTCTACTGTCAGGTGCAAGACAGATCTGCATAAACGCTTGCACAACTGCATAAAGACTGGACACATGTATGTAAGACTACATGTGTGGTAAGGGTTAATAGGAGTTTTGAACATGTAGGAACTACCTCACCCATTGCACAAGTGGAAGGAAAATCTACCATGTTGATTTCAAATGTGTTAGCATTGCCCTCTCATTTGTGACATATTAATTTGGGCTGAATCCTAACCAATACAGTTCATGAAAACAAGCTTCCCCTTTCCTACGAATGTAATTCTAAAAGAACCAGAGTAACACAAATTAAATCTCTCACAACAATTCCTGTGTGCACACAGACTAATGGTGTGATTCTAGGCAGAAAACGAAAATTGATTGGCAATTTGTAAGCACACTTACTACTGGGGTAGAGCAAGTGATAATTACTCTAACAGTCTGACACATTTTCATTATAGTTTTCAGAAACAGAAAAGAGCACATGTCCAAACAGCTTTTTGAGACCATGAACATGTGTAACCTGGGTGACTGACTACACTCCAGCAAAGGAAATGAGCCTTGGTGATGTTGAATGTATTAGCGTTACTCACTGCTATCTGAAACACCACACAGTGCTGAACAGTAAGCATGACTGTACAGGAGAAACAGCTTGCTCTCTGCTAAGAGTGCGCTTCTGGAGACTGTCTACTGTCAGGTGCAAGAGAGATCTGCATGGACGCTTGCACAACTGCATAAACACTGGAGACATGTATGTAAGACTCCATTTGTGGTAAGGGTTAATAGGAGTTTTGAACATGTGGGAACCACATGACCGATTGCACGAGAGGAAGGAAAATCTACCATGTTGATTTCAAATGTGTTAGCATTGCCCTCTCATTTGTGACATATAAATTTGGGCTGAATGCTAACCACCACAGTTCATGAAAACAAGCTTCCCCTTTCCTACGAATGCAATTCTAAAAGAACCAGAGTAACACGAATTAAATCTCTGACAACAATTCCTGTGTGCACACAGACTCATGGTGTGATTCTAGGCAAAAAACGAAATTTGATTTGCAATTTGAAAGCACACTTACTACTGTGGTAGAGCAAGTGATAATTACTCTAACAGTCTGACACATTTTCATTATAGTTTTCAGAAACAGAAAAGAGCACATGTCCAAACAGCTTTTTGAGACCATGAACATGTGTAACCTGGGTGACTGACTACGCTCCAGCAAAGGAAATGAGCCTTGGTGATGTTGAATGTATTAGCGTTACTCACTCCTATCTGAAACACCACACAGTACTGAATAGTAAGCATGACTGTACAGGAGAAACAGCTTGCTCTCTGCTAAGAGTGTGCTTCTGGAGACTGTCTACTGTCAGGTGCAAGAGAGATCTGCATGTACGCTTGCACAACTGCATAAACACTGGACACATGTATGTAAGACTACATGTGTGGTAAGGGTTAATAGGAGTTTTGAACATGTACGAACTACCTCACCCATTGCACAAGTGGAAGGAAAATCTACCATGTTGATTTCAAATGTGTTAGCATTGCCCTCTCATTTGTGACATATTAATTTGGGCTGAATCCTAACCAATACAGTTCATGAAAACAAGCTTCCCCTTTCCTACGAATGCAATTCTAAAAGAACCAGAGTAACACAAATTAAATCTCTCACAACAATTCCTGTGTGCACACAGACTAATGGTGTGATTCTAGGCAGAAAATGAAAATTGATTGGCAATTTGTAAGCACACTTACTACTGGGGTAGAGCAAGTGATAATTACTCTAACAGTCTGACACATTTTCATTATATTTTTCAGAAACAGAAAAGAGCACATGTCCAAACAGCTTTTTGAGACCATGAACATGTGTAACCTGGGTGACTGACTACACTCCAGCAAAGGAAATGAGCCTTGGTGATGTTGAATGTATTAGCGTTACTCACTGCTATCTGAAACACCACACAGTGCTGAACAGTAAGCATGACTGTACAGGAGAAACAGCGTGCTCTCTGCTAAGAGTGTGCTTCTGGAGACTGTCTACTGTCAGGTGCAAGAGAGATCTGCATGGACACTTGCACAACTGCATAAACACTGGAGACATGTATGTAAGACTCCATTTGTGGTAAGGGTTAATAGGAGTTTTGAACATGTGGGAACCACATGACCGATTGCACGAGTGGAAGGAAAATCTACCATGTTGATTTCAAATGTGTTAGCATTGCCCTCTCATTTGTGACATATTAATTTGGGCTGAATGCTAACCACCACAGTTCATGAAAACAAGCTTCCCCTTTCCTACGAATGTAATTCTAAAAGAACCAGAGTAACACGAATTAAATCTCTGACAACAATTCCTGTGTGCACACAGACTCATGGTGTGATTCTAGGCAAAAAACGAAATTTGATTTGCAATTTGAAAGCACACTTACTACTGTGGTAGAGCAAGTGATAATTACTCTAACAGTCTGACACATTTTCATTATAGTTTTCAGAAACAGAAAAGAGCACATGTCCAAACAGCTTTTTGAGACCATGAACATGTGTAACCTGAGTGACTGACTACACTCCAGAAAAGGAAATGAGCCTTGGTGATGTTGAATGTATTAGCATTACTCACTGCTATCTGTAACACCACACAGTACTGAATAGTAAGCATGACTGTACAGGAGAAACAGCTTGCTCTCTGCTAAGAGTGTGCTTCTGGAGACTGTCTACTGTCAGGTGCAAGAGAGATATGCATGGACGCTTGCACAACTGCATAAACACTGGACACATGTATGTAAGACTACATGTGTGGTAAGGGTTAATAGGAGTTTTGAACATGTAGGAACTACCTCACCCATTGCATAAGTGGAAGGAAAATCTACCATGTTGATTTCAAATGTGTTAGCATTGCCATCTCATTTGTGACATATTAATTTGGGCTGAATCCTAACCAATACAGTTCATGAAAACAAGCTTCCCCTTTCCTACGAATGCAATTCTAAAAGAACCAGAGTAACACAAATGAAATCTCTCACAACAATTCCTGTGTGCACACAGACTCATGGTGTGATTCTAGGCAGAAAACGAAATTTGATTGGCAATTTGAAAGCACACTTTCTACTGTGGTAGAGCAAGTGATAATTACTCTAACAGTCTGACACATTTTCAATATAGTTTTCAGAAACAGAAAAGAGCACATGTCCAAACAGCTTTTTGAGACCATGAACATGTGTAACCTGGGTGACTGACTACACTCCAGCAAAGGAAATGAGCCGTGGTGATGTTGAATGTATTAGCATTGCTCACTGCTATCTGAAACACCACACAGTACTGAATAGTAAGCATGACTGTACAGGAGAAACAGCTTGCTCTCTGCTAAGAGTGTGCTTCTGGAGACTGTCTACTGTCAGGTGCAAGAGTGATCTGCATGGACGCTTGCACATCTGCATAAACACTGGACACATGTATGTAAGACTACATGTGTGGTAAGGATTAATAGGAGTTTTGAACATGTAGGAACTACCTCACCCATTGCACAAGTGGAAGGAAAATCTACCATGTAGATTTCAAATGTGTTAGCATTGCCCTCTCATTTGTGAGATACTAATTTGGGCTGAATCTTAACCAATACAGTTCATGAAAACAAGCTTCCCCTTTCCTACGAATGCAATTCTAAAAGAACCAGAGTAACACAAATTAAATCTCTCACAACAATTCCTGTGTGCACACAGACTCATGGTGTGATTCTAGGCAAAAAACGAAATTTGATTTGCAATTTGAAAGCACACTTACTACTGTGGTAGAGCAAGTGATAATTACTCTAACAGTCTGTCACATTTTCATTATAGTTTTCAGAAACAGAAAAGAGCACATGTCCAAACAGCTTTTTGAGACCATGAACATGTGTAACCTGGGTGACTGACTACACTCCAGCAAAGGAAATGAGCCTTGGTGATGTTGAATGTATTAGCGTTACTCACTGCTATCTGAAACACCACACAGTGCTGAATAGTAAGCATGACTTTACAGGAGAAACAGCTTGCTCTCTGCTAAGAGTGTGCTTCTGGAGACTGTCTACTGTCAGGTGCAAGAGAGATCTGCATGTACGCTTGCACAACTGCATAAACACTGGACACATGTATGTAAGACTACATGTGTGGTAAGGGTTAATAGGAGTTTTGAACATGTAGGAACTACCTCACCCATTGCACAAGTGGAAGGAAAATCTACCATGTTGATTTCAAATGTGTTAGCATTGCCCTCTCATTTGTGACATATTAATTTGGGCTGAATCCTAACCAATACAGTTCATGAAAACAAGCTTCCCCTTTCCTACGAATGCAATTCTAAAAGAACCAGAGTAACACAAATTAAATCTCTCACAACAATTCCTGTGTGCACACAGACTAATGGTGTGATTCTAGGCAGAAAACGAAAATTGATTGGCAATTTGTAAGCACACTTACTACTGGGGTACAGCAAGTGATAATTACTCTAACAGTCTGACACATTTTCATTATAGTTTTCAGAAACAGAAAAGAGCACATGTCCAAACAGCTTTTTGAGACCATGAACATGTGTAACCTGGGTGACTGACTACACTCCAGCAAAGGAAATGAGCCTTGGTGATGTTGAATGTATTAGCGTTACTCACTGCTATCTGAAACACCACACAGTGCTGAACAGTAAGCATGACTGTACAGGAGAAACAGCTTGCTCTCTGCTAAGAGTGTGCTTCTGGAGACTGTCTACTGTCAGGTGCAAGAGAGATCTGCATGGACGCTTGCACAACTGCATAAACACTGGAGACATGTATGTAAGACTCCATTTGTTGTAAGGATTAATAGGAGTTTTGAACATGTGGGAACCACATGACCGATTGCACGAGTGGAAGGAAAATCTACCATGTTGATTTCAAATGTGTTAGCATTGCCCTCTCATTTGTGACATATTAATTTGGGCTGAATGCTAATCAACACAGTTCATGAAAACAAGCTTCCCCTTTCCTACGAATGCAATTCTAAAAGAACCAGAGTAACACGAATTAAATCTCTGACAACAATTCCTGTGTGCACACAGACTCATGGTGTGATTCTAGGCAGAAAACGAAATTTGATTTGCAATTTGAAAGCACACTTACTACGGTGGTAGAGCAAGGGATAATTACTCTAACAGTCTGTCACATTTTCATTATAGTTTTCAGAAACAGAAAAGAGCACATGTCCAAACAGCTTTTTGAGACCATGAACATGTGTAACCTGGGTGACTGACTACACTCCAGCAAAGAAAATGAGCCTTGGTGATGTTGAATGTATTAGCGTTACTCACTGCTATCTGAAACACCACACAGTGCTGAATAGTAAGCATGACTGTACAGGAGAAATAGCTTGCTCTCTGCTAAGAGTGTGCTTCTGGAGACTGTCTACTGTCAGGTGCAAGAGAGATCTGCATAAACGCTTGCACAACTGCATAAACACTGGACACATGTATGTAAGACTACATGTGTGGTAAGGGTTAATAGGTGTTTTGAACATGTAGGAACTACCTCACCCATTGCACAAGATGAAGGAAAATCTACCATGTTGATTTCAAATATGTTAGCTTTGGCCTCTCATTTGTGAGATATTGATTTGGGCTGAACGCTAACCACCACATTTTATGAAAACAAACTTCCCCTTTCCTACGAATGCAATTCTAAAAGAACCAGAGTAACACAAATTAAATCTCTGACAACAATTCCTGTGTGCACACAGACTCATGGTGTGATTCTAGGCAAAAAACGAAATTTGATTTGCAATTTGAAAGCACACTTACTACTGTGGTAGAGCAAGTGATAATTACTCTAACAGTCTGACACATTTTCATTATAGTTTTCAGAAACAGAAAAGAGCACATGTCCAAACAGCTTTTTGAGACCATGAACATGTGTAACCTGAGTGACTGACTACACTCCAGAAAAGGAAATGAGCCTTGGTGATGTTGAATGTATTAGCATTACTCACTGCTATCTGTAACACCACACAGTACTGAATAGTAAGCATGACTGTACAGGAGAAACAGCTTGCTCTCTGCTAAGAGTGTGCTTCTGGAGACTGTCTACTGTCAGGTGCAAGAGAGATATGCATGGACGCTTGCACAACTGCATAAACACTGGACACATGTATGTAAGACTACATGTGTGGTAAGGGTTAATAGGAGTTTTGAACATGTAGGAACTACCTCACCCATTGCATAAGTGGAAGGAAAATCTACCATGTTGATTTCAAATGTGTTAGCATTGCCATCTCATTTGTGACATATTAATTTGGGCTGAATCCTAACCAATACAGTTCATGAAAACAAGCTTCCCCTTTCCTACGAATGCAATTCTAAAAGAACCAGAGTAACACAAATGAAATCTCTCACAACAATTCCTGTGTGCACACAGACTCATGGTGTGATTCTAGGCAGAAAACGAAATTTGATTGGCAATTTGAAAGCACACTTTCTACTGTGGTAGAGCAAGTGATAATTACTCTAACAGTCTGACACATTTTCAATATAGTTTTCAGAAACAGAAAAGAGCACATGTCCAAACAGCTTTTTGAGACCATGAACATATGTAACCTGGGTGACTGACTACACTCCAGCAAAGGAAATGAGCCGTGGTGATGTTGAATGTATTAGCGTTGCTCACTGCTATCTGAAACACCACACAGTACTGAATAGTAAGCATGACTGTACAGGAGAAACAGCTTGCTCTCTGCTAAGAGTGTGCTTCTGGAGACTGTCTACTGTCAGGTGCAAGAGTGATCTGCATGCACGCTTGCACATCTGCATAAACACTGGACACATGTATGTAAGACTACATGTGTGGTAAGGATTAATAGGAGTTTTGAACATGTAGGAACTACCTCACCCATTGCACAAGTGGAAGGAAAATCTACCATGTAGATTTCAAATGTGTTAGCATTGCCCTCTCATTTGTGAGATACTAATTTGGGCTGAATCTTAACCAATACAGTTCATGAAAACAAGCTTCCCCTTTCCTACGAATGCAATTCTAAAAGAACCAGAGTAACACAAATTAAATCTCTGACAACAATTCCTGTGTGCACACAGACTCATGGTGTGATTCTAGGCAGAAAACGAAATTTGATTTGCAATTTGAAAGCACACTTACTACTGTGGTAGAGCAAGTGATAATTACTCTAACAGTCTGTCACATTTTCATTATAGTTTTCAGAAACAGAAAAGAGCACATGTCCAAACAGCTTTTTGAGACCATGAACATGTGTAACCTGGGTGACTGACTACACTCCAGCAAAGGAAATGAGCCTTGGTGATGTTGAATGTATTAGCGTTACTCACTGCTATCTGAAACACCACACAGTGCTGAATAGTAAGCATGACTTTACAGGAGAAACAGCTTGCTCTCTGCTAAGAGTGTGCTTCTGGAGACTGTCTACTGTCAGGTGCAAGAGAGATCTGCATGTACGCTTGCACAACTGCATAAACACTGGACACATGTATGTAAGACTACATGTGTGGTAAGGGTTAATAGGAGTTTTGAACATGTAGGAACTACCTCACCCATTGCACAAGTGGAAGGAAAATCTACCATGTTGATTTCAAATGTGTTAGCATTGCCCTCTCATTTGTGACATATTAATTTGGGCTGAATCCTAACCAATACAGTTCATGAAAACAAGCTTCCCCTTTCCTACGAATGCAATTCTAAAAGAACCAGAGTAACACAAATTAAATCTCTCACAACAATTCCTGTGTGCACACAGACTAATGGTGTGATTCTAGGCAGAAAACGAAAATTGATTGGCAATTTGTAAGCACACTTACTACTGGGGTACAGCAAGTGATAATTACTCTAACAGTCTGACACATTTTCATAATAGTTTTCAGAAACAGAAAAGAGCACATGTCCAAACAGCTTTTTGAGACCATGAACATGTGTAACCTGGGTGACTGACTACACTCCAGCAAAGGAAATGAGCCTTGGTGATGTTGAATGTATTAGCGTTACTCACTGCTATCTGAAACACCACACAGTGCTGAACAGTAAGCATGACTGTACAGGAGAAACAGCTTGCTCTCTGCTAAGAGTGTGCTTCTGGAGACTGTCTACTGTCAGGTGCAAGAGAGATCTGCATGGACGCTTGCACAACTGCATAAACACTGGAGACATGTATGTAAGACTCCATTTGTGGTAAGGATTAATAGGAGTTTTGAACATGTGGGAACCACATGACCGATTGCACGAGTGGAAGGAAAATCTACCATGTTGATTTCAAATGTGTTAGCATTGCCCTCTCATTTGTGACATATTAATTTGGGCTGAATGCTAATCAACACAGTTCATGAAAACAAGCTTCCCCTTTCCTACGAATGCAATTCTAAAAGAACCAGAGTAACACGAATTAAATCTCTGACAACAATTCCTGTGTGCACACAGACTCATGGTGTGATTCTAGGCAGAAAACGAAATTTGATTTGCAATTTGAAAGCACACTTACTACTGTGGTAGAGCAAGGGATAATTACTCTAACAGTCTGTCACATTTTCATTATAGTTTTCAGAAACAGAAAAGAGCACATGTCCAAACAGCTTTTTGAGACCATGAACATGTGTAACCTGGGTGACTGACTACACTCCAGCAAAGAAAATGAGCCTTGGTGATGTTGAATGTATTAGCGTTACTCACTGCTATCTGAAACACCACACAGTGCTGAATAGTAAGCATGACTGTACAGGAGAAACAGCTTGCTCTCTGCTAAGAGTGTGCTTCTGGAGACTGTCTACTGTCAGGTGCAAGAGAGATCTGCATAAACGCTTGCACAACTGCATAAACACTGGACACATGTATGTAAGACTACATGTGTGGTAAGGGTTAATAGGTGTTTTGAACATGTAGGAACTACCTCACCCATTGCACAAGATGAAGGAAAATCTACCATGTTGATTTCAAATATGTTAGCTTTGGCCTCTCATTTGTGAGATATTGATTTGGGCTGAACGCTAACCACCACATTTTATGAAAACAAACTTCCCCTTTCCTACGAATGCAATTCTAAAAGAACCAGAGTAAACACAAATTAAATCTCTGACAACAATTCCTGTGTGCACACAGACTCATGGTGTGATTCTAGGCAAAAAACGAAATTTGATTTGCAATTTGAAAGCACACTTACTACTGTGGTAGAGCAAGTGATAATTACTCTAACAGTCTGACACATTTTCAATATAGTTTTCAGAAACAGAAAAGAGCACATGTCCAAACAGCTTTTTGAGACCATGAACATGTGTAACCTGAGTGACTGACTACACTCCAGAAAAGGAAATGAGCCTTGGTGATGTTGAATGTATTAGCATTACTCACTGCTATCTGTAACACCACACAGTACTGAATAGTAAGCATGACTGTACAGGAGAAACAGCTTGCTCTCTGCTAAGAGTGTGCTTCTGGAGACTGTCTACTGTCAGGTGCAAGAGAGATATGCATGGACGCTTGCACAACTGCATAAACACTGGACACATGTATGTAAGACTACATGTGTGGTAAGGGTTAATAGGAGTTTTGAACATGTAGGAACTACCTCACCCATTGCATAAGTGGAAGGAAAATCTACCATGGTGATTTCAAATGTGTTAGCATTGCCATCTCATTTGTGACATATTAATTTGGGCTGAATCCTAACCAATACAGTTCATGAAAACAAGCTTCCCCTTTCCTACGAATGCAATTCTAAAAGAACCAGAGTAACACAAATGAAATCTCTCACAACAATTCCTGTGTGCACACAGACTCATGGTGTGATTCTAGGCAGAAAACGAAATTTGATTGGCAATTTGAAAGCACACTTTCTACTGTGGTAGAGCAAGTGATAATTACTCTAACAGTCTGACACATTTTCAATATAGTTTTCAGAAACAGAAAAGAGCACATGTCCAAACAGCTTTTTGAGACCATGAACATGTGTAACCTGGGTGACTGACTACACTCCAGCAAAGGAAATGAGCCGTGGTGATGTTGAATGTATTAGCGTTGCTCACTGCTATCTGAAACACCACACAGTACTGAATAGTAAGCATGACTGTACAGGAGAAACAGCTTGCTCTCTGCTAAGAGTGTGCTTCTGGAGACTGTCTACTGTCAGGTGCAAGAGTGATCTGCATGGACGCTTGCACATCTGCATAAACACTGGACACATGTATGTAAGACTACATGTGTGGTAAGGATTAATAGGAGTTTTGAACATGTAGGAACTACCTCACCCATTGCACAAGTGGAAGGAAAATCTACCATGTAGATTTCAAATGTGTTAGCATTGCCCTCTCATTTGTGACATATTAATTTGGGCTGAATCCTAACCAATACAGTTCATGAAAACAAGCTTCCCATTTCCTACGAATGCAATTCTAAAAGAACCAGAGTAACACAAATTAAATCTCTCACAACAATTCCTGTGTGCACACAGACTAATGGTGTGATTCTAGGCAGAAAACGAAATTTGATTGGCAATTTGTAAGCACACTTACTACTGGGGTAGAGCAAGTGATAATTACTCTAACAGTCTGACACATTTTCATTATAGTTTTCAGAAACAGAAAAGAGCACATGTCCAAACAGCTTTTTGAGACCATGAACATGTGTAACCTGGGTGACTGACTACACTCCAGCAAAGGAAATGAGCCTTGGTGATGTTGAATGTATTAGCGTTACTCACTGCTATCTGAAACACCACACAGTGCTGAACAGTAAGCATGACTGTACAGGAGAAACAGCTTGCTCTCTGCTAAGAGTGTGCTTCTGGAGACTGTCTACTGTCATTTGCAAGAGAGATCTGAATAAACGCTTGCACAACTGCATAAACACTGGACACATGTATGTAAGACTACATGTGTGGTAAGGGTTAAGAGGTGTTTTAAACATGTAGGAACTACCTCACCCATTGCACAAGATGAAGGAAAATCTACCCTGTTGATTTCAAATATGTTAGCATTGGCCTCTCATTTGTGAGATATTGATTTGGGCTGAACGCTAACCACCACATTTCATGAAAACAAACTTCCCCTTTCCTACGAATGCAGTTCTAAAAGAAGCAGAGTAAAACAAATTAAATCTCTGACAACAATTCCTGTGTGCACACAGACTCATGGTGTGATTCTAGGCAAAAAACAAAATTTGATTTGCAATTTGAAAGCACACTTACTACTGTGGTAGAGCAAGGGATAATTACTCTAACAGTCTGTCACATTTTCATTATAGTTTTCAGAAACAGAAAAGAGCACATGTCCAAACAGCTTTTTGAGACCATGAACATGTGTAACCTGGGTGACTGACTACACTCCAGCAAAGGAAATGAGCCTTGGTGATGTTGAATGTATTAGCGTTACTCACTGCTATCTGAAACACCACACAGTGCTGAATAGTAAGCATGACTGTACACGAGAAACAGCTTGCTCTCTGCTAAGAGTGTGCTTCTGGAGACTGTCTACTGTCAGGTGCAAGAGAGATCTGCATAAACGCTTGCACAACTGCATAAACACTGGACACATGTATGTAAGACTACATGTGTGGTAAGGGTTAATAGGTGTTTTGAACATGTAGGAACTACCTCACCCATTGCACAAGATGAAGGAAAATCTACCATGTTGATTTCAAATATGTTAGCATTGGCCTCTCATTTGTGAGATATTGATTTGGGCTGAACGCTAACCACCACATTTCATGAAAACAAACTTCCCCTTTCCTACGAATGCAGTTCTAAAAGAACCAGAGTAACACAAATTAAATCTCTGACAACAATTCCTGTGTGCACACAGACTCATGGTGTGATATTAGGCAAAAAACAAAATTTGATTTGCAATTTGAAAGCACACTTACTACTGTGGTAGAGCAAGTGATAATTACTCTAACAGTCTGACACATTTTCATGATAGTTTTCAGAAACAGAAAAGAGCACATGTCCAAACAGCTTTTTGAGACCATGAACATGTGTAACCTGGGTGACTGACTACACTCCAGCAAAGGAAATGAGCCTTGGTGATGTTGAATGTATTAGCGTTACTCACTGCTATCTGAAACACCACACAGTGCTGAATAGTAAGCATGACTGTACAGGAGAACCAGCTTGCTCTCTGCTAAGAGTGTGCTTCTGGAGACTGTCTACTGTCAGGTGCAAGAGAGATCTGCATGGACGCTTGCACAACTGCATAAACACTGGACACATGTATGTAAGACTACATTTGTGGTAAGGGTTAATAGGAGTTTTGAACATGTAGGAACTACCTCACACATTGCAGGAGTGGAAGGAAAATCTAACATGTTGATTTTAAATATGTTAGCATTGCCCTCTCATTTGTGACATATTGATTTGGGCTGAATGCTAACCAACACTGTTCATGAAAACAAGCTTCCCCTTTCCTACGAATGCAATTCTAAAAGAACCAGAGTAACACGAATTAAATCTCTGACAACAACTCCTGTGTGCACACAGACTCATGGTGTGATTCTAGTCAGAAAACGAAATTTGATTGGCAATTTGAAAGCACACTTTCTACTGTGGTAGAGCAAGTGATAATTACTCTAACAGTCTGACACATTTTCAATATAGTTTTCAGAAACAGAAAAGAGCACATGTCCAAACAGCTTTTTGAGACCATGACCATGTGTAACCTGGGTGACTGACTACACTCCAGCAAAGGAAATGAGCCTTGGTGATGTTGAATGTATTAGCGTTGCTCACTGCTATCTGAAACACCACACAGTACTGAATAGTAAGCATGACTGTACAGGAGAAACAGCTTGCTCTCTGCTAAGAGTGTGCTTCTAGAGACTGTCTACTGTCAGGTGCAAGAGAGATCTGCATGGACGCTTGCACAACTGCATAAACACTGGACAATTGTATGTAAGACTACAAGTGTGGTAAGGGTTAATAGGAGTTTTGAACATGTAGGAACTACCTCACCCATTGCACAAGTGGAAGGAAAATCTACCATGTTGATTTCAAATGTGTTAGCATTGCCCTCTCATTTTTGACATATTAATTTGGGCTGAATCCTAACCAATACAGTTCATGAAAACAAGCTTCCCCTTTCCTACGAATGCAATTCTAAAAGAACCAGAGTAACACAAATTAAATCTCTGACAACAATTCCTGTGTGCACACAGACTCGTGGTGTGATTCTAGGCAGAAAACAAAATTTGATTTGCAATTTGAAAGCACACTTACTACTGTGGTAGAGCAAGTGATAATTACTCTAACAGTCTGTCACATTTTCATTATAGTTTTCAGAAACAGAAAAGAGCACATGTCCAAACAGCTTTTTAAGACCATGAACATGTATAACCTGGGTGACTGACTACACTCCAGCAAAGGAGATGAGCCTTGGTGATGTTGAATGTATTAGCGTTACTCACTGCTATCTGAAACACCACACAGTGCTGAACAGTAAGCATGACTGTACAGGAGAAACAGCTTGCTCTCTGCTAAGAGTGTGCTTCTGGAGACTGTCTACTGTCAGGTGCAAGAGAGATCTGCATGGACGCTTGCACAACTGCATAAACACTGGAGACATGTATGTAAGACTACATTTGTGGTAAGGGTTAATAGAAGTTTTGAACAAGTGGGAACTACATGACAGATTGCACCAGTTGAAGGAAAATCTACCATGTTGATTTCAAATGGGTTAGCATTGCCCTCTCATTTGTGACATATTAATTTGGGCTGAATGCTAACCAACACAGTTCATGAAAACAAGCTTCCCCTTTCCTATGAATGCAATTCTAAAAGAACCAGAGTAACACAAATTAAATCTCTGAAAACAATTCCTGTGTGCACACAGACTCATGGTGTGATTCTAGGCAGAAAACGAAATTTGATTTGCAATTTGAAAGTACACTTACTACTGTGGTAGAGCAAGTGGTAATTACTCTAACAGTCTGTCACATTTTCATTATAGTTTTCAGAAACAGAAAAGAGCACATGTCCAAACAGCTTTTTGAGACCATGAACATGTGTAACCTGGGTGACTGACTACACTCCAGCAAAGGAAATGAGCCTTGGTGATGTTGAATGTATTAGCGTTACTCACTGCTATCTGAAACACCACACAGTGCTGAATAGTAAGCATGACTGTACAGGAGAAACAGCTTGCTCTCTGCTAAGAGTGTGCTTCTGGAGACTGTCTACTGTCAGGTGCAAGAGAGATCTGCATAAACGCTTGCACAACTGCATAAACACTGGACACATGTATGTAAGACTTCATGTGTGGTAATGGTTAATAGAAGTTTTGAACATGTAGGAACTACCTCACCCATTGCACAAGAGGAAGGAAAATCTACCATGTTGATTTCAAATATGTTAGCATTGGCCTCTCATTTGTGAGATATTGATATGGGATGAACGCTAACCAACACAGTTCATGAAAACAAACGTCCCCTTTCCTACGAATACAATTCTAAAAGAACCAGAGTAACACAAATTAAATCTCTGACAACAATTCCTGTGTGCACACAGACTCATGGTGTGATTCTAGGCAAAGAACGAAATTTGATTTGCAATTTGAAAGCACGCTTACTACTGTGGTAGAGCAAGTGATAATTACTCTAACAGTCTGACACATTTTCATTATAGTTTTCAGAAACAGAAAAGAGCACATGTCCAAACAGCTTTTTGAGACCATGAACATGTGTAACCTGGGTGACTGACTACACTCCAGCAAAGGAAATGAGCCTTGGTGATGTTGAATGCATTAGCGTTACTCACTCCTATCTGAAACACCACACAGTACTGAATAGTAAGCATGACTGTACAGGAGAAACAGCTTGCTCTCTGCTAAGAGTGTGCTTCTGGAGACTGTCTACTGTCAGGTGCAAGAGATATCTGCATGTACGCTTACACAACTGCATAAACACTGGACACATGTATGTAAGACTACATGTGTGGTAAGGGTTAATAGGATTTTTGAACATGTAGGAACTACCTCACCCATTGCAAAAGTGGAAGGAAAATCTACCATGTTGATTTCAAATGTATTAGCATTGCCCTCTCATTAGTGACATATTAATTTGGGCTGAATCCTAACCAATACAGTTCATGAAAACAAGCTTCCCATTTCCTACGAATGCAATTCTAAAAGAACCAGAGTAACACAAATTAAATCTCTCACAACAATTCCTGTGTGCACATAGACTAATGGTGTGATTCTAGGCAGAAAACGAAATTTGATTGGCAATTTGTAAGCACACTTACTACTGGGGTAGAGCAAGTGATAATTACTCTAACAGTCTGACCCATTTTCATTATAGTTTTCAGAAACAGAAAAGAGCACATATCCAAACAGCTTTTTGAGACCATGAACATGTGTAACCTGGGTGACTGACTACACTCCAGCAAAGGAAATGAGCCTTGGTGATGTTGAATGTATTAGCGTTACTCACTGCTATCTGAAACACCACACAGTGCTGAACAGTAAGCATGACTGTACAGGAGAAACAGCTTGCTCTCTGCACAGAGTGTGCTTCTGGAGACTGTCTACTGTCAGGTGCAAGAGAGATCTGCATGGACGCTTGCACAACTGCATAAACACTGGAGACATGTATGTAAGACTACATTTGTGGTAAGGGTTAATAGGAGTTTTGAACATGTGGGAACTACATGACCGATTGCACGAGTGGAGGAAAATCTACCATGTTGATTTCAAATGCGTTAGCATTGCCCTCTCATTTGTGACATATTAATTTGGGCTGAATGCTAACCAACACAGTTCATAAAAACAAGCTTCCCCTTTCCTACGAATGCAATTCTAAAAGAACCAGAGTAACACGAATTAAATCTCTGACAACAATTCCTGTGTGCACACAGACTCATGGTGTCATTCTAGGCAGAAAACGAAATTTGATTTGCAATTTGAAAGCACAATTACTACTGTGGTAGAGCAAGGGATAATTACTCTAACAGTCTGTCACATTTTCATTATAGTTTTCAGAAACAGAAAAGAGCACATGTCCAAACAGCTTTTTGAGACCATGAACATGTGTAACCTGGGTGACTGACAACATTCCAGCAAAGGAAATGAGCCTTGGTGATGTTGAAAGTATTAGCGTTACTCACTGCTATCTGAAACACCACACAGTGCTGAATAGTAAGCATGACTGTACAGGAGAAACAGCTGGCTCTCTGCTAAGAGTGTGCTTCTGGAGACTGTCTACTGTCAGGTGCAAGAGAGATCTGCATAAATGCTTGCACAACTGCATAAACACTGGACACATGTAGGTAAGACTACATGTGTGGTAAGGGTTAATAGGTGTTTTGAACATGTAGGAACTACCTCACCCATTGCACAAGATGAAGGAAAATCTACCATGTTGATTTTAAATGTGTTAGCATTGCCCTCTCATTTGTGACATATTAATTTGGTCTGAATGCTAACCAACACAGTTCATGAAATCAAGCTTCCCCTTTCCTACGAATGCAATTCTAAAAGAACCAGAGTAACACGAATTAAATCTCTGACAACAATTCCTGTGTGCACACAGACTCATGGTGTGATTCTAGGCAGAAAACAAAATTTGATTTGCAATTTGAAAGCACACTTACTACTGTGGTAGAGCAAGTGATAATTACTCTAACAGTCTGTCACATTTTCATTATAGTTTTCAGAAACAGAAAAGAGCACGTGTCCAAACAGCTTTTTGAGACCATGAACATGTGTAACCTGGGTGACTGACTACACTCCAGCAAAGGAAATGAGCCTTGGTGATGTTGAATTTATTAGCATTACTCACTGCTATCTGAAACACCACACAGTGCTGAATAGTAAGCATGACTGTACAGGAGAAACAGCTTGCTCTCTGATAAGAGTGTGCTTCTGGAGACTGTCTACTGTCAGGTGCAAGAGAGATCTGCATAAACGCTTGCACAACTGCATAAACACTGGACACATGTATGTAAGACTACATGTGTGGTAAGAGTTAATAGGTGTTTTGAACATGTAGGAACTACCTCACCCATTGCACAAGAGGAAGGAACATCTACCATGTTGATTTCAAATATGTTAGCATTGGCCTCTCATTTGTGAGATATTGATTTGGGCTGAACGCTAACCAACACAGTTCATGAAAACAAACTTCCCCTTTCCTACGAATGCAATTCTAAAAGAACCAGAGTAACACAAATTAAATCTCTGACAACAAATCCTGTGTGCACACAGACTCATGGTGTGATTCTAGGCAAAAAACAAAATTTGATTTGCAATTTGAAAGCACACTTACTACTGTGGTAGAGCAAGTGATAATTACTCTAACAGTTTGACACATTTTCATTATAGTTTTCAGAAACAGAAAAGAGCACATGTCCAAACAGCTTTTTGAGACCATGAACATGTGTAACCTGGGTGACTGACTACACTCCAGCAAAGGAAATGAGCCTTGGTGATGTTGAATGTATTAGCGTTACTCACTGCTATCTGAAACACCACACAGTGCTGAATAGTAAACATGACTGTGCAAGAGAAACAGCTTGCTCTCTGCTAAGAGTGTGCTTCTGGAGACTGTCTACTGTCAGGTGCAAGAGAGATCTGCATGAACGCTTGCACAACTGCATAAACACTGGAGACATGTATGTAAGATTACATTTGTGGTAAGGGTTAATAGAAGTTTTGAACATGTGGGAACTACATGACCGATTGCACCAGTGGAAGGAAAATCTACCATGTTGATTTCAAATGTGTTAGCATTGCCCTCTCATTTGTGACATATTAATTTGGGCTGAATGCTAACCAACACAGTTCATGAAAACAAGCTTCCCCTTTCCTATGAATGCAATTCTAAAAGAACCAGAGTAACACAAATTAAATCTCTGACAACAATTCCTGTGTGCACACAGACTCATGGTGTGATTCTAGGCAGAAAACGAAATTTGATTTGCAATTTGAAAGCACACTTACTACTGTGGTAGAGCAAGTGATAATTACTCTAACAGTCTGTCACATTTTCATTATAGTTTTCAGAAACAGAAAAGAGCACATGTCCAAACAGCTTTTTGAGACCATGAACATGTGTAACCTGGGTGACTGACTACACTCCAGCAAAGGAAATGAGCCTTGGTGATGTTGAATGTATTAGCGTTACTCACTGCTATCTGAAACACCACACAGTGCTGAACAGTAAGCATGACTTACAGGAGAAACAGCTTGCTCTCTGCTAAGAGTGTGCTTCTGGAGACTGTCTACTGTCAGGTGCAAGAGAGATCTGCATAAACGCTTGCACAACTGCATAAACACTGGACACATGTATGTAAGACTACATGTGTGGTAAGGGTTAATAGGTGTTTTGAACATGTAGGAACTACCTCACCCATTGCACGAGAGGAAGGAAAATCTACCATGTTGATTTCAAATATGTTAGCATTGGCCTCTCATTTGTGAGATATTGATTTGGGCTGAATGCTAACCAACACAGTTCATGAAAACAAGCTTCCCCTTTCCTACAAATGCAATTCTAAAAGAACCAGAGTAACACAAATTAAATCTCTCACAACAATTCCTGTGTGCACACAGACTCATGGTGTGATTCTAGGCAGAAAACGAAATTTGATTGCCAATTTGTAAGCACACTTACTACTGTGGTAGAGCAAGTGATAATTACTCTAACAGTCTGACACATTTTCATTATAGTTTTCAGAAACAGAAAAGAGCACATGTCCAAACAGCTTTTTGAGACCATGAACATGTGTAACCTGGGTGACTGACTACACTCCAGCAAAGGAAATGAACCTTGGTGATGTTGAATGTATTAGCGTTACTCACTGCTATCTGAAACACCACACAGTGCTGAACAGTAAGCATGACTTACAGGAGAAACAGCTTGCTCTCTGCTAAGAGTGTGCTTCTGGAGACTGTCTACTGTCAGGTGCAAGAGAGACTCGCATAAACGCTTGCACAACTGCATAAACACTGGACACATGTATATAAGACTACATGTGTGGTAAGAGTTAATAGGTGTTTTGAACATGTAGGAACTACCTCACCCATTGCACAAGAGGAAGGAAAATCTACCATGTTGATTTCAAATATGTTAGCATTGGCCTCTCATTTGTGAGATATTGATTTGGGCTGAACGCCAACCAACACAGTTCATGAAAACAAGCTTCCCCTTTCCTACAAATGCAATTCTATAAGGACCAGAGTAACACAAATTAAATCTCTCACAAAAATTCCTGTGCGCACACAGACTCATGGTGTGATTCTAGGCAGAAAACGAAATTTGATTGGCAATTTGAAAGCACACTTACTACTGTGGTAGAGCAAGTGATAATTACTCTAACAGTCTGTCACATTTTCATTATAGTTTTCAGAAACAGAAAAGAGCACATGTCCAAACAGCTTTTTGAGACCATGAACATGTGTAACCTGGGTGACTGACTACACTCCAGCAAAGGAAATGAGCCTTGGTGATGTTGAATGTATTAGCGTTACTCACTGCTATCTGAAACACCACACAGTGCTGAACAGTAAGCATGACTGTACAGGAGAAACAGCTTGCTCTCTGCTAAGAGTGTGCTTCTGGAGACTGTCTACTGTCAGGTGCAAGAGAGATCTGCATGGACGCTTTCACAACTGCATAAACACTGGAGACATGTATGTAAGACTACATTTGTGGTAAGGGTTAATAGAAGTTTTGAACAGGTGGGAACTACATGACCGATTGCACGAGTGGAAGGAAAATCTACCATGTTGATTTCAAATGTGTTAGCATTGCCCTCTCATTTGTGACATATTAATGTGGGCTGAATGCTAACCAACACAGTTCAAGAAAACAAGCTTCGCCTTTCCTACGAATGCAATTCTAAAAGAACCAGAGTAACACGATTTAAATCCCTGACAACAATTCCTGTGTGCACACAGACTCATAGTGTGATTCTAGGCAGAAAACGAAATTTGATTTGCAATTTGAAAGCACACTTACTACTGTGGTAGAGCAAGTGATAATTACTCTAACAGTCTGTCACATTTTCATTATAGTTTTCAGAAACAGAAAAGAGCACATGTCCAAACAGCTTTTTGAGACCATGAACATGTGTAACCTGGGTGACTGACTACACTCCAGCAAAGGAAATGAGCCTTGGTGATGTTGAATGTATTAGCGTTACTCACTGCTATCTGAAACACCACACAGTGCTGAATAGTAAGCATGACTCTACAGGAGAAACAGCTTGCTCTCTGCTAAGAGTGTGCTTCTGGAGACTGTCTACTGTCAGGTGCAAGAGATATCTGCATAAACGCTTGCACAACTGCATAAACACTGGACACATGTATGTAAGACTACATGTGTGGTAAGAGTTAATAGGTGTTTTGAACATGTAGGAACTACCTCACCCATTGCACAAGAGGAAGGAAAATCTACCATGTTGATTTCAAATATGTTAGCATTGGCCTCTCATTTGTGAGATATTGATTTGGGCTGAACGCTAACCAACACAGTTCATGAAAATAAGCTTCCCCTTTCCTACAAATGAAATTCTAAAAGAACCAGAGTAACACAAATTAAATCTCTCACAACAATTCCTGTGTGCACACAGACTCATGGTGTGATTCTAGGCAGAAAACGAAATTTGATTGGCAATTTGTAAGCACACTTACTACTGTGGTAGAGCAAGTGATAATTACTCTAACAGTCTGACACATTTTCGTTATAGTTTTCAGAAACAGAAAAGAGCACATGTCCAAACAGCTTTTTGAGACCATGAACATGTGTAACCTGGGTGACTGACTACACTCCAGCAAAGGAAATGAGCCTTGGTGATGTTGAATGTATTAGCGTTACTCACTGCTATCTGAAACACCACACAGTGCTGAACAGTAAGCATGACTGTACAGGAGAAACAGCTTGCTCTCTGCTAAGAGTGTGCTTCTGGAGACTGTCTACTGTCAGGTGCAAGAGAGATCTGTATGGACGCTTGCACAACTGCATAAACACTGGAGACATGTATGTAAGATTACATTTGTGGTAAGGGTTAATAGAAGTTTTGAACAAGTGAGAACTACATGACCGATTGCACCAGTGGAAGGAAAATCTACCATGTTGATTTTAAATGTGTTAGCATTGCCCTCTCATTTGTGACATATTAATTTGGTCTGAATGCTAACCAACACAGTTCATGAAAACAAGCTTCCCCTTTCCTACGAATGCAATTCTAAAAGAACCAGAGTAACACAAATTAAATCTCTGACAACAATTCCTGTGTGCACACAGACTCATGGTGTGATTCTAGGCAGAAAACAAAATTTGATTTGCAATTTGAAAGTACACTTACTACTGTGGTAGAGCAAGTGATAATTACTCTAACAGTCTGTCACATTTTCATTATAGTTTTCAGAAACAGAAAAGAGCACATGTCCAAACAGCTTTTTGAGACCATGAACATGTGTAACCTGGGTGACTGACTACACTCCAGCAAAGGAAATGAGCCTTGGTGATATTGAATGTATTAGCATTACTCACTGCTATCTGAAACACCACACAGTGCTGAATAGTAAGCATGACTGTACAGGAGAAACAGCTTGCTCTCTGATAAGAGTGTGCTTCTGGAGACTGTCTACTGTCAGGTGCAAGAGAGATCTGCATAAACGCTTGCACAACTGCATAAACACTGGACACATGTATGTAAGACTACATGTGTGGTAAGAGTTAATAGGTGTTTTGAACATGTAGGAACTACCTCACCCATTGCACAAGAGGAAGGAAAATCTACCATGTTGATTTCAAATATGTTAGCATTGGCCTCACATTTGTGAGATATTGATTTGGGCTGAACGCTAACCAACACAGTTCATGAAAAGAAGCTTTCCCTTTCCTACGAATGCAATTCTAAAAGAACCAGAGTAACACAAATTAAATCTCTCACAACAATTCCTGTGTGCACACAGACTCATGGTGTGATTCTAGGCAGAAAACGAAATTTGATTGGCAATTTGTAAGCACACTTACTACTGTGGTAGAGCAAGTGATAATTACTCTAACAGTCTGACACATTTTCATTATAGTTTTCAGAAACAGAAAAGAGCACATGTCCAAACAGCTTTTTGAGACCATGAACATGTGTAACCTGGGTGACTGACTACACTCCAGCAAAGGAAATGAGCCTTGGTGATGTTGAATGTATTAGCATTACTCACTGCTATCTGAAACACCACACAGTGCTGAACAGTAAGCATGACTGTACAGGAGAAACAGCTTGCTCTCTGCTAAGAGTGTGCTTCTGGAGACTGTCTACTGTCAGGTGCAAGAGAGATCTGCCTGGACGCTTGCACAACTGCATAAACACTGGACACATGTATGTAAGACTACATGTGTGGTAAGAGTTAATAGGTGTTTTGAACATGTAGGAACTACCTCACCCATTGCACAAGAGGAAGGAAAATCTACCATGTTGATTTCAAATATGTTAGCATTGGCCTCACATTTGTGAGATATTGATTTGGGCTGAACGCTAACCAACACAGTTCATGAAAAGAAGCTTTCCCTTTCCTACGAATGCAATTCTAAAAGAACCAGAGTAACACAAATTAAATCTCTCACAACAATTCCTGTGTGCACACAGACTCATGGTGTGATTCTAGGCAAAAAACGAAATTTGATTTGCAATTTGAAAGCACACTTACTACTGTGGTAGAGCAAGTGATAATTACTCTAACAGTCTGACACATTTTCATTATAGTTTTCAGAAACAGAAAAGAGCACATGTCCAAACAGCTTTTTGAGACCATGAACATGTGTAACCTGGGTGACTGACTACACTCCAGCAAAGGAAATGAGCCTTGGTGATGTTGAATGTATTAGCGTTACTCACTGCTATCTGAAACACCACACAGTGCTGAATAGTAAGCATGACTGTACAAGAGAAACAGCTTGCTCTCTGCTAAGAGTGTGCTTCTGGAGACTGTCTACTGTCAGGTGCAAGAGAGATCTGCATGGACGCTTGCACAACTGCATAAACACTGGAGACATGTATGTAAGATTACATTTGTGGTAAGGGTTAATAGAAGTTTTGAACATGTGGGAACTACATGACCGATTGCACCAGTGGAAGGAAAATCTACCATGTTGATTTCAAATGTGTTAGCATTGCCCTCTCATTTGTGACATATTAATTTGGGCTGAATGCTAACCAACGCAGTTCATGAAAACAAGCTTCCCCTTTCCTATGAATGGAATTCTAAAAGAACCAGAGTAACACGAATAAAATCTCTGACAACAATTCCTGTGTGCACACAGACTCATGGTGTGATTCTAGGCAGAAAACGAAATTTGATTTGCAATTTGAAAGCACACTTACTACTGTGGTAGAGCAAGTGATAATTACTCTAACAGTCTGTCACATTTTCATTATAGTTTTCAGAAACAGAAAAGAGCACATGTCCAAACAGCTTTTTGAGACCATGAACATGTGTAACCTGGGTGACTGACTACACTCCAGCAAAGGAAATGAGCCTTGGTGATCATGAATGTATTAGCGTTACTCACTGCTATCTGAAACACCACACAGTGCTAAACAGTAAGCATGACTTACAGGAGAAACAGATTGCTCTCTGCTAAGAGTGTGCTTCTGGAGACTGTCTACTGTCAGGTGGAAGAGAGATCTGCATAAACGCTTGCACAACTGCATAAACACTGGACACATGTATGTAAGACTACATGTGTGGTAAGGGTTAATAGGTGTTTTGAACATGTAGGAACTACCTCACCCATTGCACAAGAGGAAGGAAAATCTACCATGTTGATTTCAAATATGTTAGCATTGGCCTCTCATTTGTGAGATATTGATTTGGGCTGAACGCTAACCAACACAGTTCATGAAAACAAGCTTCCCCTTTCCTACGAATGCAATTCTAAAAGAACCAGAGTAACACAAATTAAATCTCTCACAACAATTCCTGTGTGCACACAGACTCATGGTGTGATTCTAGGCAGAAAACGAAATTTGATTGCCAATTTGTAAGCACACTTACTACTGTGGTAGAGCAAGTGATAATTACTCTAACAGTCCGACACATTTTCATTATAGTTTTCAGAAACAGAAAAGAGCACATGTCCAAACAGCTTTTTGAGACCATGAACATGTGTAACCTGGGTGACTGACTACACTCCAGCAAAGGAAATGAGCCTTGGTGATGTTGAATGTATTAGCGTTACTCACTGCTATCTGAAACACCACACAGTGCTGAATAGTAAGCATGACTGTACAAGAGAAACAGCTTGCTCTCTGCTAAGAGTGTGCTTCTGGAGACTGTCTACTGTCAGGTGCAAGAGAGATCTGCATGGACGCTTGCACAACTGCATAAACACCGGAGACATGTATGTAAGATTACATTTGTGGTAAGGGTTAATAGAAGTTTTGAACATGTGGGAACTACATGACCGATTGCACCAGTGGAAGGAAAATCTACCATGTTGATTTCAAATGTGTTAGCATTGCCCTCTCATTTGTGACATATTAATTTGGGCTGAATGCTGACCAACACAGTTCATGAAAACAAGCTTCCCCTTTCCTATGAATGCAATTCTAAAAGAAGGAGAGTAACACAAATTAAATCTCTGACAACAATTCCTGTGTGCACACAGACTCATGGTGTGATTCTAGGCAGAAAACGAAATTTGATTTGCAATTTGAAAGCACACTTACTACTGTGGTAGAGCAAGTGATACTTACTCTAACAGTCTGTCACATTTTCATTATAGTTTTCAGAAACAGAAAAGAGCACATGTCCAAACAGCTTTTTGAGACCATGAACATGTGTAACCTGGGTGACTGACTACACTCCAGCAAAGGAAATGAGCCTTGGTGATGTTGAATGTATTAGCGTTACTCACTGCTATCTGAAACACCACACAGTGCTGAACAGTAAGCATGACTGTACAAGAGAAACAGCTTGCTCTCTGCTAAGAGTGTGCTTCTGGAGACTGTCTACTGTCAGGTGCAAGAGAGATCTGCATAAACGCTTGCACAACTGCATAAACACTGGACACATGTATGTAAGACTACATGTGTGGTAAGGGTTAATAGGTGTTTTGAACATGTAGGAACTACCTCACCCATTGCACAAGAGGAAGGAAAATCTACCATGTTGATTTCAAATATGTTAGCATTGGCCTCTCATTTGTGAGATATTGATTTGGGCTGAACGCTAACCAACACAGTTCATGAAAACAAGCTTCCCCTTTCCTACGAATGCAATTCTAAAAGAACCAGAGTAACACGAATTAAATCTCTCACAACAATTCCTGTGTGCACACAGACTCATGGTGTGATTCTAGGCAGAAAACGAAATTTGATTGGCAATTTGTAATCACACTTACTACTGTGGTAGAGCAAGTGATAATTACTCTAACAGTCTGACACATTTTCATTATAGTTTTCAGAAACAGAAAAGAGCACATGTCCAAACAGCTTTTTGAGACCATGAACATGTGTAACCTGGGTGACTGACTACACTCCAGCAAAGGAAATGAGCCTTGGTGATGTTGAATGTATTAGCGTTACTCACTGCTATCTGAAACACCACACAGTGCTGAACAGTAAGCATGACTGTACAGGAGAAACAGCTTGCTCTCTGCTAAGAATGTGCTTCTGGAGACTGTCTACTGTCATTTGCAAGAGAGATCTGCATGGACGCTTGCACAACTGCATAAACACTGGAGACATGTATGTAAGATTACATTTGTGGTAAGGGTTAATAGAAGTTTTGAACATGTGTGAACTACATGACCGATTGCACGAGTGGAAGGAAAATCTACCATGTGGATTTCAAATGTGTTAGCATCGCCCTCTCATTTGTGACATATTAATTTGGGCTGAATGCTAACCAACACAGTTCATGAAAACAAGCTTCCCCTTTCCTACGAATGCAATTCTAAAAGAACCATAGTAACACAAATTAAATCTCTGACAACAATTCCTGTGTGCACACAGACTCATGGTGTGATTCTAGGCAGAAAACGAAATTTGATTTGCAATTTGAAAGCACACTTACTACTGTGGTAGAGCAAGTGATAATTACTCTAACAGTCTGTCACATTTTCATTATAGTTTTCAGAAACAGAAAAGAGCACATGTCCAAACAGCTTTTTGAGACCATGAACATGTGTAACCTGGGTGACTGACTACACTCCAGCAAAGGAAATGAGCCTTGGTGATGTTGAATGTATTAGCGTTACTCACTGCTATCTGAAACACCACACAGTGCTGAACAGTAAGCATGACTGTACAGGAGAAACAGCTTGCTCTCTGCTAAGAGTGTGCTTCTGGAGACTGTCTACTGTCAGGTGCAAGAGAGATCTGCATGGACGCTTGCACAACTGCATAAACACTGGACACATGTATGTAAGACTACATGTGTGGTAAGGGTTAATAGGTGTTTTGAACATGTAGGAACTACCTCACCCATTGCACAAGAGGAAGGAACATCTACCATGTTGATTTCAAATATGTTAGCATTGGCCTCTCATTTGTGAGATATTGATTTGGGCTGAACGCTAACCAACACAGTTCATGAAAACAAACTTCCCCTTTCCTACGAATGCAATTCTAAAAGAACCAGAGTAACACAAATTAAATCTCTGACAACAAATCCTGTGTGCACACAGACTCATGGTGTGATTCTAGGCAAAAAACAAAATTTGATTTGCAATTTGAAAGCACACTTACTACTGTGGTAGAGCAAGTGATAATTACTCTAACAGTTTGACACATTTTCATTATAGTTTTCAGAAACAGAAAAGAGCACATGTCCAAACAGCTTTTTGAGACCATGAACATGTGTAACCTGGGTGACTGACTACACTCCAGCAAAGGAAATGAGCCTTGGTGATGTTGAATGTATTAGCGTTACTCACTGCTATCTGAAACACCACACAGTGCTGAATAGTAAGCATGACTGTACAAGAGAAACAGCTTGCTCTCTGCTAAGAGTGTGCTTCTGGAGACTGTCTACTGTCAGGTGCAAGAGAGATCTGCATGGACGCTTGCACAACTGCATAAACACTGGAGACATGTATGTAAGATTACATTTGTGGTAAGGGTTAATAGAAGTTTTGAACATGTGGGAACTACATGACCGATTGCACCAGTGGAAGGAAAATCTACCATGTTGATTTCAAATGTGTTAGCATTGCCCTCTCATTTGTGACATATTAATTTGGGCTGAATGCTAACCAACGCAGTTCATGAAAACAAGCTTCCCCTTTCCTATGAATGGAATTCTAAAAGAACCAGAGTAACACGAATAAAATCTCTGACAACAATTCCTGTGTGCACACAGACTCATGGTGTGATTCTAGGCAGAAAACGAAATTTGATTTGCAATTTGAAAGCACACTTACTACTGTGGTAGAGCAAGTGATAATTACTCTAACAGTCTGTCACATTTTCATTATAGTTTTCAGAAACAGAAAAGAGCACATGTCCAAACAGCTTTTTGAGACCATGAACATGTGTAACCTGGGTGACTGACTACACTCCAGCAAAGGAAATGAGCCTTGGTGATCATGAATGTATTAGCGTTACTCACTGCTATCTGAAACACCACACAGTGCTAAACAGTAAGCATGACTTACAGGAGAAACAGATTGCTCTCTGCTAAGAGTGTGCTTCTGGAGACTGTCTACTGTCAGGTGGAAGAGAGATCTGCATAAACGCTTGCACAACTGCATAAACACTGGACACATGTATGTAAGACTACATGTGTGGTAAGGGTTTATAGGTGTTTTGAACATGTAGGAACTACCTCACCCATTGCACAAGAGGAAGGAAAATCTACCATGTTGATTTCAAATATGTTAGCATTGGCCTCTCATTTGTGAGATATTGATTTGGGCTGAACGCTAACCAACACAGTTCATGAAAACAAGCTTCCCCTTTCCTACAAATGCAATTCTAAAAGAACCAGAGTAACACAAATTAAATCTCTCACAACAATTCCTGTGTGCACACAGACTCATGGTGTGATTCTAGGCAGAAAACGAAATTTGATTGCCAATTTGTAAGCACACTTACTACTGTGGTAGAGCAAGTGATAATTACTCTAACAGTCCGACACATTTTCATTATAGTTTTCAGAAACAGAAAAGAGCACATGTCCAAACAGCTTTTTGAGACCATGAACATGTGTAACCTGGGTGACTGACTACACTCCAGCAAAGGAAATGAGCCTTGGTGATGTTGAATGTATTAGCGTTACTCACTGCTATCTGAAACACCACACAGTGCTGAATAGTAAGCATGACTGTACAAGAGAAACAGCTTGCTCTCTGCTAAGAGTGTGCTTCTGGAGACTGTCTACTGTCAGGTGCAAGAGAGATCTGCATGGACGCTTGCACAACTGCATAAACACCGGAGACATGTATGTAAGATTACATTTGTGGTAAGGGTTAATAGAAGTTTTGAACATGTGGGAACTACATGACCGATTGCACCAGTGGAAGGAAAATCTACCATGTTGATTTCAAATGTGTTAGCATTGCCCTCTCATTTGTGACATATTAATTTTGGCTGAATGCTGACCAGCACAGTTCATGAAAACAAGCTTCCCCTTTCCTATGAATGCAATTCTAAAAGAAGGAGAGTAACACAAATTAAATCTCTGACAACAATTCCTGTGTGCACACAGACTCATGGTGTGATTCTAGGCAGAAAACGAAATTTGATTTGCAATTTGAAAGCACACTTACTACTGTGGTAGAGCAAGTGATACTTACTCTAACAGTCTGTCACATTTTCATTATAGTTTTCAGAAACAGAAAAGAGCACATGTCCAAACAGCTTTTTGAGACCATGAACATGTGTAACCTGGGTGACTGACTACACTCCAGCAAAGGAAATGAGCCTTGGTGATGTTGAATGTATTAGCGTTACTCACTGCTATCTGAAACACCACACAGTGCTGAACAGTAAGCATGACTGTACAAGAGAAACAGCTTGCTCTCTGCTAAGAGTGTGCTTCTGGAGACTGTCTACTGTCAGGTGCAAGAGAGATCTGCATAAACGCTTGCACAACTGCATAAACACTGGACACATGTATGTAAGACTACATGTGTGGTAAGGGTTAATAGGTGTTTTGAACATGTAGGAACTACCTCACCCATTGCACAAGAGGAAGGAAAATCTACCATGTTGATTTCAAATATGTTAGCATTGGCCTCTCATTTGTGAGATATTGATTTGGGCTGAACGCTAACCAACACAGTTCATGAAAACAAGCTTCCCCTTTCCTACGAATGCAATTCTAAAAGAACCAGAGTAACACGAATTAAATCTCTCACAACAAATCCTGTGTGCACACAGACTCATGGTGTGATTCTAGGCAGAAAACGAAATTTGATTGGCAATTTGTAATCACACTTACTACTGTGGTAGAGCAAGTGATAATTACTCTAACAGTCTGACACATTTTCATTATAGTTTTCAGAAACAGAAAAGAGCACATGTCCAAACAGCTTTTTGAGACCATGAACATGTGTAACCTGGGTGACTGACTACACTCCAGCAAAGGAAATGAGCCTTGGTGATGTTGAATGTATTAGCGTTACTCACTGCTATCTGAAACACCACACAGTGCTGAACAGTAAGCATGACTGTACAGGAGAAACAGCTTGCTCTCTGCTAAGAATGTGCTTCTGGAGACTGTCTACTGTCATTTGCAAGAGAGATCTGCATGGACGCTTGCACAACTGCATAAACACTGGAGACATGTATGTAAGATTACATTTGTGGTAAGGGTTAATAGAAGTTTTGAACATGTGTGAACTACATGACCGATTGCACGAGTGGAAGGAAAATCTACCATGTGGATTTCAAATGTGTTAGCATCGCCCTCTCATTTGTGACATATTAATTTGGGCTGAATGCTAACCAACACAGTTCATGAAAACAAGCTTCCCCTTTCCTACGAATGCAATTCTAAAAGAACCAGAGTAACACAAATTAAATCTCTGACAACAATTCCTGTGTGCACACAGACTCATGGTGTGATTCTAGGCAGAAAACGAAATTTGATTTGCAATTTGAAAGCACACTTACTACTGTGGTAGAGCAAGTGATAATTACTCTAACAGTCTGTCACATTTTCATTATAGTTTTCAGAAACAGAAAAGAGCACATGTCCAAACAGCTTTTTGAGACCATGAACATGTGTAACCTGGGTGACTGACTACACTCCAGCAAAGGAAATGAGCCTTGGTGATGTTGAATGTATTAGCGTTACTCACTGCTATCTGAAACACCACACAGTGCTGAACAGTAAGCATGACTGTACAGGAGAAACAGCTTGCTCTCTGCTAAGAGTGTGCTTCTGGAGACTGTCTACTGTCAGGTGCAAGAGAGATCTGCATGGACGCTTGCACAACTGCATAAACACTGGAGACATGTATGTAAGACTACATTTGTGGTAAGGGTTAATAGAAGTTTTGAACATGTGGGAACTACATGACTGATTGCACGATTTGAAGGAAAATCTACCATGTTGATTTCAAATGTGTTAGCATTGCCCTCTCATTTGTGACATATTAATTTGGGCTGAATGCTAACCAACACAGTTCATGAAAACAAGCTTACCCTTTCCTACGAATGCAATTCTAAAAGAACCAGAGTAACACGAATTAAATCTCTGACAACAATTCCTGTGTGCACACAGACTCATGGTGTGATTCTAGGCAGAAAACGAGATTTGATTTGCAATTTGAAAGCATACTTACTACTGAGGTAGAGCAAGTGATAATTACTCTAACAGTCTGTCACATTTTCATTATAGTTTTCAGAAACAGAAGAGAGCACATGTCCAAACAGCTTTTTGAGACCATGAACATGTGTAACCTGGGTGACTGACTACACTCCAGCAAAGGAAATGAGCCTTGGTGATGTTGAATGTATTAGCGTTACTCACTGCTATCTGAAACACCACACAGTGCTGAACAGTAAGCATGACTCTACAGGAGAAACAGCTTGCTCTCTGCTAAGAGTGTGCTTCTGGAGACTGTCTACTGTCAGGTGCAAGAGAGATCTGCATAAACGCTTGCACAACTGCATAAACACTGGACACATGTATGTAAGACTACATGTGTGGTAAGGGTTAATAGGTGTTTTGAACATGTAGGAACTACCTCACCCATTGCACAAGAGGAAGGAAAATCTACCATGTTGATTTCAAATATGTTAGCATTGGCCTCTCATTTGTGAGATATTGATTTGGGCTGAACGCTAACCACTACAGTTCATGAGAACAAACTTCCCCTTTCCTACGAATGCAATTCTAAAAGAACCAGAGTAACACAAATTAAATCTCTGACAACAATTCCTGTGTGCACACAGACTCATGGTGTGATTCTAGGCAAAAAACGAAATTTGATTTGCAATTTGAAAGCACACTTACTACTGTGGTAGAGCAAGTGATAATTACTCTAACAGTCTGACACATTTTCATTATAGTTTTCAGAAACAGAAAAGAACACATGTCCAAACAGCTTTTTGAGACCAATAACATGTGTAACCTGGGTGACTGACTACACTCCAGCAAAGGAAATGAGCCTTGGTGATGTTGAATGTATTAGCATTACTCACTGCTATCTGAAACACCACACAGTGCTTAATAGTAAGCATGATTGTACAGGAGAAACAGCTTGCTCTCTGATAAGAGTGTGCTTCTGGAGACTGTCTACTGTCAGGTGCAAGAGAGATCTGCATAAACGCTTGCACAACTGCATAAACACTGGACACATGTATGTAAGACTACATGTGTGGTAAGAGTTAATAGATGTTTTGAACATGTAGGAACTACCTCACCCATTGCACAAGAGGAAGGAAAATCTACCATGTTGATTTCAAATATGTTAGCATTGGCCTCTCATTTGTGAGATATTGATTTGGGCTGAACGCTAACCAACACAGTTCATGAAAACAAGCTTCCCCTTTCCTGCGAATGCAATTCTATAAGGACCAGAGTAACACAAATTAAATCTCTCACAACAATTCCTGTGTGCACACAGACTCATGGTGTGATTCTAGGCAGAAAACGAAATTTGATTTGCAATTTGAAAGCACACTTACTACTGTGGTAGAGCAAGTGATAATTACTCTAACAGTCCGACACATTTTCATTATAGTTTTCAGAAACAGAAAAGAGCACATGTCCAAACAGCTTTTTGAGACCATGAACATGTGTAACCTGGGTGACTGACTACACTCCAGCAAAGGAAATGAGCCTTGGTGATGTTGAATGTATTAGCGTTACTCACTGCTATCTGAAACACCACACAGTGCTGAATAGTAAGCATGACTGTACAAGAGAAACAGCTTGCTCTCTGCTAAGAGTGTGCTTCTGGAGACTGTCTACTGTCAGGTGCAAGAGAGATCTGCATGGACGCTTGCACAACTGCATAAACACTGGAGACATGTATGTAAGATTACATTTGTGGTAAGGGTTAATAGAAGTTTTGAACATGTGGGAACTACATGACCGATTGCACCAGTGGAAGGAAAATCTACCATGTTGATTTCAAATGTGTTAGCATTGCCCTCTCATTTGTGACATATTAATTTGGGCTGAATGCTGACCAACACAGTTCATGAAAACAAGCTTCCCCTTTCCTATGAATGCAATTCTAAAAGAAGGAGAGTAACACAAATTAAATCTCTGACAACAATTCCTGTGTGCACACAGACTCATGGTGTGATTCTAGGCAGAAAACGAAATTTGATTTGCAATTTGAAAGCACACTTACTACTGTGGTAGAGCAAGTGATACTTACTCTAACAGTCTGTCACATTTTCATTATAGTTTTCAGAAACAGAAAAGAGCACATGTCCAAACAGCTTTTTGAGACCATGAACATGTGTAACCTGGGTGACTGACTACACTCCAGCAAAGGAAATGAGCCTTGGTGATGTTGAATGTATTAGCGTTACTCACTGCTATCTGAAACACCACACAGTGCTGAACAGTAAGCATGACTGTACAAGAGAAACAGCTTGCTCTCTGCTAAGAGTGTGCTTCTGGAGACTGTCTACTGTCAGGTGCAAGAGAGATCTGCATAAACGCTTGCACAACTGCATAAACACTGGACACATGTATGTAAGACTACATGTGTGGTAAGGGTTAATAGGTGTTTTGAACATGTAGGAACTACCTCACCCATTGCACAAGAGGAAGGAAAATCTACCATGTTGATTTCAAATATGTTAGCATTGGCCTCTCATTTGTGAGATATTGATTTGGGCTGAATGCTAACCAACACAGTTCATGAAAACAAGCTTCCCCTTTCCTACGAATGCAATTCTAAAAGAACCAGAGTAACACAAATTAAATCTCTGACAACAATTCCTGTGTGCACACAGACTCATGGTGTGATTCTAGGCAGAAAACGAAATTTGATTTGCAATTTGAAAGCACACTTACTACTGTGGTAGAGCAAGTGATAATTACTCTAACAGTCTGTCACATTTTCATTATAGTTTTCAGAAACAGAAAAGAGCACATGTCCAAACAGCTTTTTGAGACCATGAACATGTGTAAGCTGGGTGACTGACTACACTCCAGCAAAGGAAATGAGCCTTGGTGATGTTGAATGTATTAGCATTACTCACTGCTATCTGAAACACCACACAGTGCTGAACAGTAAGCATGACTGTACAGGATAAACAGCTTGCTCTCTGCTAAGAGTGTGCTTCTGGAGACTGTCTACTGTCAGGTGCAAGAGAGATCTGCATGGACGCTTGCACAACTGCATAAACACTGGAGACATGTATGTAAGACTACATTTGTGGTAAGGGTTAATAGAAGTTTTGAACATGTGGGAACTACATGACTGATTGCACGATTTGAAGGAAAATCTACCATGTTGATTTCAAATGTGTTAGCATTGCCCTCTCATTTGTGACATATTAATTTGGGTTGAATGCTAACCAACACAGTTCATGAAAACAAGCTTCCCCTTTCCTACGAATGCAATTCTAAAAGAACCAGAGTAACACGAATTAAATCTCTGACAACAATTCCTGTGTGCACACAGACTTATGGTGTGATTCTAGGCAGAAAACGAAATTTGATTTGCAATTTGAAAGCATACTTACTACTGAGGTAGAGCAAGTGATAATTACTCTAACAGTCTGTCACATTTTCATTATAGTTTTCAGAAACAGAAGAGAGCACATGTCCAAACAGCTTTTTGAGACCATGAACATGTGTAACCTGGGTGACTGACTACACTCCAGCAAAGGAAATGAGCCTTGGTGATGTTGAATGTATTAGCGTTACTCACTGCTATCTGAAACACCACACAGTGCTGAACAGTAAGCATGACTCTACAGGAGAAACAGCTTGCTCTCTGCGAAGAGTGTGCTTCTGGAGACTGTCTACTGTCAGGTGCAAGAGAGATCTGCATGGACGCTTGCACAACTGCATAAACACTGGAGACATGTATGTAAGACTACATTTGTGGTAAGGGTTAATAGAAGTTTTGAACATGTGGGAACTACATGACTGATTGCACGATTTGAAGGAAAATCTACCATGTTGATTTCAAATGTGTTAGCATTGCCCTCTCATTTGTGACATATTAATTTGGGTTGAATGCTAACCAACACAGTTCATGAAAACAAGCTTCCCCTTTCCTACGAATGCAATTCTAAAAGAACCAGAGTAACACGAATTAAATCTCTGACAACAATTCCTGTGTGCACACAGACTTATGGTGTGATTCTAGGCAGAAAACGAAATTTGATTTGCAATTTGAAAGCATACTTACTACTGAGGTAGAGCAAGTGATAATTACTCTAACAGTCTGTCACATTTTCATTATAGTTTTCAGAAACAGAAGAGAGCACATGTCCAAACAGCTTTTTGAGACCATGAACATGTGTAACCTGGGTGACTGACTACACTCCAGCAAAGGAAATGAGCCTTGGTGATGTTGAATGTATTAGCGTTACTCACTGCTATCTGAAACACCACACAGTGCTGAACAGTAAGCATGACTCTACAGGAGAAACAGCTTGCTCTCTGCGAAGAGTGTGCTTCTGGAGACTGTCTACTGTCAGGTGCAAGAGAGATCTGCGTAAACGCTTGCACAACTGCATAAACACTGGACACATGTATGTAAGACTACATGTGTGGTAAGGGTTAATAGGTGTTTTGAACATGTAGGAACTACCTCACCCATTGCACAAGAGGAAGGAAAATCTACCATGTTGATTTCAAATATGTTAGCATTGGCCTCTCATTTGTGACATATTGATTTGGGCTGAACGCTAACCACTACAGTTCATGAGAACAAACTTCCCCTTTCCTACGAATGCAATTCTAAAAGAACCAGAGTAACACAAATTAAATCTCTGACAACAATTCCTGTGTGCACACAGACTCATGGTGTGATTCTAGGCAAAAAACGAAATTTGATTTGCAATTTGAAAGCACACTTACTACTGTGGTAGAGCAAGTGATAATTACTCTAACAGTCTGACACATTTTCATTATAGTTTTCAGAAACAGAAAAGAGCACATGTCCAAACAGCTTTTTAAGACCAATAACATGTGTAACCTGGGTGACTGACTACACTCCAGCAAAGGAAATGAGCCTTGGTGATGTTGAATGTATTAGCATTACTCACTGCTATCTGAAACACCACACAGTGCTTAATAGTAAGCATGATTGTACAGGAGAAACAGCTTGCTCTCTGATAAGAGTGTGCTTCTGGAGACTGTCTACTGTCAGGTGCAAGAGAGATCTGCATAAACGCTTGCACAACTGCATAAACACTGGACACATGTATGTAAGACTACATGTGTGGTAAGAGTTAATAGATGTTTTGAACATGTAGGAACTACCTCACCCATTGCACAAGAGGAAGGAAAATCTACCATGTTGATTTCAAATATGTTAGCATTGGCCTCTCATTTGTGAGATATTGATTTGGGCTGAACGCTAACCAACACAGTTCATGAAAACAAGCTTCCCCTTTCCTGCGAATGCAATTCTATAAGGACCAGAGTAACACAAATTAAATCTCTCACAACAATTCCTGTGTGCACACAGACTCATGGTGTGATTCTAGGTAGAAAACGAAATTTGATTTGCAATTTGAAAGCACACTTACTACTGTGGTAGAGCAAGTGATAATTACTCTAACAGTCTGTCACATTTTCATTATAGTTTTCAGAAACAGAAAAGAGCACATGTCCAAACAGCTTTTTGAGACCATGAACATGTGTAACCTGGGTGACTGACTACACTCCAGCAAAGGAAATGAGCCTTGGTGATGTTGAATGTATTAGCGTTACTCACTGCTATCTGAAACACCACACAGTGCTGAACAGTAAGCATGACTGTACAGGAGAAACAGCTTGCTCTCTGCTAAGAGTGTGCTTCTGGAGACTGTCTACTGTCAGGTGCAAGAGAGATCTGCATAAACGCTTGCACAACTGCATAAACACTGGACACATGTATGTAAGACTACATTTGTGGTAAGGGTTAATAGAAGTTTTGAACATGTGGGAACTACATGACCGATTGCACCAGTGGAAGGAAAATCTACCATGTTGATTTCAAATGTGTTAGCATTGCCCTCTCATTTGTGACATATTAATTTGGGCTGAATGCTAACCAACACATTTCATGGAAACAAGCTTCCCCTTTCCTGCGAATGCAATTCTAAAAGAACCAGAGTAACACAAATTAAATCTCTGACAACAATTCCTGTGTGCACACAGACTCATGGTGTGATTCTAGGCAGAAAACGAAATTTGATTTGCAATTTGAAAGCACACTTACTACTGTGGTAGAGCAAGTGATAATTACTCTAACAGTCTGTCACATTTTCATTATAGTTTTCAGAAACAGAAAAGAGCACATGTCCAAACAGCTTTTTGAGACCATGAACATGTGTAACCTGGGTGACTGACTACACTCCAGCAAAGGAAATGAGCCTTGGTGATGTTGAATGTATTAGCGTTACTCACTGCTATCTGAAACATCACACAGTGCTGAATAGTAAGCTTGACTGTACAGGAGAAACAGCTTGCTCTCTGCTAAGAGTGTGCTTCTGGAGACTGTCTACTGTCATTTGCAAGAGAGATCTGAATAAACGCTTGCACAACTGCATAAACACTGGACACATGTATGTAAGACTACATGTGTGGTAAGAGTTAATAGGTGTTTTGAACATGTAGGAACTACCTCACCCATTGCACAAGAGGAAGGAAAATCTACCATGTTGATTTCAAATGTGTTAGCATTGGCCTCTCATTTGTGAGATATTGATTTGGGCTGAACGCTAACCAACACAGTTCATGAATAAACAAGCTTCCCCTTTCCTACGAATGCAATTCTAAAAGAACCAGAGTAACACAAATTAAATCTCTCACAACAATTCCTGTGTGCACACAGACTCATGGTCTGATTCTAGGCAGAAAACGAAATTTGATTGGCAATTTGTAAGCACACTTACTACTGTGGTAGAGCAAGTGATAATTACTCTAACAGTCTGACACATTTTCATTATAGTTTTCAGAAACAGAAAAGAGCACATGTCCAAACAGCTTTTTGAGACCATGAACATGTGTAACCTGGGTGACTGACTACACTCCAGCAAAGGAAATGAGCCTTGGTGATGTTGAATGTATTAGCGTTACTCACTGCTATCTGAAACACCACACAGTGCTGAACAGTAAGCATGACTGTACAGGAGAAACAGCTTGCTCTCTGCTAAGAGTGTGCTTCTGGAGACTGTCTACTGTCAGGTGCAAGAGAGATCTGCATGGACGCTTGCACAACTGCATAAACACTGGAGACATGTATGTAAGACTACATTTGTGGTAAGGGTTAATAGAAGTTTTGAACATGTGGGAACTACATGACCGATTGCACGACTGGAAGGAAAATCTACCATGTTGATTTCAAATGTGTTAGCATTGCCCTCTCATTTGTGACATATTAATTTGGGCTGAATGCTAACCAACACAGTTCATGAAAACAAGCTTCCCCTTTCCTACGAATGCAATTCTAAAAGAACCAGAGTAACACAAATTAAATCTCTGACAACAATTCCTGTGTGCACACAGACTCATGGTGTGATTCTAGGCACAAAACGAAATTTGATTTGCAATTTGAAAGCACACTTACTACTGTGGTAGAGCAAGTGATAATTACTATAACAGTCTGTCACATTTTCATTATAGTTTTCAGAAACAGAAAAGAGCACAGGTCCAAACAGCTTTTTGAGACCATGAACATGTGTAAGCTGGGTGACTGACTACACTCCAGCAAAGGAAATGAGCCTTGGTGATGTTGAATGTATTAGCATTACTCACTGCTATCTGAAACACCACACAGTGCTGAACAGTAAGCATGCCTGAACAGGAGAAACAGCTTGCTCTCTGCTAAGAGTGTGCTTCTGGAGACTGTCTACTGTCAGGTGCAAGAGAGATCTGCATGGACGCTTGCACAACTGCATAAACACTGGAGACATGTATGTAAGACTACATTTGTGGTAAGGGTTAATAGAAGTTTTGAACATGTGGGAACTACATGACCGATTGCACGAGTGGAAGGAAAATCTACCATGTTGATTTCAAATGTGTTAGCATTGCCCTCTCATTTGTGACATATTAATTTGGGCTGAATGCTAACCAACACAGTTCATGAAAACAAGCTTCCCCTTTCCTACGAATGCAATTCTAAAAGAACCAGAGTAACACAAATTAAATCTCTGACAACAATTCCTGTGTGCACACAGACTCATGGTGTGATTCTAGGCAGAAAACGAAATTTGATTTGCAATTTGAAAGCACACTTACTACTGTGGTAGAGCAAGTGATAATTACTCTAACAGTCTGTCACATTTTCATTATAGTTTTCAGAAACAGAAAAGAGCACATGTCCAAACAGCTTTTTGAGACCATGAACATGTGTAACCTGGGTGACTGACTACACTCCAGCAAAGGAAATGAGCCTTGGTGATGTTGAATGTATTAGCGTTACTCACTGCTATCTGAAACACCACACAGTGCTGAACAGTAAGCATGACTGTACAGGAGAAACAGCTTGCTCTCTGCTAAGAGTGTGCTTCTGGAGACTGTCTACTGTCAGGTGCAAGAGAGTTCTGCATAAACGCTTGCACAACTGCATAAACACTGGACACATGTATGTAAGACTACATGTGTGGTAAGGGTTAATAGGTGTTTTGAACATGTAGGAACTACCTCACCCATTGCACAAGAGGAAGGAAAATCTACCATGTTGATTTCAAATATGTTAGCATTGCCCTCTCATTTGTGTCATATTGATTTGGGCTGAATGCTAACCAACACAGTTCATGAAAACAAGCTTTCCCTTTCCTACGAATGCAATTCTAAAAGAACCAGAGTAACACGAATTAAATCTCTGACAACAACTCCTGTGTGCACACAGACTCATGGTGTGATTCTAGGCAGAAAACGAAATTTGATTTGCAATTTGAAAGCACACTTACTACTGTGGTAGAGCAAGTGATAATTACTCTAACAGTCTGACACATTTTCATTATAGTTTTCAGAAACAGAAAAGAGCACATGTCCAAACAGCTTTTTGAGACCATGAACATGTGTAACCTGGGTGACTGACTACACTCCAGCAAAGGAAATGAGCCTTGGTGATGTTGAATGTATTAGCGTTACTCACTGCTATCTGAAACACCACACAGTGCTGAACAGTAAGCATGACTGTACAGGAGAAACAGCTTGCTCTCTGATAAGAGTGTGCTTCTGGAGACTGTCTACTGTCAGGTGCAAGAGAGATCTGCATGGACGCTTGCACAACTGCATAAACACTGGAGACATGTATGTTAGACTACATTTGTGGTAAGGGTTAATAGAAGTTTTGAACATGTGGGAACTACATGACCGATTGCACGAGTGGAAGGAAAATCTACCATGTTGATTTCAAATGTGTTAGCATTGCCATCTCATTTGTGACATATTAATTTCGGCTGAATGCTAACCAACACAGTTCATGAAAACAAGCTTCCCCTTTCCCACAAATGCAATTCTAAAAGAACCAGAGTAACACAAATTAAATTTCTGACAACAATTCCTGTGTGCACACAGACTCATGGTGTGATTCTAGGCAGAAACGAATTTGATTTGCAATTTGAAAGCACACTTACTACTGTGGTAGAGCAAGTGATAATTACTCTAACAGTCTGTCACATTTTCATTATAGTTTTCAGAAACAGAAAAGAGCACATGTCCAAACAGCTTTTTGAGACCATGAACATGTGTAACCTGGGTGACTGACTACACTCCAGCAAAGGAAATGAGCCTTGGTGATGTTGAATGTATTAGCGTTACTCACTGCTATCTGAAACACCACACAGTGCTGAATAGTAAGCATGACTGTACAGGAGAAACAGCTTGCTCTCTGCTAAGAGTGTGCTTCTGGAGACTGTCTACTGTCAGGTGCAAGAGAGATCTGCATGGACGCTTGCACAACTGCATAAACACTGGAGACATGTATGTAAGACTACATGTGTGGTAAGAGTTAATAGGTGTTTTGAACATGTAGGAACTACCTCACCCATTGCACAAGAGGAAGGAAAATCTACCATGTTGATTTCAAATATGTTAGCATTGGCCTCTCATTTGTGAGATATTGATTTGGGCTGAACGCTAACCAACACAGTTCATAAAAACAAGCTTCCCCTTTCCTACGAATGCAATTCTAAAAGAACCAGAGTAACACAAATTAAATCTCTCACAACAATTCCTGTGTGCACACAGACTCATGGTCTGATTCTAGGCAGAAAATGAAATTTGATTGGCAATTTGTAAGCACACTTACTACTGTGGTAGAGCAAGTGATAATTACTCTAACAGTCTGACACATTTTCATAATAGTTTTCAGAAACAGAAAAGGGCACATGTCCAAACAGCTTTTTGAGACCATGAACATGTGTAACCTTGGTGACTGACTACACTCCAGCAAAGGAAATGAGCCTTGGTGATGTTGAATGTATTAGCGTTACTCACTGCTATCTGAAACACCACACAGTGCTGAACAGTAAGCATGACTGTACAGGAGAAACAGCTTGCTCTCTGCTAAGAGTGTGCTTCTGGAGACTGTCTACTGTCAGGTGCAAGAGAGATCTGCATGGACGCTTGCACAACTGCATAAACACTGAAGACATGTATGTAAGACTACATTTGTGGTAAGGGTTAATAGAAGTTTTGAACATGTGGGAACTACATGACCGATTGCACGAGTGGAAGGAAAATCTACCATGTCGATTTCAAATGTGTTAGCATTGCCCTCTCATTTGTGACATATTAATTTGGGCTGAATGCTAACCAACACAGTTCATGAAAACAAGCTTCCCCTTTCCTACGAATGCAATTCTAAAAGAACCAGAGTAACACAAATTAAATCTCTGACAACAATTCCTGTGTGCACACAGACTCATGGTGTGATTCTAGGCAGAAAACAAAATTTGATTTGCAATTTGAAAGCACACTTACTACTGTGGTAGAGCAAGTGATAATTACTCTAACAGTCTGTCACATTTTCATTATAGTTTTCAGAAACAGAAAAGAGCACATGTCCAAACAGCTTTTTGAGACCATGAACATGTGTAACCTGGGTGACTAACTACACTCCAGCAAAGGAAATGAGCCTTGGTGATGTTGAATGTATTAGCGTTACTCACTGCTATCTGAAACACCACACAGTGCTGAACAGTAAGCATGACTGTACAGGAGAAACAGCTTGCTCTCTGCTAAGAGTGTGCTTCTGGAGACTGTCTACTGTCAGGTGCAAGAGAGATCTGCATGGACGCTTGCACAACTGCATAAACACTGGAGACATGTATGTAAGACTACATTTGTGGTAAGGGTTAATAGAAGTTTTGAACATGTGGGAACTACATGACCGATTGCACGAGTGGAAGGAAAATCTACCATGTTGATTTCAAATGTGTGAGCATTGCCCTCTCATTTGTGACATATTAATTTGGGCTGAATGCTAACCAACGCAGTTCATGAAAACAAGCTTCCCCTTTCCTACGAATGCAATTCTAAAAGAACCAGAGTAATACAAATTAAATCTCTGACAACAATTCCTGTGTGCACACAGACTCATGGTGTGATTCTAGGCACAAAACGAAATTTGATTTGCAATTTGAAAGCACACTTACTACTGTGGTAGAGCAAGTGATAATTACTCTAACAGTCTGACACATTTTCATTATAGTTTTCAGAAACAGAAAAGAGCACAGGTCCAAACAGCTTTTTGAGACCATGAACATGTGTAAGCTGGGTGACTGACTACACTCCAGCAAAGGAAATGAGCCTTGGTGATGTTGAATGTATTAGCATTACTCACTGCTATCTGAAACACCACACAGTGCTGAACAGTAAGCATGCCTGAACAGGAGAAACAGCTTGCTCTCTGCTAAGAGTGTGCTTCTGGAGACTGTCTACTGTCAGGTGCAAGAGAGATCTGCATGGACGCTTGCACAACTGCATAAACACTGGACACATGTATGTAAGACTACATTTGTGGTAAGGGTTAATAGAAGTTTTGAACATGTGGGAACTACATGACCGATTGCACGAGTGGAAGGAAAATCTACCATGTTGATTTCAAATGTGTTAGCATTGCCCTCTCATTTGTGACATATTAATTTGGGCTGAATGCTAACCAACACAGTTCATGAAAACAAGCTTCCCCTTTCCTACGAATGCAATTCTAAAAGAACCAGAGTAACACAAATTAAATCTCTGACAACAATTCCTGTGTGCACACAGACTCATGGTCTGATTCTAGGCAGAAAACGAAATTTGATTGGCAATTTGTAAGCACACTTACTACTGTGGTAGAGCAAGTGATAATTACTCTAACAGTCTGACACATTTTCATTATAGTTTTCAGAAACAGAAAAGAGCACATGTCCAAACAGCTTTTTGAGACCATGAACATTTGTAACCTGGGTGACTGACTACACTCCAGCAAAGGAAATGAGCCTTGGTGATGTTGAATGTATTAGCGTTACTCACTGCTATCTGAAACACCACACAGTGCTGAACAGTAAGCATGACTGTACAGGAGAAACAGCTTGCTCTCTGCTAAGAGTGTGCTTCTGGAGACTGTCTACTGTCAGGTGCAAGAGAGATCTGCATGGACGCTTGCACAACTGCATAAACACTGGAGACATGTATGTAAGACTACATTTGTGGTAAGGGTTAATAGAAGTTTTGAACATGTGGGAACTACATGACCGATTGCACGAGTGGAAGGAAAATCTACCATGTTGATTTCAAATGTGTTAGCATTGCCCTCTCATTTGTAACATATTAATTTGGGCTGAATGCTAACCAACACAGTTCATGAAAACAAGCTTCCCCTTTCCTACGAATGCAATTCTAAAAGAACCAGAGTAACACAAATTAAATCACTGACAACAATTCCTGTGTGCACACAGACTCATGGTGTGATTCTAGGCAGAAAACGAAATTTGATTTGCAATTTGAAAGCACACTTACTACTGTGGTAGAGCAAGTGATAATTACTCTAACAGTCTGTCACATTTTCATTATAGTTTTCAGAAACAGAAAAGAGCACATGTCCAAACAGCTTTTTGAGACCATGAACATGTGTAACCTGGGTGACTGACTACACTCCAGCAAAGGAAATGAGCCTTGGTGATGTTGAATGTATTAGCGTTACTCACTGCTATCTGAAACACCACACAGTGCTGAATAGTAAGCATGACTGTACAGGAGAAACAGCTTGCTCTCTGCTAAGAGTGTGCTTCTGGAGACTGGCTACTGTCAGGTGCAAGAGAGATCTGCATAAAAGCTTGCACAACTGCATAAACACTGGACACATGTATGTAAGACTACATGTGTGGTAAGAGTTAATAGGTGTTTTGAACATGTAGGAACTACCTCACCCATTGCACAAGAGGAAGGAAAATCTACCATGTTGATTTCAAATATTTTAGCATTGGCCTCTCATTTGTGAGATATTGATTTGGGCTGAACGCTAACCAACACAGTTCATGAAAACAAGCTTCCCCTTTCCTTCGAATGCAATTCTAAAAGAACCAGAGTAACACAAATTAAATCTCTCACAACAATTCCTGTGTGCACACAGACTCATGGTCCGATTCTAGGCAGAAAACGAAATTTGATTGGCAATTTGTAAGCACACTTACTACTGTGGTAGAGCAAGTGATATTTACTCTAACAGTCTGACACATTTTCATTATAGTTTTCAGAAACAGAAAAGAGCACATGTCCAAACAGATTTTTGAGACCATGAACATGTGTAACCTGGGTAACTGACTACACTCCAGCAAAGGAAATGAGCCTTGGTGATGTTGAATGTATTAGCGTTACTCACTGCTATCTGAAAACCCACACAGTGCTGAACAGTAAGCATGACTGTACAGGAGAAACAGCTTGCTCTCTGCTAAGAGTGTGCTTCTGGAGACTGTCTACTGTCAGGTGCAAGAGAGATCTGCATGGACGCTTGCACAACTGCATAAACACTGGAGACATGTATGTAAGACTACATTTGTGGTAAGGGTTAATAGAAGTTTTGAACATGTGGGAACTACATGACCGATTGCACGAGTGGAATGAAAATCTACCATGTCGATTTCAAATGTGTTAGCATTGCCCTCTCATTTGTGACATATTAATTTGGGCTGAATGCTAACTAACACAGTTCATGAAAACAAGCTTCCCCTTTCCTACAAATGCAATTCTAAAAGAACCAGAGTAACACAAATTAAATCTCTGACAACAATTCCTGTGTGCACACAGACTCATGGTGTGATTCTAGGCAGAAAACGAAATTTGATTTGCAATTTGAAAGCACACTTACTACTGTGGTAGAGCAAGTGATAATTACTCTAACAGTCTGTCACATTTTCATTATAGTTTTCAGAAACAGAAAAGAGCACATGTCCAAACAGCTTTTTGAGACCATGAACATGTGTAACCTGGGTGACTGACTACACTCCAGCAAATGAAATGAGCCTTGGTGATGTTGAATGTATTAGCGTTACTCACTGCTATCTGAAACACCACATAGTGCTGAACAGTAAGCATGACTGTACAGGAGAAACAGCTTTCTCTCTGCTAAGAGTGTGCTTCTGGAGACTGTCTACTGTCAGGTGCAAGAGAGATCTGCATGGACGCTTGCACAACTGCATAAACACTGGAGACATGTATGTAAGACTACATTTGTGGTAAGGGTTAATAGAAGTTTTGAACATGTGGGAACTACATGACCGATTGCACGAGTGGAAGGAAAATCTACCATGTTGATTTCAAATGTGTTAGCATTGCCCTCTCATTTGTGACATATTAATTTGGGCTGAATGCTAACCAACACAGTTCATGAAAACAAGCTTCCCCTTTCCTATGAATGCAATTCTAAAAGAACCAGAGTAACAAAAATTAAATCTCTGACAACAATTCCTGTGTGCACACAGGCTCATGGTGTGATTCTAGGCAGAAAACGAAATTTTATTTGCAATTTGAAAGCACACTTACTACTGTGGTAGAGCAAGTGATAATTACTCTAACAGTCTGTCACATTTTCATTATAGTTTTCAGAAACAGAAAAGAGCACATGTCCGAACAGCTTTTTGAGACCATGAACATGTGTAACCTGGGTGACTGACTACACTCCAGCAAAGGAAATGAGCCTTGGTGATGTTGAATGTATTAGCGTTACTCACTGCTATCTGAAACACCACACAGTGCTGAATAGTAAGCATGACTGTACAGGAGAAACAGCTTGCTCTCTGCTAAGAGTGTGCTTCTGGAGACTGTCTACTGTCAGGTGCAAGAGAGATCTGCATAAACGCTTGCACAACTGCATAAACACTGGACACATGTATGTAAGACTACATGTGTGGTAAGGGTTAATAGGTGTTTTGAACATGTAGGAACTACATCACCCATTGCACAAGAGGAAGGAAAATCTACCATGTTGATTTCAAATATGTTAGCATTGGCCTCTCATTTGTGAGATATTGATTTGGGCTGAACGCTAACCACCACAGTTCATGAAAACAAACTTCCCCTTTCCTACGAATGCAATTCTAAAAGAACCAGAGTAACACAAATTAAATCTCTGACAACAATTCCTGTGTGCACACAGACTCATGGTGTGATTCTAGGCAAAAAATGAAATTTGATTTGCAATTTGAAATCACACTTACTACTGTGGTAGAGCAAGTGATAATTACTCTAACAGTCTGACACATTTTCATTATAGTTTTCAGAAACAGAAAAGAGCACATGTCCAAACAGCTTTTTGAGACCATGAACATGTGTAACCTGGGTGACTGACTACACTCCAGCAAAGGAAATGAGCCTTGGTGATGTTGAATGTATTAGCGTTACTCACTGCTATCTGAAACACCACACAGTGCTGAATAGTAAGCATGACTGTACAGGAGAAACAGCTTGCTCTCTGCTAAGAGTGTGCTTCTGGAGACTGTCTACTGTCAGGTGCAAGAGAGATCTGCATGGACGCTTGCACAACTGCATAAACACTGGAGACATGTATGTAAGACTACATGTGTGGTAAGAGTTAATAGGTGTTTTGAACATGTAGGAACTACCTCACCCATTGCACAAGAGGAAGGAAAATCTACCATGTTGATTTCAAATATGTTAGCATTGGCCTCTCATTTGTGAGATATTGATTTGGGCTGAACGCTAACCAACACAGTTCATAAAAACAAGCTTCCCCTTTCCTACGAATGCAATTCTAAAAGAACCAGAGTAACACAAATTAAATCTCTCACAACAATTCCTGTGTGCACACAGACTCATGGTCTGATTCTAGGCAGAAAATGAAATTTGATTGGCAATTTGTAAGCACACTTACTACTGTGGTAGAGCAAGTGATAATTACTCTAACAGTCTGACACATTTTCATAATAGTTTTCAGAAACAGAAAAGGGCACATGTCCAAACAGCTTTTTGAGACCATGAACATGTGTAACCTTGGTGACTGACTACACTCCAGCAAAGGAAATGAGCCTTGGTGATGTTGAATGTATTAGCGTTACTCACTGCTATCTGAAACACCACACAGTGCTGAACAGTAAGCATGACTGTACAGGAGAAACAGCTTGCTCTCTGCTAAGAGTGTGCTTCTGGAGACTGTCTACTGTCAGGTGCAAGAGAGATCTGCATGGACGCTTGCACAACTGCATAAACACTGAAGACATGTATGTAAGACTACATTTGTGGTAAGGGTTAATAGAAGTTTTGAACATGTGGGAACTACATGACCGATTGCACGAGTGGAAGGAAAATCTACCATGTCGATTTCAAATGTGTTAGCATTGCCCTCTCATTTGTGACATATTAATTTGGGCTGAATGCTAACCAACACAGTTCATGAAAACAAGCTTCCCCTTTCCTACGAATGCAATTCTAAAAGAACCAGAGTAACACAAATTAAATCTCTGACAACAATTCCTGTGTGCACACAGACTCATGGTGTGATTCTAGGCAGAAAACAAAATTTGATTTGCAATTTGAAAGCACACTTACTACTGTGGTAGAGCAAGTGATAATTACTCTAACAGTCTGTCACATTTTCATTATAGTTTTCAGAAACAGAAAAGAGCACATGTCCAAACAGCTTTTTGAGACCATGAACATGTGTAACCTGGGTGACTAACTACACTCCAGCAAAGGAAATGAGCCTTGGTGATGTTGAATGTATTAGCGTTACTCACTGCTATCTGAAACACCACACAGTGCTGAACAGTAAGCATGACTGTACAGGAGAAACAGCTTGCTCTCTGCTAAGAGTGTGCTTCTGGAGACTGTCTACTGTCAGGTGCAAGAGAGATCTGCATGGACGCTTGCACAACTGCATAAACACTGGAGACATGTATGTAAGACTACATTTGTGGTAAGGGTTAATAGAAGTTTTGAACATGTGGGAACTACATGACCGATTGCACGAGTGGAAGGAAAATCTACCATGTTGATTTCAAATGTGTGAGCATTGCCCTCTCATTTGTGACATATTAATTTGGGCTGAATGCTAACCAACGCAGTTCATGAAAACAAGCTTCCCCTTTCCTACGAATGCAATTCTAAAAGAACCAGAGTAATACAAATTAAATCTCTGACAACAATTCCTGTGTGCACACAGACTCATGGTGTGATTCTAGGCACAAAACGAAATTTGATTTGCAATTTGAAAGCACACTTACTACTGTGGTAGAGCAAGTGATAATTACTCTAACAGTCTGACACATTTTCATTATAGTTTTCAGAAACAGAAAAGAGCACAGGTCCAAACAGCTTTTTGAGACCATGAACATGTGTAAGCTGGGTGACTGACTACACTCCAGCAAAGGAAATGAGCCTTGGTGATGTTGAATGTATTAGCATTACTCACTGCTATCTGAAACACCACACAGTGCTGAACAGTAAGCATGCCTGAACAGGAGAAACAGCTTGCTCTCTGCTAAGAGTGTGCTTCTGGAGACTGTCTACTGTCAGGTGCAAGAGAGATCTGCATGGACGCTTGCACAACTGCATAAACACTGGACACATGTATGTAAGACTACATTTGTGGTAAGGGTTAATAGAAGTTTTGAACATGTGGGAACTACATGACCGATTGCACGAGTGGAAGGAAAATCTACCATGTTGATTTCAAATGTGTTAGCATTGCCCTCTCATTTGTGACATATTAATTTGGGCTGAATGCTAACCAACACAGTTCATGAAAACAAGCTTCCCCTTTCCTACGAATGCAATTCTAAAAGAACCAGAGTAACACAAATTAAATCTCTGACAACAATTCCTGTGTGCACACAGACTCATGGTCTGATTCTAGGCAGAAAACGAAATTTGATTGGCAATTTGTAAGCACACTTACTACTGTGGTAGAGCAAGTGATAATTACTCTAACAGTCTGACACATTTTCATTATAGTTTTCAGAAACAGAAAAGAGCACATGTCCAAACAGCTTTTTGAGACCATGAACATTTGTAACCTGGGTGACTGACTACACTCCAGCAAAGGAAATGAGCCTTGGTGATGTTGAATGTATTAGCGTTACTCACTGCTATCTGAAACACCACACAGTGCTGAACAGTAAGCATGACTGTACAGGAGAAACAGCTTGCTCTCTGCTAAGAGTGTGCTTCTGGAGACTGTCTACTGTCAGGTGCAAGAGAGATCTGCATGGACGCTTGCACAACTGCATAAACACTGGAGACATGTATGTAAGACTACATTTGTGGTAAGGGTTAATAGAAGTTTTGAACATGTGGGAACTACATGACCGATTGCACGAGTGGAAGGAAAATCTACCATGTTGATTTCAAATGTGTTAGCATTGCCCTCTCATTTGTAACATATTAATTTGGGCTGAATGCTAACCAACACAGTTCATGAAAACAAGCTTCCCCTTTCCTACGAATGCAATTCTAAAAGAACCAGAGTAACACAAATTAAATCACTGACAACAATTCCTGTGTGCACACAGACTCATGGTGTGATTCTAGGCAGAAAACGAAATTTGATTTGCAATTTGAAAGCACACTTACTACTGTGGTAGAGCAAGTGATAATTACTCTAACAGTCTGTCACATTTTCATTATAGTTTTCAGAAACAGAAAAGAGCACATGTCCAAACAGCTTTTTGAGACCATGAACATGTGTAACCTGGGTGACTGACTACACTCCAGCAAAGGAAATGAGCCTTGGTGATGTTGAATGTATTAGCGTTACTCACTGCTATCTGAAACACCACACAGTGCTGAATAGTAAGCATGACTGTACAGGAGAAACAGCTTGCTCTCTGCTAAGAGTGTGCTTCTGGAGACTGGCTACTGTCAGGTGCAAGAGAGATCTGCATAAAAGCTTGCACAACTGCATAAACACTGGACACATGTATGTAAGACTACATGTGTGGTAAGAGTTAATAGGTGTTTTGAACATGTAGGAACTACCTCACCCATTGCACAAGAGGAAGGAAAATCTACCATGTTGATTTCAAATATTTTAGCATTGGCCTCTCATTTGTGAGATATTGATTTGGGCTGAACGCTAACCAACACAGTTCATGAAAACAAGCTTCCCCTTTCCTTCGAATGCAATTCTAAAAGAACCAGAGTAACACAAATTAAATCTCTCACAACAATTCCTGTGTGCACACAGACTCATGGTCCGATTCTAGGCAGAAAACGAAATTTGATTGGCAATTTGTAAGCACACTTACTACTGTGGTAGAGCAAGTGATATTTACTCTAACAGTCTGACACATTTTCATTATAGTTTTCAGAAACAGAAAAGAGCACATGTCCAAACAGATTTTTGAGACCATGAACATGTGTAACCTGGGTAACTGACTACACTCCAGCAAAGGAAATGAGCCTTGGTGATGTTGAATGTATTAGCGTTACTCACTGCTATCTGAAAACCCACACAGTGCTGAACAGTAAGCATGACTGTACAGGAGAAACAGCTTGCTCTCTGCTAAGAGTGTGCTTCTGGAGACTGTCTACTGTCAGGTGCAAGAGAGATCTGCATGGACGCTTGCACAACTGCATAAACACTGGAGACATGTATGTAAGACTACATTTGTGGTAAGGGTTAATAGAAGTTTTGAACATGTGGGAACTACATGACCGATTGCACGAGTGGAATGAAAATCTACCATGTCGATTTCAAATGTGTTAGCATTGCCCTCTCATTTGTGACATATTAATTTGGGCTGAATGCTAACTAACACAGTTCATGAAAACAAGCTTCCCCTTTCCTACAAATGCAATTCTAAAAGAACCAGAGTAACACAAATTAAATCTCTGACAACAATTCCTGTGTGCACACAGACTCATGGTGTGATTCTAGGCAGAAAACGAAATTTGATTTGCAATTTGAAAGCACACTTACTACTGTGGTAGAGCAAGTGATAATTACTCTAACAGTCTGTCACATTTTCATTATAGTTTTCAGAAACAGAAAAGAGCACATGTCCAAACAGCTTTTTGAGACCATGAACATGTGTAACCTGGGTGACTGACTACACTCCAGCAAATGAAATGAGCCTTGGTGATGTTGAATGTATTAGCGTTACTCACTGCTATCTGAAACACCACATAGTGCTGAACAGTAAGCATGACTGTACAGGAGAAACAGCTTTCTCTCTGCTAAGAGTGTGCTTCTGGAGACTGTCTACTGTCAGGTGCAAGAGAGATCTGCATGGACGCTTGCACAACTGCATAAACACTGGAGACATGTATGTAAGACTACATTTGTGGTAAGGGTTAATAGAAGTTTTGAACATGTGGGAACTACATGACCGATTGCACGAGTGGAAGGAAAATCTACCATGTTGATTTCAAATGTGTTAGCATTGCCCTCTCATTTGTGACATATTAATTTGGGCTGAATGCTAACCAACACAGTTCATGAAAACAAGCTTCCCCTTTCCTATGAATGCAATTCTAAAAGAACCAGAGTAACAAAAATTAAATCTCTGACAACAATTCCTGTGTGCACACAGGCTCATGGTGTGATTCTAGGCAGAAAACGAAATTTTATTTGCAATTTGAAAGCACACTTACTACTGTGGTAGAGCAAGTGATAATTACTCTAACAGTCTGTCACATTTTCATTATAGTTTTCAGAAACAGAAAAGAGCACATGTCCGAACAGCTTTTTGAGACCATGAACATGTGTAACCTGGGTGACTGACTACACTCCAGCAAAGGAAATGAGCCTTGGTGATGTTGAATGTATTAGCGTTACTCACTGCTATCTGAAACACCACACAGTGCTGAATAGTAAGCATGACTGTACAGGAGAAACAGCTTGCTCTCTGCTAAGAGTGTGCTTCTGGAGACTGTCTACTGTCAGGTGCAAGAGAGATCTGCATAAACGCTTGCACAACTGCATAAACACTGGACACATGTATGTAAGACTACATGTGTGGTAAGGGTTAATAGGTGTTTTGAACATGTAGGAACTACATCACCCATTGCACAAGAGGAAGGAAAATCTACCATGTTGATTTCAAATATGTTAGCATTGGCCTCTCATTTGTGAGATATTGATTTGGGCTGAACGCTAACCACCACAGTTCATGAAAACAAACTTCCCCTTTCCTACGAATGCAATTCTAAAAGAACCAGAGTAACACAAATTAAATCTCTGACAACAATTCCTGTGTGCACACAGACTCATGGTGTGATTCTAGGCAAAAAATGAAATTTGATTTGCAATTTGAAATCACACTTACTACTGTGGTAGAGCAAGTGATAATTACTCTAACAGTCTGACACATTTTCATTATAGTTTTCAGAAACAGAAAAGAGCACATGTCCAAACAGCTTTTTGAGACCATGAACATGTGTAACCTGGGTGACTGACTACACTCCAGCAAAGGAAATGAGCCTTGGTGATGTTGAATGTATTAGCGTTACTCACTGCTATCTGAAACACCACACAGTGCTGAACAGTAAGCATGACTGTACAGGAGAAACAGCTTGCTCTCTGCTAAGAGTGTGCTTCTGGAGACTGTCTACTGTCAGGTGCAAGAGAGATCTGCATGGACGCTTGCACAACTGCAGAAACACTGGAGACATGTATGTAAGACTACATTTGTGGTAAGGGTTAATAGAAGTTTTGAACATGTGGGAACTACATGACCGATTGCACGAGTGGAAGGAAAATCTACCATGTTGCTTTCAAATGTGTTAGCATTGCCCTCTCATTTGTGACATATTAATTTGGGCTGAATGCTAACCAACACAGTTCATGAAAACAAGCTTCCCCTTTCCTACGAATGCAATTCTAAAAGAACCAGAGTAACACAAATTAAATCTCTGACAACAATTCCTGTGTGCACACAAACTCATGGTGTGATTCTAGGCAGAAAACGAAATTTGATTTGCAATTTGAAAGCACACTTACTACTGTGGTAGAGCAAGTGATAATTACTCTAACAGTCTGTCACATTTTCATTATAGTTTTCAGAAACAGAAAAGAGCACATGTCCAAACAGCTTTTTGAGACCATGAACATGTGTAACCTGGGTGACTGTCTAGACTCCAGCAAAGGAAATGAGCCTTGGTGATGTTGAATGTATTAGCGTTACTCACTGCTATCTGAAACACCACACAGTGCTGAACAGTAAGCATGACTGTACAGGAGAAACAGCTTGCTCTCTGCTAAGAGTGTGCTTCTGGAGACTGTCTACTGTCAGGTGCAAGAGAGATCTGCATGGACGCTTGCACAACTGCATAAACACTGGAGACATGTGTGTAAGACTACATTTGTGGTAAGGGTTAATAGAAGTTTTGAAAATGTGGGAACTACATGACCGATTGCAAGAGTGGAAGGAAAATCTACCATGTTGATTTCAAATGTGTTAGCATTGCCCTCTCATTTGTGACATATTAATTTGGGCTGAATGCTAACCAACACAGTTCATGAAAACAAGCTTCCCCTTTCCTACGAATGCAATTCTAAAAGAACCAGAGTAACACAAATTAAATCTCTGACAACAATTCCTGTGTGCACACAGACTCATGGTGTGATTCTAGGCAGAAAACGAAATTTGATTTGCAATTTGAAAGCACACTTACTACTGTGGTAGAGCAAGTGATAATTACTCTAACAGTCTGTCACATTTTCATTATAGTTTTCAGAAACAGAAAAGAGCACATGTCCAAACAGCTTTTTGAGACCATGAACATGTGTAACCTGGGTGACTGACTACACTCCAGCAAAGGAAATGAGCCTTGGTGATGTTGAATGTATTAGCGTTACTCACTGCTATCTGAAACACCACACAGTGCTGAATAGTAAGCATGACTGTACAGGAGAAACAGCTTGCTCTCTGCTAAGAGTGTGCTTCTGGAGACTGTCTACTGTCAGGTGCAAGAGAGATCTGCATAAACGCTTGCACAACTGCATAAACACTGGACACATGTATGTAAGACTACATGTGTGGTAAGGGTTAATAGGTGTTTTGAACATGTAGGAACTACCTCACCCATTGCACAAGAGGAAGGAAAATCTACCGTGTTGATTTCAAATATGTTAGCATTGGCCTCTCATTTGTGAGATATTGATTTGGGCTGAATGCTAACCAACACAGTTCATGAAAACAAGCTTCCCCTTTCCTTCGAATGCAATTCTAAAAGAACCAGAGTAACACAAATTAAATCTCTCACAACAATTCCTGTGTGCACACAGACTCATGGTCCGATTCTAGGCAGAAAACGAAATTTGATTGGCAATTTGTAAGCACACTTACTACTGTGGTAGAGCAAGTGATATTTACTCTAACAGTCTGACACATTTTCATTATAGTTTTCAGAAACAGAAAAGAGCACATGTCCAAACAGATTTTTGAGACCATGAACATGTGTAACCTGGGTAACTGACTACACTCCAGCAAAGGAAATGAGCCTTGGTGATGTTGAATGTATTAGCGTTACTCACTGCTATCTGAAAACCCACACACTGCTGAACAGTAAGCATGACTGTACAGGAGAAACAGCTTGCTCTCTGCTAAGAGTGTGCTTCTGGAGACTGTCTACTGTCAGGTGCAAGAGAGATCTGCATGGACGCTTGCACAACTGCATAAACACTGGAGACATGTATGTAAGACTACATTTGTGGTAAGGGTTAATAGAAGTTTTGAACATGTGGGAACTACATGACCGATTGCACGAGTGGAATGAAAATTTACCATGTTGATTTCAAATGTGTTAGCATTGCCCTCTCATTTGTGACATATTAATTTGGGCTGAATGCTAACTAACACAGTTCATGAAAACAAGCTTCCCCTTTCCTACAAATGCAATTCTAAAAGAACCAGAGTAACACAAATTAAATCTCTGACAACAATTCCTGTGTGCACACAGACTCATGGTGTGATTCTAGGCAGAAAACGAAATTTGATTTGCAATTTGAAAGCACACTTACTACTGTGGTAGAGCAAGTGATAATTACTCTAACAGTCTGTCACATTTTCATTATAGTTTTCAGAAACAGAAAAGAGCACATGTCCAAACAGCTTTTTGAGACCATGAACATGTGTAACCTGGGTGACTGACTACACTCCAGCAAATGAAATGAGCCTTGGTGATGTTGAATGTCTTAGCGTTACTCACTGCTATCTGAAACACCACATAGTGCTGAACAGTAAGCATGACTGTACAGGAGAAACAGCTTTCTCTCTGCTAAGAGTGTGCTTCTGGAGACTGTCTACTGTCAGGTGCAAGAGAGATCTGCATGGACGCTTGCACAACTGCATAAACACTGGAGACATGTATGTAAGACTACATTTGTGGTAAGGGTTAATAGAAGTTTTGAACATGTGGGAACTACATGACCGATTGCACGAGTGGAAGGAAAATCTACCATGTTGATTTCAAATGTGTTAGCATTGCCCTCTCATTTGTGACATATTAATTTGGGCTGAATGCTAACCAACACAGTTCATGAAAACAAGCTTCCCCTTTCCTATGAATGCAATTCTAAAAGAACCAGAGTAACAAAAATTAAATCTCTGACAACAATTCCTGTGTGCACACAGGCTCATGGTGTGATTCTAGGCAGAAAACGAAATTTTATTTGCAATTTGAAAGCACACTTACTACTGTGGTAGAGCAAGTGATAATTACTCTAACAGTCTGTCACATTTTCATTATAGTTTTCAGAAACAGAAAAGAGCACATGTCCGAACAGCTTTTTGAGACCATGAACATGTGTAACCTGGGTGACTGACTACACTCCAGCAAAGGAAATGAGCCTTGGTGATGTTGAATGTATTAGCGTTACTCACTGCTATCTGAAACACCACACAGTGCTGAATAGTAAGCATGACTGTACAGGAGAAACAGCTTGCTCTCTGCTAAGAGTGTGCTTCTGGAGACTGTCTACTGTCAGGTGCAAGAGAGATCTGCATAAACGCTTGCACAACTGCATAAACACTGGACACATGTATGTAAGACTACATGTGTGGTAAGGGTTAATAGGTGTTTTGAACATGTAGGAACTACATCACCCATTGCACAAGAGGAAGGAAAATCTACCATGTTGATTTCAAATATGTTAGCATTGGCCTCTCATTTGTGAGATATTGATTTGGGCTGAACGCTAACCACCACAGTTCATGAAAACAAACTTCCCCTTTCCTACGAATGCAATTCTAAAAGAACCAGAGTAACACAAATTAAATCTCTGACAACAATTCCTGTGTGCACACAGACTCATGGTGTGATTCTAGGCAAAAAATGAAATTTGATTTGCAATTTGAAATCACACTTACTACTGTGGTAGAGCAAGTGATAATTACTCTAACAGTCTGACACATTTTCATTATAGTTTTCAGAAACAGAAAAGAGCACATGTCCAAACAGCTTTTTGAGACCATGAACATGTGTAACCTGGGTGACTGACTACACTCCAGCAAAGGAAATGAGCCTTGGTGATGTTGAATGTATTAGCGTTACTCACTGCTATCTGAAACACCACACAGTGCTGAACAGTAAGCATGACTGTACAGGAGAAACAGCTTGCTCTCTGCTAAGAGTGTGCTTCTGGAGACTGTCTACTGTCAGGTGCAAGAGAGATCTGCATGGACGCTTGCACAACTGCAGAAACACTGGAGACATGTATGTAAGACTACATTTGTGGTAAGGGTTAATAGAAGTTTTGAACATGTGGGAACTACATGACCGATTGCACGAGTGGAAGGAAAATCTACCATGTTGCTTTCAAATGTGTTAGCATTGCCCTCTCATTTGTGACATATTAATTTGGGCTGAATGCTAACCAACACAGTTCATGAAAACAAGCTTCCCCTTTCCTACGAATGCAATTCTAAAAGAACCAGAGTAACACAAATTAAATCTCTGACAACAATTCCTGTGTGCACACAAACTCATGGTGTGATTCTAGGCAGAAAACGAAATTTGATTTGCAATTTGAAAGCACACTTACTACTGTGGTAGAGCAAGTGATAATTACTCTAACAGTCTGTCACATTTTCATTATAGTTTTCAGAAACAGAAAAGAGCACATGTCCAAACAGCTTTTTGAGACTATGAACATGTGTAACCTGGGTGACTGTCTAGACTCCAGCAAAGGAAATGAGCCTTGGTGATGTTGAATGTATTAGCGTTACTCACTGCTATCTGAAACACCACACAGTGCTGAACAGTAAGCATGACTGTACAGGAGAAACAGCTTGCTCTCTGCTAAGAGTGTGCTTCTGGAGACTGTCTACTGTCAGGTGCAAGAGAGATCTGCATGGACGCTTGCACAACTGCATAAACACTGGAGACATGTGTGTAAGACTACATTTGTGGTAAGGGTTAATAGAAGTTTTGAAAATGTGGGAACTACATGACCGATTGCAAGAGTGGAAGGAAAATCTACCATGTTGATTTCAAATGTGTTAGCATTGCCCTCTCATTTGTGACATATTAATTTGGGCTGAATGCTAACCAACACAGTTCATGAAAACAAGCTTCCCCTTTCCTACGAATGCAATTCTAAAAGAACCAGAGTAACACAAATTAAATCTCTGACAACAATTCCTGTGTGCACACAGACTCATGGTGTGATTCTAGGCAGAAAACGAAATTTGATTTGCAATTTGAAAGCACACTTACTACTGTGGTAGAGCAAGTGATAATTACTCTAACAGTCTGTCACATTTTCATTATAGTTTTCAGAAACAGAAAAGAGCACATGTCCAAACAGCTTTTTGAGACCATGAACATGTGTAACCTGGGTGACTGACTACACTCCAGCAAAGGAAATGAGCCTTGGTGATGTTGAATGTATTAGCGTTACTCACTGCTATCTGAAACACCACACAGTGCTGAATAGTAAGCATGACTGTACAGGAGAAACAGCTTGCTCTCTGCTAAGAGTGTGCTTCTGGAGACTGTCTACTGTCAGGTGCAAGAGAGATCTGCATAAACGCTTGCACAACTGCATAAACACTGGACACATGTATGTAAGACTACATGTGTGGTAAGGGTTAATAGGTGTTTTGAACATGTAGGAACTACCTCACCCATTGCACAAGAGGAAGGAAAATCTACCGTGTTGATTTCAAATATGTTAGCATTGGCCTCTCATTTGTGAGATATTGATTTGGGCTGAACGCTAACCACCACAGTTCATGAAAACAAACTTCCCCTTTCCTACGAATGCAATTCTAAAAGAACCAGAGTAACACAAATTAAATCTCTCACAACAATTCCTGTGTGCACACAGACTCATGGTCTGATTCTAGGCAGAAAACGAAATTTGATTGGCAATTTGTAAGCACACTTACTACTGTGGTAGAGCAAGTGATAATTACTCTAACAGTCTGACACATTTTCATTATAGTTTTCAGAAACAGAAAAGAGCACATGTCCAAACAGCTTTTTGAGACCATGAACATGTGTAACCTGGGTGACTGACTACACTCCAGCAAAGGAAATGAGCCTTGGTGATGTTGAATGTATTAGCGTTACTCACTGCTATCTGAAACACCACACAGTTGTGAATACTAAGCATGATAGTACAGGATAAGCAGCTGGGTGTGTGCTAAGAGTCTGCTTCTGCAGACTGTGTATTTTCAGTTACAAGAGACTTGTGCATGGACGCTTCCACAACAGCATAAACATTGGAGTGATGTATGTAAAAGTACATGTGTGGTAAGGGTTAATTGGAGTTTTGTACATGTAGGAACAACCACACCCATTGCATGATTGGAAGTAAAATCTACCATATCAATTTCAAATGTGTTAGCATTTGCCTCCCATTTGTGAGATACTGTTTTATGCTGAATGCAAACCATCACAGTTCAAAAAAACAAGCTGCCCCTTTCCTACGAATGCCATTCTTACAGAACCAGCGCAACACAAATTAAATCTCTGACAACAATTCCTGTGTGCACACAGACTCATGGTTTGATTCTAGGCACAAAACAGTATTCCTCTGTGATACCAGTACACCTTAACTTATAGTGAAGACATACTCCATAATATCTTACAAGTTCAAGACAGTTAAATATCTCCCAAAACAACTTTAAAAGAAGAATCACAATTCTATTATTTATATCAAAATTTACCACATACATCCCCTCTCAAACTCATAACTCACCTTTAAAATTAGTTAGTTGAGAAAGAAATGTGGCACTCAAACAGCAGATTATCAGAGCCAAAATCTCTGAGCTGTACACCTCTCTCCTCTCACCAGAACCAGTAAATGACAATGTTTCCCTCTCTTTTTTCACACATATACATGTTAACTCCAAATCACAGTGCTTCCCACATTTTTTCAAATGGAATCACACATTTCTATTGGTTGCACATCTCAACCCTTTTCCAAATGATCCCTTCCCCCAACATGACTTCTGCCTCCTACCATAGCAACAGGACATGGAACACTGGTGTGAGCAGAGAGGTCAGAAGTTCAGCACACAATGTTTCTAATCCAAAGAGCAAGAGTGCCTGACCTTTCAAACCTAACAGCAAATCCAAATTAATCTTCTGAGGGAACACATTTTTCTGAACCAATACAAAACATGCTTGTAAAAATGTAAACATACAGCCTAGTTTTAACTGTAAAATGGTTTGAATCAGCCAATGAGTTCTTTTTAAAAAAAAAAAAAAGTATGTAAGCCTTCATTTTACAGCTATCTTTCTTTTCATATTTCCGTTCTACTGAAAGACACATTCTGAGTGCATCCAGATCTCCTTGAAAGATGTTCACAGTGTGGATTATAGGTCATAGCTATGTCTTCTGGAGTATACAGAAAGAAGAGGTATTTTCAAAGACCTTGCTTTGCCAAATGTAGACAATAAATGGATTGGTCAGAGAGGGTTAAAGTGGCACCAATTAATGCCCTTGGTGAAATCCTTTCTACATCTCCCACAGCCTAACCTTATTATTGTGCACTGTGGTAGAAATGACCTAGGCACTTTAACTGGGGTAGGTCTGGAAATGCTTGTTAAGGACACCTTTGTGCAATTGATGTCGCTTTTTCCATAAACTACCTTTGTATATTCTAATAAATGCCAAAGGCAAAAGTGGAACTGGTCCAACCAGTTTTGTCCACAGATTGACAAAGCAAGAAAGCACGTCAATAAATCTGTTTCTGCTTTCCTATGGTATGGGTTCTATATACCACAACAACTTGCGTTACAACATGCAAGGCATTTATAGAGGAGACGGTGTACATTTCACAAATGAAGGCAACAGAGTCTTCCTCTTGAACTTTAGACTCTGCATCGGTACTTACTTGTAGGTACCAAAAAAAACACTTCATAAACACAACGGCTCTTTTTAGAGCCACCTAACATCTAAACACTTAAAATTGATTTTTAAACCTTTTTTTTAATGATTTTTTACCGCCGTGCTCGTACCGTACGCGCACAGTGCACGCACCCAGCGATTTTTTTAAAAAAAATAAAATGTATTTTTCACACTTCTGGGTCCTTCTTGGACCCCCTGACAAAGGCTAGGGGGTCTGCAACTCTCTACCTTGCCCCCTTTTCACGTTCTCCACCTTTGTTTTTCAGTGCGAGACACACAAAATGGCAGCCGACACTTCCTGATTTCGACCGACTGGAATGCTTACTGTCATGTAACCACCAATCAGAATTACGCTCGCGCACGGCAGCGTGCGCGTACGGTATGCGTACAGTGCGCGCACGGTGCGCGGCTATAGATGTGTATGTACTTTTAAGTGCAATTTTCTCAGGAACTAATGAACATATTGACTCCAGATATGCAAAAGGCACATCCCTGACCTGAGGACTACCTCTTTGCCAAATTTAAAGTTATTCTGTTCATCCGTTTTGGCTGTGCCTTGGACTAAAGGTCCCTATGGAAAATTGCATGGGAAAAACGCGTTTTGGGACCCCCCTTTTATCTCAGGCCCCGCTTGACGAATCCCCTCGAGACTTACAGGGTACGAGCGGAGCGGACCGCCCCACCTATTTTGAAAATTTTGCGAGGATTCGTCAATCGGCGCCAAAGTTATTCCAAATAGAATGTTGCGGATTTCCTATGGAAACACGGTCCTAACTATAACTATCTACTGGCGACCGCCAGTAGATAATATATATATACACACATATATGTATAAACATTTTTAAATGTACCTAATTAATGATCAATTAAATAATTACTTCTCAACTAAAGATTATTATTTACTATTTTTATAAATATTTAATATTTAGAAATAATTTTGATAACTATTTCCTATTTTAAAAGCATTATTAAATTAATTATTTAATTATTAATATACTTCCCACCCTAAATCTCCAGCAAATCTAGCAGCCTATACCTAAAATAAAACTAAAATAAATAAGTACAGCACAATTTGTCTAGTTGATAATCAATTAAATAATTAATTAAAAAAATCATAATTAATTGTTAACTCTTTATTACTTAAATAACTTCCCATACTATACTCCTAAAGACCCAGCAGCCCACACTGGATATGTAACTAAAATATGTAAGTATTTCCCAATTTACGTAATTAATAATCTATCAAAAATGTATTAACAAATAATATGTATTTGTCAATTAATTATTACTTTACTCCCCCACCCTAAGCTCTAACAAATCTAGCAACCCACCCCTAAAACATAACTAAAATATATGTGTTACATCATTTACATAATTAGTTGTTAATTAAAAAAATATTTCTAAATAAAAAATAATTGGTAATTAATTATTACCTAATTAACTTCCCACATTATAACCTTACAAACCTAGCAACCCATACCTAAAATATCACTAAAATAAATCAGTTTTATGTTGGACAAAATGTGCAGACAATCAAAGCACTGCTATCTCAACAGAAAAGTAGGATATGTTGCAAGGTGATGTCAGCCCCATTGGTGGTACATTTTGTTGAAAGAAAATCATACTGACAATGACATCAGATGGCAAATCATTGAAAAGATAAAAAAACAGCATGTGGACAAGATACCCAGGCTATCCTCAACAGAGCTGAGTGTTGTTGGATCCTCGGCAGTGACAGTATAACACATTGACTCAATACAACAAAGGAATGCAATTCTGTGATAATGATCTGATGTCCTCTTCTTGAATACCGCTTCCCATTCCCTCTTTTTCATTTGTACAGAGACCCTTTTAATGATATGCTGATTGTCGGTGCATTCTATATGTCTTAATGTAGAACTGTAAATTTGGTAAAATGTGTTGTTTTTCAAATATCACATCTGGAACTGATGTAATGGTGTAATGTTGCAACTACTTGATTTCATCATCCTCCACCTGCCCCTTCTTGGTGGGTTACCTTGGTTCCTCTGCCCGTTTTCTTGTTTGACAACTATAAATGCACATTTTCATTTTTTATCTCTTTAGGACATCCCCTTAGTTTTTACCCCTTACCCCTCCATATATTTTTTCACTATCTTTTCAAAATGTTTTATTATTTTTTCAGTATTCAATATTTTGACTACACACACCCATACATTTTTATGGTTCAATTATCCATCAAAATCTTTCAATTTGGTTAAGTATATTTTGGTTCTGACACCCGGGCGGCCATTTTTTGGTAAGCTCTGCTTGTGTGTTCTGTTTTCATCAGTCTCTAGCAGTCTCCCGCTGGCACGGACACTCCGGAATAGCTGAGTCAGAAAGTTATCAGGTATCTGTTCGCTTTGTGGGGCTCTTGGCCGCTACCTCAGTCACATGTTTCCTAATTATTTCTAATGGTATTTTACAGGAGATTAATACTAGATCTAGTTTTCTAAAGCCCTAATTTACACAGGGTTTGGCTCAGTGTTTCAGTCGGTGTACAATCCTGTTTTCTCAGTTGGGACCTCACTTATTATTTTAGTTTTAGTTTTAGCTAAACTGCATACATCTCCTTTCTTTACAGATTATTTTGATTCCTTTGAGAGATGCAAGTAATTTTTTCTTAGGTTTTCTTTTGAAACCTTTCTCCTTGATGAACTAACTCTGTTCCCCCCACCTTTTATGTTTGCAGACATTACTCCTTTGCTCATTTAATTTTCCCTGTCCTGATGATGACCGTTTCATTCTTTTGGGTCAAAACGCAGTTGAGGATTCATACATTAGGAATGGATTGATACCCTGGGAAAACAAATTATTACATTTGCTAAAAAAGTCGAAAATCTATTCCATTGATGTTCTTTTCTTTTATACATGGTGTACCATTTTATTTGTACTCACTATGTGGTCACTTGAGCACTGAGCACTTTATCACTACAATTCTACAATGTGTTTATTTTTTAGCATTGAGTAATGTCAATATTATATGTTTCTTTAAAACCTAATTAGTGGGCACCTTGTTTTGTTCATCTCTTGATCTTGATTTGATAAATTGCTTTCGCTCCTTGAGTGATACTTTGAAAATCATCGTTTTAACATTCCCTCACTTGGAACCCATGTAGAGTATTCATATTATTGTGCGTCAAAAGCACAGTGATGATATCCAGTGTCTCTGTTTTATCTCTGATATCCTTGTCCCTCTTCCTGGGTCTACTTCTAGCCAACAAATCAACATTGGGTTCGCAGAAATATGGAAGTACACATCACTCCTGTTGGATCTTCAGAATGTATAATGACACATTGGCCAGATGTCTAGTTTTGTTATGTTGCTTCTCACAGTGATCGTATATATTAATAAGTATAACATCTATGAGCTTAACCAAACCTTTTGAAATCTAAGAAGGATCTACACACTTTGTTTTTCTTCCTTGAGAAAGGGGGTTGGTGCCCCTTAAAAGATGGGTTTGCTTTTGTATTTCATTGAGGGCAATGCTGAGAGTTCTTGCCACTAGCTCCAAGATGCCTATTTATGGTATATATGTACTTCATAAACCTTTTTAACATGACATAGCGTGACAGAAGTTCTTACTCTACAAAGTTTGCAGCTTAGTTCGGTCAATACCAATCGACCTAAGGTAGACCATGCCATTTCCACAATAAAGGCCTGCATAATAGACCCTCAAGAGTAAAACCACTTTTGGAGTTCCTCAAAGGCCAGTACTACTGTTGAGGCCTGTGCATACTCTGCAAGTTATAGATTCAAATCCCAGCCGGGCTGACTCAGCATTTCATGCTTACAAAGTCAATAAATTAAGAACTATTGAGTAGGGTTAGTGTAATATACCATACATTAGCTAATGCTGTATTAAAAAAACATATCATATAGAAACAATATATTACTATGCATATATGTGCTAATGCCTCATACATTTTGATGTATGTCTCAGGTACCTTGATGATAGTGTAATCGAAAAGATTTGGCTGCAAATCACCACCAAAGTCTTCATCTTTTCAACTGGGAGCCATTTAGGACTAAGTGTGGTGGTGACATTATTAAAAACCAGCGGATATTTTTCCACCATAGCTTAATTCGAGCTAAGATCACAGCTGTTGCTACAGTCACAGTGCTGTCATCCGATATCTTTCTAATGGTCGTAGGTCTTCTTCCCTGCCGAAAATCATTGGCCCTGACCGTCATCTCTGTGTATAGATTGCAAGATCACTTGAACCCGAAAATGCATGTGTACTACTGCGGATTGAAGCTGTCCTTTTGTTTGGAAACATCTTGCTTTGAGTACCTCGCTTCTATCCGCCGTCTTCTGGTCCTAATGTAAATTAAGAGGCTGCTTATCTGGAGACTTCTGTAGTAAACGGGTTCACTGACTCGATGAACTAGACCCACATGAAATGAACAAACTTCACAAGTTATAGCTCCCCACTGAAGTATCCTGCAAAATCAATGTTTAACAAAAATCCATTTAAACATTGACTCTATACTAAGCAGCTAGGGGACGATTACAATCTTGAAATGACAAAAGGCACAGTATTGGAATCAATTCCTCATTTTTTATCCTCAAACCCTTAAGCAGGTGTTGACACAGATTCTTCAGTGTGTTTTCACACATTTTATTTGTGAGTTTACAGTGTGGTTTGACCTCTCTTTTGTAATGAATCTTACAGAGAATTCTCAGTAATTGCATTGTGCATCACACACCACAAGTGAAATGTAAACATCATACCGCTAACCTACTCTATAGCATTGGTGCAACGTGTTAAACAAGGTGTTCCATTCTGCACAGTTCTACTCTGGGACATTTACCTGCAAACATATTTTATACATATTTAATGACAGTGTATATCTACTAAAACATGCTTCCCTGTGCATGTCGATCAAAAAAGGACAACAAAGTGTCCAACTAATTTGTCCTAGAAATGTCATCAGTTTCACTTTTATCCTTTACTACCACGATAAATACAAGTCAGTAAAGCTGATGTGTCTGCATGGGATAATGTGAGGCATCAAAATGTACACAATGGATCAATTCAATAAAGAAGTAAAGTAGTGAATAAAGTAGTAAATCCGCTGGAAAAATGCAACAACAGAATAGTGAAAACTGACATTGGGAATAGCACCAACCACTGGCAACAAACATTTGTAAGCACATAGGTTTTGCCTATGCAAGATCTCTTGCACGCACAAGTCTGTTTTGCTCTCAACTCACTATTTTGTTGCCCAAATGTGTTGCAATTTAAAGAAAGACGCCCATTCAGCTGCTTTCACATTCTGCCCGAATGTGTTAGGTTAATCACAGGATTGCAAATTATATTTTTAACCCCATAACTGCTGGGCCTCCCCCCCCAGTGCTGAGCCCTTTTTTGGCTATTTGGGGTAGTTCGCGATACATAATGTATCCATGCCAAATTTGCGCCCTTTTCTTCCAACATTATGGGGATTCTAAAGGTCCCCAGGGTTTGTGGCTTCCCCTGGAGGGGACTCAAAAATACAGCTAAATTTGCTTTTTTGGGGGGAAATATGGGAATAAAGGGCTACAGATGAAAACGTCTGTTTTTTCCCCTGATAATGGTATCAAAAAAGGGATTTTGGTGCTGAAATCACCATCTTACAAGCAGACTTTTGTCAGAAAACCAAAATGTTTTACACAGTTTTGGCATTTTTCTGGGACATGGCCTATTTCTGCTATTTTTTGTGCTTTCAACCTCCTTCCAGTTAATGGTAGAAATGAGTATGAAAGCAGTAATGGATCCTGGAGAGCTATATATTTTAGAAAAGTAGACAACATTCTGAATTCAGCAAGGGGTAGGTCATTGTGTAGATCCTTCAAGATTTCTTCATAGTATCTAACAGTTAAATATAGGAAAAATTGAAAATTAGTTGAAAAAACAGCCATTTGTGTCAACTTTTTCACCTGTAACTTCTTTTAATCAAGACAGCAGTTTGAAAGCAATATACCGTTACATTTGCTGGACGTTTCTGGTTGTGGTGATATATAGGACTTGTAGGTTCACCAAGAACCCGACAAACCCAAAGCCAATACCTGAGCAGCGTCTTGCAAAGGTTTTTCATTATGTACCGGGTATATAGCAATTCTTTTAGTAAAATGTATACATGGAAAAATCGGTATGAAAGACACCTGTGTATTTCTGAAATGGGAACAAAATGTAGAGTTTAGAAACCGTAGATATTTGCACATTTCCAAAATTGGGAGTACCCATACTAGATTGAGAACTATAGGTAATTTTTCAAAATAACTTCTTTTTTACACATTGTCTTTCATTTGGAAGGCAGAAATCCATTGAAAGTCAATAGGTAAGAACAGTTGTCAATTCTGTGTTACCCTATGTCTCCCGATAAAAATGGTACCTCACTTGTGCCGAAACCTAGCAAACCTATACATTTTTGAACACTAGACATCTAGAGTAGTCCAGGATGGGGTGACTTGACTGGCTCTCACCAGGTTCTGTTACCCAGAATCCCTTGCAGACCTAGAAAATTGTCCAAAAACCCACATTTTCCTCACTTTTCTGTGGTGGAAAGTTCTGGAATCTGTGTGGATCCACAAAATTCCACCCACCCCGCATTCCCCAAAGTCTTCCAAGAAAAATGGTACCTCACTTGTGTGGGTAGGCCTAGTGCCCACAAAAGGAAAAGGCTCAAAACGCAACGTGGACACATCACATTTTCACAGTGAAAACTGACCCTTTTTTTGCAATTGCCTAGCTGTAGATTTTGAACCCTAGCTCTGCCAGCAACAAGGGAAACCTAGCAAACCTATACATTTTTGAAAACTAGACACCCAGAGGAATTCAGGATGGGGTGACTTGACTGGCTCTAGCCAGGTTCTGTTACCCAGAATCCCTTGAAAATCTAGACAATTGTCAAAAAATAACACATTTTCCTCACTTTTCTGTGTTGGAAAGTTCTGGAATCTGCATGGATCCACAAAATTCCACCCACCCCGCGTTTCCCAAAGTCTTCCAAGAAAAATGGTACCTCACTTGTGTGGGTAGACCTCGTGCCCGCAACAGGAAACGGCACAAAACGCAAGGTGGATACACCACATTTGACAGTGGAAAAATCACCCTTTTTTTGAACCCTAGCTCTGCAGGCTCCTAGGGAAACCTATCAAACCTATACATTTTTGAAAACTAGACACCCTGGGGATGCTAGGGAGGTATGGATTGAGTGGATCCCTCAACGTTTTCTTACCCAGAATCCCCTGCGAACCTCAAATTTAACTGAAAAAGATCACTTTTTCACACACATTTGTGTGGCAAAGTTGTGGCATCACCGAGCTGACACAAATTTCCTACCACCCAGCGTTCCCCCGGGTCTTCCAATAAAAATGGTGCCTCACTCGTGTGGGAGGCTGAAGTACCCGGGACAGGCAAGGGCCCGGTGATGCCACAACTTTCCCACACGAAAATGTGTGAAAAAGTGACTTTTTCAGCTAAATTTGAGGTTTGCAGGGGATTCTGGGTAAGAAAACGTTGGGGAATTCACGGAAGCCATACCTCCCTGGATTCCCCAGGGTGTCTAGTTTTCAGAAATGTGTGGGTGGGGTAGGTTTGCCTGGCTGGCCGCCCAAGCACGGGGCCAAAAACCCAGGTGACCCCCTTGAAAAACCAGGTTGTTTTGTGATAGGCAATTTTGATGTCACTTCAATACGTTTTGGGCCCTTGCCTGTCATAGGTACTTGAGCCTCCCACACGAGTGAGGCACCATTTTTATTGGGAGACCTAAGGGAATGCTGGATGGTAGGAAATTTGTGTCAGCCTAGTGATGCCACAACTTTCACACGCAAAAATGTATGGAAACAAATATTTTTTAACTGATTTTGAGCTTTTCAGGGCATGTTGGGTAAAAAAACAGGGAGAGCCATGCAAGTCATTCACCCTTGTTCTTGCCCCTTTGTCTACTACTCAAAAATGTGAAGGTTTGCCTAGGTGACGGCTGAGCTAGGGCACAAAGTTCCTTGCTACTCATATTGAGAAAAAAAATCTTAACAAAGGCCATTACACTGCCACAAATATAAATTTAACACTAATTTGATAAAGCTCATCCACCACTTACACTGGTTGGTTTTAGCACCTCCAGATACGCTGGCTTCAAAGCTCACATACTTATCAAAGTATATAAATATTGAAGCCAAGCCTTCTGAATTGGCACAACTGCCACGTTCTCAAAGCAGATAAAGTTGTTCAGAAGGCCATGATTTCCTGAAGTAGAGGAAGAAATATTCTGCAGCTGCTTGCGCAGTGAATGAGTGGCCCACAGACAGTAGGTATCCATTCACACCAATTTAAAGGTTTACCTATTGGCAGCTCCACCTCAGTCAATTCCCCAGTATTGTGCTTTAGTGTGATACAACATAAAGCATGTAGGAAAACAGAAAGCAGGCTTACTTGGGCACTGCGGACAGGAAACACGAGTCTCCTGCCTCTTTCCCTGCATCAAGCACATTTTATAACGACAACATGGTCGCTCCTTTTTGGGTGTTGTAGGAAATTTATCAGCAAAGTGTCACTCCTGCAGCCTTGCCACGTCCTCCAGAACAAATGAAGTGGAGGCTGCTGCTTCTGTAGCAGTGAGACTTTCAATCATAGACAACTGAAAGTCAAGGAAAGACATCAATCTTCCTGTGGTGGTCTTACGATAAACAACATACGCATTGTATGTTGGCATCTGGATCAGGTGCGTAAACAGTTTCGTATACCAAGTTTGAGTTTTATGACTCGCATTGTATGGCTGAAGAATCTGGTCGTTCTTGTCCACTACGCCCATGTACTTGTTGTAATCAAGTATACAGGTGGGCTTGTGGACTTCAGCCAGCTGACCCCAAACCATGACAGGGGAAGTGCTCTCAGCATGAATTGTAGTGAGCACATACACGTAACGCCTATCTGAGAATTTGACTGCGAGCAGTTCATTTTCAATGCAACGTAGTGCTCTGGGATTTCTAGAGCTTCTTGCAAACAAGCTCCTGTGAGAATCCTTTGCAGCGGCAACAAATTGTACCACAAGCCACGGTGCCAGCTTTGTAGAGTTCACCAAACAGCTCTACTCCTGTATAGAAATTGTCCACATAAAGGGTATAACCTTTGTGAAGAAGTGGATGGATAAGTTCCCATACGATCTTTCCTATGACCCCTAGCGTGGTAGGGCAACCTACAGGGTTAAGAGTTGTGTCCTTCCGTGTCAACACTCTCAAGCTGTACACATAGCCAGTCGAGATCTCACACATCATGTACAGCTTGATGCCATAGCGAGCGCTCTTGCTCAGAATGTACTGCCTAAACAGCAGCCGCTCTTTATACAAGATCAAGGACTCATTAATGGCTATATTCTCTCCAGGAGTATAAACCTCTGGAAACCTAGAAGACAAATGTTCCACGACAGGATGAATTTTGAACAACCTGTCATGGTCTGGATGGTCCCGGGGCATTGCAGCAAAATTGTCATTGAAATGCAGCATGCGCTGAAATAGCAAAAAACGATCTCTGCTCATGTATGGTGCAAAGATGGGGGTTAACCAAACCGTGCGAGTAGACCAATAGGATAGCAAGGTTGGTTTATGCACTACCCTCATTTTAAGCATGAGGCCCAAAAATATCTTCAACTCCCCTAAAGAAGTGGGAGTCTACTTGCGAACTCTAGAATGGAGACCAAGAGTGCCTCCTTGCTCCCTCAGAAATAGTTTGGCACGTAAATTTGTTTGCTGCACAATTTCGTCAAGGAAGTCAACATCCAAAAAGAGATTTGTCGTATCGACTTTACATTCAGTGTCAACAGTGAAAGGCGGAATCTGGGGCTGTACTAAATTGGGAGGCTGCCAAGACAGCACTCTGTCTGTGCTTGCGGCTGCACATGCCTGCACTCTGGGTTGCTCTAACCTGTTACAGGTGTCCTGCTGCATAGACTGTGCTGGCAAAGGGACAGCACAACTGACATCGTCTCCTTCAGAATCGCTGGAAGATGAGTCGTCAGCTGGAACTGCGCCGACTGAAAAATAATCATAGATTTAGATCCATTGTCCTCTCCCTCAGATGCTGTCTCAGTATCTGCTGTCACAGTCTCTGATCCTACCTCAGAGCTGGACTCTAGAACCAGACTTAGGGCCTGGGCACCACTCATCCAACGATATGCTATCTCTGCAAGTGCCTAAAACACTAACCTATGTAGAAGGCAGATAGGTTATTGGTTTTAAAGTGTAGGTGGGTGTGTGCATGAGTGAAGTGTTTAACAGTCAATAATGACGAAGTCACCTTACCTTATTGAAGTGAAATCTGTGCATTCTCGCAAACAACTAAGAAAGAGAGAAAAAGACACAGTATTACTTTACCTTGCCACATACCCATCATTGCAGCCTTTTAGCACTGGTGGAAGCAAGTGCGACCATCATTTTGGCGCCAAGATACCTGCGGGTGATCGTGTGCTTTACAATTGCACACTATGACCTCCTTTGATTCCCTCACTACCATCCTTGCAAACGTGCCCCTCATCTCTCCATAGCCCCTCTCTCACATACATTTCATCTGTTTCAATGTGTTTCTACTGTGTGGCTTTACTAATCCACTTAGCTATCCACGTAATACAGATCTGTTCTTTCCAGCATGCCCTTTCTGGCATCAAAACTGCCACTAGACAAAAGTCAGATATCTCTATCTAGCAGGACACTTTTGTGTGCTCTGCAGCAGTACCACACTTTACTGCCTTTCATGTAACTTCAAAGAGACTCATTATAGTTCTTTCATAGTCTCATATTGTCAGCACTGAAAAATCTCTCTGTAAATATATATATATATATATATTCACTTAAAAAACCATGGGTTTCACACATGTTATAGTTAGCTTGACATTTCACTCGTAAAAAAACAATGAAATTCCTCCGTTATAGTTAGTTCAGGTAAATATAACTCACACGACTGCAATCCACTGCTGATGACGTCAGATATTACATCACTGTATTTAGACACTTATTTACTCATTTATTCTTCCATTAACCTTTACCTATACATATATAACAAATATTTATTTTACAGAAAGACACATATGTCATCAGTGATGTAATATCTGACGTCATCAGCAGTGGATTGCGGTCGCGTGAGTTATAGTTACCTGAACTAAATATAACGGAGGAATTTCATTGGTTTTTTACGAGTGAAATGTCCAGCTAACTATACCATGTGTGAAACCTATGGTTTTGTAAGTGAATTTGCAAGGTTTTTTAAATGCTAATTCCTAACTATAACGTGTGTGAAACCTATGGTTTTTTTAGTGAATTTCAAAGGTTTTTTAAAGGCCAATTCCTAACTATAACGTGTGTGAAACCTATGGTTTTGTTAGTGAATTTCAAAGGTTTTTTAAATGCTAATTTATGTATGTATTATTTTTTTTTTTTTATATTTTTTTTTTGAATTTGGATAAAGTTGAGCAGCATAGTTAATATCTTCTATAAAATTATAAACAGTTTTAAATGAGGTTTTTTTATGGGTTTTTCACCGTGCGCGCACCTCTTGATTTTTTGAAAAAAAAATAAAATGTTTTTTTCCCCCTTCGGGGTCCTTCAGGGACCCCTTAACAAAGGCTAGGGGGTCAGAAACTCTCTACCCTGCCCCCTTTTCACGTTCTTATATATATATTTTTTTAAGGGTTTTGCACCGTGCGCGCATCGTGCGTGCACACTGCGATTTTCTTAAAAAAAATAAAATGTTTTTTTCAATCTTCGGGGTTCTTCTGTGACCCCCTGACAAAGGCTAAGGGGTCAGGAACTCCCTACCCTGCCCCCTTTTCACGTTGTTCTTCACCTTTCCTTTTTAGTGCGACAGACAAAATGGCGGCCGACACTTGATTTCGACCGATTCGAATATTTACTGACATCTAACAACCAATCAGAATTTCGCTCGCGCACGGCACCGTGCACGCACCGTGTGCGCACTGTGGACGCCTATAGATATATATGTACTTTTAAATGCAATTTTCTCAGGAAATACAGAACAGATTGACACCAGACTACCTCTGTGCCAAATTTCAAGAAATTCTGTTCAGCCGTTCTGGCTGTACCTTCGACTAAAGGGCCTATGGGAAAATGCATGGGGAAAACGTGTTTTGGGACCACCTTTTTTCTCAGCCCCCGCTTGATGAATCACCCCGAGACTTTCAGGGTAGGAGCTGAGCGGAGCGCCCCATTAGTTTTTCGCGAGGATTCGTCAACCGGCACCAAAGTTATTAAAAATTGAATTTTGAGATTTTCTATGGAAACACGGTCCTAACTATAACTATCTACTGGCGACCGGCAGTAGATAATATATATATATATATATATATATATATATATATATATATATATATATATATATATATATATTCACAGAAAAAAACATAGGTTTCACACACGTTATAGTTAGGAATTAGCATTTAAAAAACCTTGCAAATTCACAGAAAAAACCATAGGTTTCACACATGTTATAATTAGCAGGACATTTCACTCATAGAAAACCAATGAAATTCCCCCGTTATAGTTAGTTCAGCTAACTATAACTCGCGCGCCCGCAATCCACTGCTGATGACGTCACATATTACATCACTCAAATTACATCCTTAAAAATAGCCTACCTATGTATATAATCATAAATTTACTGTATCCTGCAATATGGAATGTTTCACCTTTTTTAAATAAATGTTTAGATATAGTTGAACATCACAGTTAATATCTTCTACAAACCTTTCATTTATTTTTTTTTTTTTTTAATGGTTTTTTTACCGTACGCGTACCGTAAGCGCTCCGTACGTTATTAGTACGGTACGCGCACGCAATTTGTGTGCTCCGTTTTTCGCATGCGTACGCGACGTACGTACGCATGCGTACATCGTCACCGACGCGTACGCGCTGACGTCCTTTGCGCATGCGCATGCGTGCTGCTTCTGCGTAACCAACGTATGCGGTTACGCGACTGCTTGTAATGCGCATGCGTCGTACGTGCGTGCTCCGTACGTGCATGCGTGCTGTTTACGTTCGCGCATGCGTAGCTGTTACCGAGCGCGTACCGTAAGCTTAGCGAGCGCGTACGGTAGGTCATGTGATCAAGAAAGAACACTTCTCATTGGTTAAAACTTGTTGCATATCCAGAAACTTCCAACACCACACCCATTCCCCTCATTACTGCTTGTAAACCCTTAGGAGAAGGAGCTGATTTACCTTTGAGATACAATGGCAGAGCAGCAGTCCTCTTCTGACAGTGAGCCTAGCAGCAGCATCATCAGACAGAGAAGGAGGAAACAAAAGAATTCTTTTGTGTGGGAATATTTTACTTTTCCAGCTGGGCAGAAAAAGGTGAATGCTCCACTAGTCACCTGCACTCTTTGTGACCGTGTGTTATCTAGAGGGAATCCAAGAAGTATTCCTTTGGAAATTTCTCTATGTTCAGACACATTAGGGATGTACATCCCGGGACTTTTGCTCGACATACTGGAGCAAACTCTCCAGTAAGTCACCAGAGCACACCCTCAGAAGCTCAGCCGAGTACATCATCGGCACCTCAGCTGAGCCCTTCATCTGTGGTGGGAGCATCACCATCTTCTGTTTCTCTGGAAATCAACCCTCGATTTCGGAGGGTACAAATGAGGTTCACCAGGTGTTATGGGCTAATTGCTCATGGGGAGACCAGTGTTTCCCTAATTAACAATAGGATAGGCTAGCACATCTGTGGTTCTTGTTAATGTTCCCATTCTTTCTTTCCTCTGTCCCTGTATTAACCCAACGGTTCTTTTAAGAACCAACCTTACCTCCCAACTTTTTTTTTTTTTTTTTACTTTTTATTTTTTTTCATCCTACAAGGTCCTTGAGGGATACAGAGAGAGGAGAAGTGAAAAAAAGGGAGCATGACAGTAAATGTGTGATAAATACAGAAATTTTACACTTACCTCACCAATAAAATAACTTAATTATCAATAAATGTTTATTTTAATTGCTAGAATTATTTTTTTATTTTTTCCTAATTTTTCTTTTTCAATCTGAAAAAAATGAAAAAAGTATTAATATTTAATAGTATATTTTATAAAACATTATACATATTTTCATATTTAAAAACCAATTTTTTGCCCTTTTTTTGCTGTTTTCAGAATAGATTGCATTTCACTGTAAATCGTGAAACCAAATGCATTCATCACTTAACAGCGGGCACAAAAAAAATAACAATCTGAAAGATTGTTTAAAAAAAAGTCCAGAATCTCTTCTCACTAAAACATACCTTTATAGAAATGTATCATATTCAATAAAAATATCATCTAAGAACAATAACTTTTTTCAATAAATATCGTCTGAAAATTTGGTTGCGTTAGCATAATCACCAAAATAATATCTGTCAAAGAAGTCCACAACCCAATTTCTTACCTTTCCTTTAGGCCAAATGGTAATTTTTAATTTCTTTTTTGATGAAATTTCCAATGATAATCCAATAAAATTGAAAAAAATATTTTTACAGATGTTGCAATTTCTATCGAAAATTTTGGTTTCAGAAAAATTAAATAGGAATTTGCTAAATCAAAAGGCAAACGCTGCTTAAAAACCAATTGAGAATCATTACACAGTGTCCAGCCTTTTTCACATTTAAGATAAACTGTGTAATGTCCAGAAGTTACAGTAGGTCCATCATGGAAAATTATTGCAACTGTAACAAAAGTTTTTCCAGAAATTGATAATTGCTGTCCTATAAACTTCTTTATTAAAGTATTCAATTTTGAACCATCAGCTCTACAACGTTGCATCATTAAAATTACATACTGTCCATATTTCTTTAAAAGTAACGTTGAAAACATGTCAGATTTACATTCACAGCATTCCATACTATGATTGGCATCTTTAACTAATTTACTAAGAGTCACTGATTTACTCTCTGGCATTGTTAAATAGATAAACCTTTCTGAATCAACATTAGACCTGCATGTGTAGAAACAGTTTTCACAAGTATGTTCCCATTTATAAGAGAGACCGAACATATTCTCAACATCTATGCCTTCCTCTTCCAGTACCATAAGGACATACATCAAGAGTTCCTGTGCATCTTGCTGGACATTTTGAGTAAACTGTGTACGTCCTGAACATACATCTAAAAGTTTTCTAATTTCAGTAGCACTTTCTATTTTTGTTTTATCAATACTTAGCTTCTCATAAAGGAGACTCAGCACAGAACAGAATCTTTTTTCTTGATTTACTATTATCTGCTCTTGCAAACTTTCAAGATAAAACACAACATTCAGTACTGCATTAGAGTAGCAGTTGACACCAGAGCTATTTTCAAAATGACAACCAACAACCTCTTCAACATTGTCCTTTTTCTTTTTGCTTGCAACCACATGACTCTCTTTTTGTTTTCTCATCTCTACATCCTCATTACAGATATTATGAAATCTCCTTTTCCGAGAAACAGCACGTTTTTCTAACACAGGATACTGACCTAAATGAGGAGCATAGGTTCTTCTCAATCTATTATATTCCTTTACACAATTTGCATCTGCACTAACTTGTGAGTCATCAAAGTCTATCATGAATAAACCAGATAATGTTTTCACTCGCGACAAAGCAACATATGCCATACCTTCTTTGAACACAGTAGAATCAATATTTACAAAAGCACTATCTACAGTTAATCCTTGAGACTTGTGAATTGTTACAGCATATGCTAGAGAAAACGGGAACTGCTTCCTACGTACATATAAGTCTTTCACAAGCAAAAAACGGACTGAACAACGACTAATCTCTTTAACCTCTTCAATCTGATCAAATTTTATTTTTAAATATTCAATACCATCTTTTTTCTGGTACTTCACAAAACCAACTACTTTACCCATAGCTCCATTCACTAAACCTTTTTCAACATCCAAATTTCTCCTTAAAAAAACTCGACAGTTCATGCAAAGATCTAGATTTTTTTCTAATTCAGCTGTTTTCGAAATGTTCTTCTCTAGAGAATCCAATTTATTTTGCAGTTCGCCTGTTAATGTAATAGTAATTCCTTCCTGCTGAATTTTGTCCACTGCTTCCATTTTCTTAATCTCTTCCTTTTCCAATTTCAAAAGTTCCTCATTGAATATCGAGCATTCACGTGGTGTTGGCATTAAGCAGATTACAGTATTAATTTCTGCAATGTTCTTGTATATTTTCTCTACAACTATTTCTTCCTTTGGAAATAAATTATGTAGCAACCGACTCTCTAATGCTTTTCTGCCAACTTCTGTGAGTAGTCCAATTCTGATATCTTTCAGAATACTTGCATAGTCTTCATCATTTGCTTGCCTCATATTGGTAGTAAGTTCTTTGTACTCAAAGAACGACCAAATATTCGCATTACCAATGCTTCCTAATGACTTCCTCGTGTCTTCATGTGTCACAGTATTAAACACTGGTTGTCCTTTAACTGGAGTGAGCTGTAGAAGATCCCCAAAAACTATGACATGTTTTCCACCAAATAACACGTCATAGTCTCTCCTTAAAATTTGCTGCATTCTTAAATGCACAAAGGCAAGTATTAAGTTTGATACCATGCTTACCTCATCAATAATGACAACTTGCATCTTCTTCAACACTCTTGAAACTTCGAAGCATGCTTCTCCAGTAAGCTTGTGATATTCTATTTTGTTCTCATGCTCCACTAGTAACATTAGCAAGCGATGTAAGGTAATTCCTTTTATGTTATATGCTGCTAACCCAGTTGGAGCAGTTACAACACAAGACAAAGTTGAATCTGTTTTTTGCTGTAGGTAGCTTCTGATGACTTTAATTAAGAAACTTTTTCCAGTTCCAGCTTGTCCACTCACATACATACTGATTGGTTCAAATGATGTGCATGTGCACTCTTTATTTTCATGTAGTAATCCGTGATCAATTTTTTCCTGACTTCTTCATAAATTTGTTGTTGTTCCTCATTCAGTTGTTGTTCCAAATTTGGTAAGTCTATTAAATCTTCCTGAGCTTGATTCATAGCCGTTTCCACTTCAGTCATGGCTATTGCAGCTTCATTTTCTATGATTGGTTTTCCTAGGGGATCTTGACTGAGCGTTCCTGAACTTTGGCTGTCTTGAGAACTGTCTCTAGCTACTTCAGCTGCAATTGTAGCTTCCTGTTCAATTTCTTCATTTAACATTTGCACGTAATTTGTGAAAGTACAGCATTCAATCGTATCTTTACATGCATTAAATGAATCTTCATAGCTTGCAAATTCTCCAAGTAGTTCGTCCTCTGTACACCATGGTTTAAACAGCTGTAAAAGTGCCAAGTAGTAAAATTCCTTTTTGTCAGTAGTGTCGCAACTCAGCTTCCTATGATTAATCAAACTTCCTTTTGTTTGCTTCACCAAACATCCTTCCTCACCAATGACTTTATATTTTCCATTGTTGATGTCTTCTGTGGCTTTCCATGAAAAAATGTAGTTCTGCAGCACTTCATAGAGACACATGTTCTCAAGATGACGACTTCTTTTTGGGTAATACGTGTCCAACATATTTGTTTTCAAAATATCTGTACTTTCCGGGTCGTTCTCGGCCAAATATTCAATTTCTCCAACAGATTTGAGTACCCGATTTCGCATTGCTGCAAGGCCTAAACTTACCCAAATTCTTCTTCTGGATTTCGAGTAAAGACTTGCAGATAATAACCTATCTGAGCATTCATGCGATCCAATTTCTCGATGCGATAACATCTTTAAACTGAAACTGTATAGCTTCTTACTGACAGTCTTCTCGTGAGAAATCTCTTCCCACATTTCCTTCAATTCCATTTTCTCAGATTTAGTGATGTACATTATGACATACCGAGCAACAGCAATCGAATTGTCTGCCACATATTGAATATCCATGTTAGCATTTCACATGGATAAAATGACTGGGTTGTAGTCATTTATATATTTTGACTCTTCTTTTCTTCTTAGGTTGTACATATTTTTTGGAGATTTTCTTGTAATAGTATGTCGCACAGCTGACATAAAACTGTTTACTCTTCCTTTTGAAAGAACAGGTCGTGGAAATCCAAATCGACATTTTGTGTAGAATTTATCTTTGCTCTTGTACTTCCGCCGACAGTATTTTCCACACCGATGACTTTGGAAACGTAAAACTTGCTCTTTTAACTTTTTCTCTTCTGTGCTTTTAGGTATAGCACATGTTGCGTATTCTTCAATGAAAGATAAAACTGCTTCATCAGCATCTGTTCCAAATGTTGGGGCATCCTTGATCCACAACAGCATATGAATATGAGGAGCACCTCTTTCTTGGTACTCTTTTCTCCAAAAGAAATCCACAACTTCTCCAAGAGGTGGATTTTTTTAATTGCAGATGAAGGACATCATAGCCTCAAATCTATGATTGAAATATCTGCAAACATTAACCGGATCCAATGAGCACAGTTCTCTTGCTGTCTTGTATTCGATGTTTTTAATGTTTGAATTGGCCTCTCGAAGAAAATCCAGTAAATCATCCCAAGCGTACTCTGCACAGCTTACGGTAAGGAACCACGTAGGAGTTCCTAAATTCCGTAACATACATTTCAATTCTCCATGGCGTCGGTACCAATATTCATTGGTCCCACGCTGACAAGCCATCAGATTGATCAATTGTGATTCCAAATGATCATCTCGCTGCTGCACTTTGTTCATGAAATCCTTAGCAGACACATTATGTATATGTACTCCACTTTTTAAAATGTGATTTACTGCATAAGATAGTGCAGACAAGTCGCTTTCAAATAACAGATGGAACAAATAAGGAATACTTTGACGAAATCTTGGATCTTCTGCATATAATCTTGAAGTCCGATACTCAGAAGCAGGAATCTGTACTGGGCGTTCATCGTATCGTCCACCTTCTCCTGTAGGAAACAGCTGGGGAAAACATAGAGCTTCCAAGCTCTCCTCCCATACACTCACGGGAGTTCCTTTGGCTTTTTTCATCTGAAACAGATCAATAGTGTTAGCCATAACTTCTTTTGAATGAAGAGGATGTATGCTAAAATGTTCGTAAATTTCTTCTTCTTTTGACTTGTCCACTTTTTCAATTTGCCCAGTTGGTGTTTCTGTGTCTCCTAGTAAATCTTCTTCATGTTCCTCTATATAAATTGATTCATACCATTTATTATTCCTTTTCAAATATAAATTTGCTCTTTGTACTTTCCGTACATCTACCAGCTCCTGCCAAATCTTCTTATTCTTTGTAGGTACACCATTAACCAGTATAACTAATGGTTCAGTTTCGAAAGTATCTGCATCAATAGTTTCCATATTTTTTTTCAAATCCAATGGCAAATAGACAACTCTTCCTTTTAAGCCTCTTTGTAAATCTGAAGGAGGTAATTTACCGGTTTTGGGCTCCATACGCACTATAGCCTGGAACGGATGAACACATTGAATGAGTATAGACTCATATGTATTTAAATCAGAAAGTTCAGCAGGAATAGCAACCAATTCTAAATTATTAAGTACAGCTCTCGCTGGCATTCTATTTTCTTCTAACTTGTTATAACAGTATTTACAAATACGCTGATCTTCTCCCAATTCAAAACAATTTTCCAGAAATATATATGTTGCAAAATCCTTCCACTTATAATTATCTTCTTCTTCACTTTTTTTGTAGAGATCAACATTCCTTGTTTGAATTTTATAATGGCTTCTCCGGCAACAAATACAAGTAATATTTGGTCTTTCATTAGAGATGATAGCAAATTGTGTCATTTGATCTTCAAATTTCTTACTTACAGAGGGTTCTACATTCTCTTCCACATTTTCCTCAATAACTGTGTCATTACCTGCACTTTCTTGTTCCGGACCAAAGTAACAAAACTGAATTTCATCAGTAACCTTCTCAACATCTGATACAGTTCCACGGAACAGAGCCCTATTTAACTCATTTAATTTTAGTGCTGGACTTTTAGCAGAATACAATCTTCTCACAAATGTTCTTATTTCAGTATGATGTACTGCCAGCATCCTAAAATGGTGAAAAACACTTTGACAAACTTTCCTAGAAAGACAAGCCAGAGAATGTCCTTGCAAACCAGTATTCTCTCTTACTCTGTATGGATCTAGTCTTTGTAGCACCTTAATCTTCTGTTTTACACTTTTTTTACTATATTCTCTCGTAATTTATCAATAGATTCTTGTTGCACAGTACAAATACTACTACAATTCCAAGTATACACTAGGGCTTTAGGACGTCTCCCCAGAACCTCAGCCGCCATCACTTCTTCCTCATTTCTTGGAACCTTTTTCTCCTTCTCCATTATACAACCATTTTTCACTTCATAAGCATGACCACTGGTGTCAACTGCATGCAGCAAACTATAACTTTGAAGATAACTCTCTTCATTAAAATATGGTTCAGTACTTGAACTATGCATCCATTCTCCTAAAAACACTTTACAAAAGTTATTTCTTTTCAATACTCTTTTTGTTTTGCTTTGTGACTACATTACATTGACCATTTTATCTAATGTACGCATCCTGTTCAAAATTAAAATGAATAGTTTTCTTTTTAATTCTAATGCCTTAGCTACAATGACTTCAATGTCTTTTTTTCTCTTAAAATGTTTTGCTTTTTTCTTATATTTTTTCACATCCTTTAGCAAATTGGACATCACTCTTCTCTGAAACATTTTTCTACGGATCTCTTTAAATGCTGTTTTTCTTTTCAAGTCAATCTACATTAGCATTTAGTAAATTCTCACTTTTGTCCTGTTGTTTTATACTTGAAACCGTTTTTCTAGTGGGGACATTTTTTACATTTTTCCTTTTTTTGAAGATATTTTTAAAGAATTCCTTTGTGTGCTTACCAGAAGACTTTTTCTTTTTTGCAACATGAGCATCTTCAACTAATTTAGGTCCTCCAGTTGTCTTCAAATATACATGTTTTTTCTGATCTTTCCTCTTTCTTGATTTTATAGGCATCTTAAATTTGTTTCACTGCTCTGCAGCAATACCTGAAAAAAACAAAAAAAAATACCTTTATGCAATTTAAATATATTACTATATTTTGTATTAGCTTTTCAAACAATATAATACTGTGTACCCCTTTCCTACAAATGAAAAACAAAATAAAACCAATACGAATTAAATCTCTGACAACAATTCCTGTGTGCTCACAGACTCATGGTGTGATTTTAGGCAGAAAACAAAATTTGATTGCCAGTTTGTTTAGTGTAAAGGGTCGTGCTGGGGGTAAATTTAGGGTTTACGGTAGCGCAGTGATATTTTGGTAGTGTTTGGGAGTTTGTGCTGGAGTTGTGTTTCACAGTCGAGGGTAGTGCAGTGGTGTTTGTGTAGTGTAGGGAATTGTGCTGAAGGTAGTGTTTTAGGGTTTAGGGTTGTGCAGTGGTGTTTGTGTAGTGTATGGGGTCTTGCTGGGGATAGTGTTTTAGGGTTTATGGTAGAGCAGTGGTGTTTGGGTAGTGTATGGGGTCGTGCTGGGGATAGTGTTTTAGAAATTATGGTAGCACAGTTTTGTTTGAGTAGTGTAGAGTGTCGTGCTTGTGGTAATGTTTTAGGGTTAGGGTACCGCAGTGATGTTCGGGTAGTGTAAGGTGTTGTGGTAGGGTAGTGTTTTAGGGTTTAAGGTAGCCCACTTGTGTTTGTGTAGTGTAGGAGCTTCTGATGGGGGTCGTGTTTTAGAGCTTAGGGTAGTGCAGTGGTGTTTGTGTAGTATAGGGGGTCGTGTTTTATGGTTAAGGGTACAACAGTGGTGTTTCTGGAGTGTAGGGGGTCATGTTTTAGGGTAGGTCAGTGGTGTTTGGGCAGTGTACGGGGGCATGCTAGGGGTAGATTTAGGGTTTAGGGTAGTGCAGTGGTGTTTTTGGAGTATAGGGGTCGTGCTAATATTTTTGGGTTTATGGTAGTGCAGTGGTGTTTGTGTAGTATAGAGGGTCATGCTGGAGGTAGTGTTTTAGGGTTTAGGGTAGTGCAGTGGTGTTTGTGTAGTGTAGGGGGTCGTGCTGGGGTAGTGTTTTATGACAGTGCAGTGGTGTTTGTGTAGTGTAAGAGTTGTGCAGGGGGTAGTGTATAAGGGTTTAGAGCAGTGCAGTGCTGTTTGTTTAGTGTAAGGGGCCATGCTGGAGGTAAATGTAGGGTTTAGGGTAGTGCAGTGGTGTTTGGGTAGTGTAGGGGGTCATGCTGGGGGTAGATTTAGGGTTTAGGCCAGTGCAGTGGTGTTTGTTTAGTGTAAGGGGTCGTGCTGGGGGTACATTTAGGGTTTACGGTACTGCAGTGTTATTTTGGTAGTGTTTGGGAGTTTGTGCTGGGGTTGTGTTTCACGGTCGAGGGTAGTGCAGTGGTATTTGTGTAGTATAGGGAATCGTGCTGAGGGTAGTGTTTTAGGGTTTAGGATAGTGCAGGGGTGTCTGAGTAGTGTATGGGGTCATGCTGGGGATAGTGTTTTAGGGTTTATGGTAGAGCAATGGTGTTTGGGTAGTGTATGGGGTCGTGCTGGGGATAGTGTTTTTGGGTTTGTGGTAGCGCAGTGCTGTTTGGGTAGTGTAGAGTGTCATACTTGGGGTAATGTTTTTGGGTTAGGGTACTGCAGTGATGTTCAGGTAGTGTAAGATGTTGTGGTAGGGTAGTGTTTTAGGGTTTAAGTAGCCCACTTGTGTTTGTGTAGTGTAGGAGCTTCTGATGGGGGTCGTGTTTAAGGGCTTAGGGTAGTGTAGTGGTGTTTGTGTAGTATAGGGGGTCGTGTTTTATGGTTAAGGGTTCGGCAGTGGTGTTTGTGGAGTGTAGGGGGTCATGTTTTAGGGTAGATCAGTGGTGTTTGGGCAGTGTAGGGGGGCATGCTAGGGCTAGATTTAGGGTTTAGGGTAGTGCAGTGGTGTTTGGGTAGTGTAGGGGGTCATGCTGGGGTAGCCTTTTAGGTTTTACGGTAGTGCAGTGGTGTTTGTATAGTATATGGGGTCCTGGTGGGGTAGTATTTTAGTGTTTAAGGTAGCCCACTTGTGTGTGGGTAGTATAGGGTGTTGTGCTGGGAGTAGATTTAGGGTTTAGGATAGCGCAGTGGTGTTTGAGTAGTGTAGGGGGTCATGCTGGGGGGTAGATTTAGGGTTTAGGATAGCGCAGGGGTGTTTGTGTAGTGTATGGGGTCGTGCTGGGGATAGTGTTTTAGAGTTTAGGGTAGTGTAGTAGTGTTTGTGTAGTGTATGGGGTCGTGCTGGGGATAGTGTTTTAGGGTTTAGGGTAGTGCAGTAATGTTTGTGTAGCATAGAGGTTTGTGCTGGGGCAGTGTTTAAAGTTTAGGTTAGTGCAGTGGTGTTTGTGTAGTGTACAGGGTCCTGTTTTAGGGTTTAGGGTAGTGCAGTGGTGTTTTTGTAGTATAGGTGGTCGTGCTAATATTTTAGGGTTTATGGTAGTGCAGTGGTGTTTGTGTAGTATAAGGGGTCATGCTGGGGGTAGTGTTTTAGGGTTTAGGGTAGTGCAGTGGTGTTTGTGTAGTGTAGGGGGTTGTGCTAGGGGCAGTTTTTTAGGGTTTAGTGTAGTGCAGTGGTGTTTGGGTAATGTATTGGGTCGTGCTGGGGATAGATTTAGGCTTAATGGTGCTGCAGTGGTGTTTGTGTAGTGTAGGAGATCGTGCTGGGGTAGTGTTTTAGGGTTTAGTGTAGTGCAGTGGTGTTTGGGTAGTGTAGGGGGTGGTGCTGGAGATAGATTTAGGCTTAATGGTATTGCAGTGGTGTTTGTGTAGTGTAGGGGGTCGTGCTGGGGGTAGTGTTTTAGGGTTTAGGGTAGTGCAGTGGTGTTTGTGTAGTGTAGGGGGTTGTGCTAGGGGCAGTTTTTTAGGGTTTAGTGTAGTGCAGGGGTGTTTGTGTAGTGTATGGGGTCGTGCTGGGGATAGTGTTTTAGGGTTTATGGTAGAGCAGTGGTGTTTGGGTAGTGTATGGGGTCGTGCTGGGGATAGTGTTTTTGGGTTTGTGGTAGCGCAGTGCTGTTTGGGTAGTGTAGAGTGTCATGCTTGGGGTAATGTTTTTGGGTTAGGGTACCACAGTGATGTTCGGGTCATGTAAGGTGTTGTGGTAGGGTAGTGTTTTAGGGTTTAAGGTAGCCCACTTGTGTTTGTGTAGTGTAGGAGCTTCTGATGGGGGTCGTGTTTTAGGGCTTAAGGTAGTGCAGTGGTGTTTGTGTAGTATAGGGGGTCATGTTTTATGGTTAAGGGTACTGCAGTGGTATTTGTGGAGTGTAGGGGGTCATTTTTTAGGGTAGGTCAGTGGTGTTTGGGCAGTGTAGGGGGGCCTGCTAGGGGTAGATTTAGGGTTTTGGGTAGTGCAGTGGTGTTTGGGTAGTGTAGGGGGTCGTGCTGGGGTAGCGTTTTAGGTTTTACGGTAGTGCAGTGGTGTTTGTATAGTATATGGGGTCCTGGTGGGGTAGTATTTTAGTGTTTAAGGTGGCCCACTTGTGTGTGGGCAGTATAGGGTGTTGTGCTGGGGGTAGGTTTAGGGTTTAGGATAGCGCAGTGGTATTTCAGTAGTGTAGGGGGTCATGCTGGGGGGTGGGTTTAGGGTTTAGGCTAGTGCAGGGGTGTTTGTGTAGTGTATGGGGTCGTGCTGGGAATAGTGTTTTAGGGTTTAGGGTAGTGTAGTAGTGTTTGTGTAGTGTATGGGGTCATGCTGGGGATAGTGTTTTAGGGTTTAGGGTAGTGTGGTGATGTTTAGGTAGCATAGGGAGTTGTGTTGGGGTACTATATTAGGGTTTAGGGTAGTGCAGTAATGTTTGTGTAGCATAGAGGTTTGTGCTGGGGTCAGTTTTTTAGAGTTTAGGTTAGTGCAGTGGTGTTTGTGTAGTGTACAGGGTCCTGCTTTAGGGTTTAGGGTAGTGCAGTGGTGTTTTTGTAGTATAGGGGGTCGTGCTAATACTGTAGGGTTTATGGTAGTGCAGTGGTGTTTGTGTAGTATAAGGGGTCATGCTGGGAGTAGTGTTTTAGGGTTTAGGGTAGTGCAGTGGTGTTTATGTAGTGTAGGGGGTTGTGCTAGGGGCAGTTTTTTAGGGTTTAGTGTAGTACAGTAGTGTTTGGGTAGTATAGGGGGTCGTGCTGGGGATAGATTTAGGCTTAATGGTATTGCAGTGGTGTTTGTGTAGTATAGGAGGTCGTGCTGGGGTAGTGTTTTAGGGTTTAGTGTAGTGCAGTAGTGTTTGGGTAGTGTAAGGGGTGGTGCTGGAGATAGATTTAGGCATAATGGTATTGCAGTGGTGTTTGTGTAGTGTAGGGGATCGTGCTGGGGGTAGTGTTTTAGGGTTTAGGGTAGTGTAGTGGTGTTTGTGTAGTGTAGGGGGTTGTGCTAGGGGCAGTTTTTTAGGGTTTAGTGTAGTGCAGGGGTGTTTGTGTAGTGTATGGGGTCGTGCTGGGGATAGTGTTTTAGGGTTTATGGTAGAACAGTAGTGTTTGGGTAGTAGTGTATGGGGTCATGCTGGGGATGGTGTTTTTGGGTTTGTGGTAGCGCAGTGCTGTTTGGGTAGTGTAGAGTGTCATGCTTGGGGTAATGTTTTTCGGTTAGGGTACCGCAGTGATGTTCGGGTAGTGTAAGGTGTCGTGGTAGGGTAGTGTTTTAGGGTTTAAGGTAGCCCACTTGTGTTTGTGTAGTGTAGGAGCTTCTGATGGGGGTCGTGTTTTAGGGCTTAGGGTACTGCAGTGGTGTTTGTGTAGTATAGAGGGTCGTGTTTTATGGTTAAGGGTACTGCAGTGGTGTTTGTGGAGTGTAGGGGGTCATGTTTTAGGGTAGGTTAGTGGCGTTTGGGCAGTGTAGGGGGGCATGCTAGGGGTACATTTAGGGTTTTGGGTAGTGCAGTGGTGTTTGGGTAGTGTAGGGGGTGGTGCTGGGGTAGCGTTTTAGGTTTTACGGTAGTGCAGTGGTGTTTGTATAGTATATGGGGTCCTGGTGGGGTAGTATTTTAGTGTTTAAGGTAGCCCACTTGTGTGTGGGTAGTATAGGGCGTTGTGCTGGGGGTAGATTTAGGGTTTAGGATAGCGCAGTGGTGTTTCAGTAGTGTAGGGGGTCATGCTGGGGGGTAGATTTAGGGTTTAGGCTAGTGCAGGGGTGTTTGTGTAGTGTATGGGGTCGTGCTGGGGATAGTGTTTTAAGGTTGAGGGTAGTGTAGTAGTGTTTGTGTAGTGTATGGGGTCGTGCTGGGGATAGTGTTTTAGGGTTTAGGGTAGTGCGGTGATGTTTGGGTAGCATAGGGGGTCGTGTTGGGATACTATTTTAGGGTTTAGGGTAGTGCAGTAATGTTTGTGTAGCATAGAGGTTTGTGCTGAGGGCAGTGTTTTAGAGTTTAGGTTAGTGCAGTGGTGTTTGTGTAGTGTACAGGGTCCTGTTTTAGGGTTTAGGATAGTGCAGTGGTGTTTTTGTAGTGTAGGGGGTCGTGCTAATATTTTAGGGTTTATGGTAGTGCAGTGGTGTTTGTGTAGTATAGAGGGTCATGCTGGGGGTAGTGTTTTAGGGTTTAGGGTAGTGCAGTGGTGTTTGTGTAGTGTACGGGGTTGTGCTAGGGGCAGTTTTTTAGGGTTTAGTGTAGTGCAGTGGTGTTTGGGTAGTGTAGGGGGTCGTGCTGGGGATAGATTTAGGCTTAATGGTATTGCAGTGGTGTTTGTGTAGTGTAGGAGGTCGTGCTGGGGTAGTGTTTTAGGGTTTAGTGTAGTGCAGTGGTGTTTGGGTAGTGTAGGGGGTGGTGCTTGAGATAGATTTAGGCTTAATGGTATTGCAGTGGTGTTTGTGTAGTGTACGGGGGTCGTGCTGGGGTAGTGTTTTATGATAGTGCAGTGGTGTTTGTGTAGTGTAAGAGTTGTGCAGGGGGTGGTGTATAAGGGTTTAGAGCAGTGCAGTGGTGTTTGTTTAGTGTAAGGGGCCGTACTGGGGGTAAATGTAGGGTTTAGGGTAGTGCAGTGGTGTTTGGGTAGTGTAGGGGGTCATGCTGGGGGTAGATTTAGGGTTTAGGCCAGTGCAGTGGTGTTTGTTTAGTGTAAGGGGCTGTGCTGGGAGTAAATTTAGGGTTTACGGTACTGCAGTGGTATTTTGGTAGTGTTTGGGAGTTTGTGCTGGGGTTGTGTTTCACGGTCGAGGGTAGTGCAGTGGTGTTTGTGTAGTGTAGGGAATCGTGCTGAGAGTAGTGTTTTAGGGTTTAGGATAGTGCAGGGGTGTCTGAGTAGTGTATGGGGTCGTGCTGGGGATAGTGTTTTAGGGTTTATGGTAGAGCAGTGGTGTTTGGGTAGTGTATGGGGTCGTGCTGGGGATAGTGTTTTTGGGTTTGTGGTAGCGCAGTGCTGTTTGGGTAGTGTAGAGTGTCATGCTTGTGGTAATGTTTTAGGGTTAGGGTACCGCAGAGATGTTCGGGTAGTGTAAGGTGTTGTGGTAGGATAGTGTTTTAGGGTTTAAGGTAGCCTACTTACAACAATTCCAGTGTGCTCACAGAGTCATGGTGTGATTCTAGGCAGAAAACAAAATTTGATTGCCAATTTGAAAGCACACTTACTACTGTGGTAGAGCAAGTGATAAGTACTCTAACACTCTGACACAATTTCATTACAGTTTTCAAAAGCACAATATAGCACATGTCAAAACAGCTTTTTGAGACCATGAACATGTGTAACCTGGGTGACTGACTACACTCCAGCAAAAGAAATGAGCCTTGGTGACGTTGAATGTATTAGCGTTACTCTTTCTTATCTAAAACACCACACAGTGCTAATTACTAAGCATGACTGTACAGGAGAAACAGCTAGCTCTCTGGTAAGAGTGTGGTTCTGGAGACTGTCAACTGTCAGGTGCAAGAGAGATCTGCATGGACGCTTACATAACTGCATACACACTGGAGACATGTATGCAACACTGCATGTGTGTTAAGGGTTAATAGGAGTTTTTAACATATACCAACTACATGACCTATTGCACGAATGGAAGGAAAATCTACCATGTTGATTTCAAATATGTTACCATTTACCTCTCATTCATAATATAGTGCTTTCTGCTGAATGCTAACCATCACAGTTCAAGAAAAAAAGCTTCCCCTTTTCTACCAATGCAATTCTAAAAGAACCAGAGTAACACAAATTAAATCTCTGACAACACTTCCTGTGTGCACACAGACTCATGATGTGATTCTAGGCAGAAAACGGAATTTGTTTGCCAATTTGAAAGCACACTTACTACTGTGGTAGAGCAAGTGATAAGTACTCTAACAGTCTGACACAATTTCATTACAGTTTTCAAAAGCACAATATAGCACATGTCAAAACAGCTTTTTGAGACCATGAACACGTGTAACCTGGGTGACTGACTACACTCCAGCAAAGGAAATGAGCCTTGGTGATGTTGAATGTATTAGCGTTACTCTTTCTTATCTAAAACATCACACAGTTCTAATTACTATGCATGACTGTACAGGAGAAACAGCTAGCTCTCTGGTAAGTCTGTGGTTCTCGAGATTGTCTACTGTCAGGTGCAAGAGAGATCTGCATGGACGCTTGCATAACTACATACACACTGGAGACATGTATCCAACACTGCATGTGTGTTAAGGGTTAATAGGAGTTTTTAACATATACCAACTACATGACCTATTGCACGAATGGAAGGAAAATCTACCATGTTGATTTCAAATATGTTAGTATTTACCTCTCATTCATAATATAGTGCTTTCTGCTGAATGCTAACCATCACAGTTCAAGAAAAAAAGCTTCCCCTTTCCTACCAATGCAATTCTAAAAGAACCAGAGTAACGCGAAATAAATCTCTGACAACAATTCTTGTGTGCTCACAGAGTCATGGTGTGATTCTAGGCAGAAAACGAAATTTGATTGCCAATTTGAAAGCACACTTACTACTGTGGTAGAGCAAGTGATAATTACTCTAACAGTCTGACACATTTTCATTATAGTTTTCAGAAACAGAAAAGAGCACATGTCCAAACAGCTTTTTGAGACCATGAACATGTGTAACCTGGGTGACTGACTACACTCCAGCAAAGGAAATGAGCCTTGGTGATGTTGAATGTATTCGCGTTACTCACTGCTATCTGAAACACCACACAGTGCTGAATAGTAAGCATGACTGTACAGGAGAAACAGCTTGCTCTCTGCTAAGAGTGTGCTTCTGGAGACTGGCTACTGTCAGGTGCAAGAGAGATCTGCATAAACGCTTGCACAACTGCATAAACACTGGACACATGTATGTAGGACTACATGTGTGGTAAGAGTTAATAGGTGTTTTGAACATGTAGGAACTACCTCACCCATTGCACAAGAGGAAGGAAAATCTACCATGTTGATTTCAAATATGTTAGTATTTACCTCTCATTCATAATATAGTGCTTTCTGCTGAATGCTAACCATCACAGTTCAAGAAAAAAAGCTTCCCCTTTCCTACCAATGCAATTCTAAAAGAACCAGAGTAACGCGAAATAAATCTCTGACAACAATTCCTGTGTGCTCACAGAGTCATGGTGTGATTCTAGGCAGAAAACGAAATTTGATTGCCAATTTGAAAGAACACTTACTATTGTTTTTTTTGCAAGTGATAAGTACTCTAACAGTCTGACACATTTTCATTACAGTTTTCAGAAACAGAAACGAGCACATGTCCAAACAGCTTTTTGACACCATAAACATGTGTAACCTGGGTGACTGACTACACTCCAGCAATGGAAATCAGCCTTAGTGATGTTGAATGTATTTGCGTTACTCACTGCTACCTGAAACACCACTCGGTTTTGAATACTAAGCATGATGCTACAGGATAAACAGCTGGGTGTGTGCTAAGAGTCTGCTTCTGCAGACTGTGTATTTTCAGTTTCAAGATACATATGCATGGATGCATCCATAACAGCATAAACATGGTAGTAATGTATGTAAAAGTACATGTGTGGCAAGGGTTAATTGGAGTTTTGTATATCTAGGACCAAGCTCACCCATTTCATGATTAGAAGCAAAATCTACTATATCGATTTCAAATGTGTTAGCATTTGCCTCCCACTTGTGTGTTACTGATTTATGCTGAATGGAAACCATCACATTTCCCCAAAAAAAGCTGTCCCTTTCCTACAAATGCCATTCTTACAGAACCAGGCCAACACAAATAAAATCTCTGACAACAATTAAAACATCCCCTTTCCTACCAATGCAATTCTTAAAGACACAGAGAAACACAAAATAAATCTCTGACTACAATTCCTTTGTGCACACAGACTCATCGTTTGATTCTAGGCACAAAACAGTATTCCTCAGTGAAACCAGTACACCTTAACTTATGGTGAAAACCTACTCCATAATATTTTACCAGTTCAAGACAGTTAAATATCTCCCAAAACACAAAATGTAAAACACAACTTTAAAAGAAGAATCACAATTCTATTATTTATATCAAACTTCACCACATACATCGTCTCTCAAACTCATAACTCACCTTTTAAATTAGTTAGTTCAGAAAGAAATGTGGCACTCAAACAGCAGATTATCAGAGCCAGAATCTCAGAGCTGTACACCTCTCTCCTCTCACCAGAACCAGTAAATGGCAATGTTTCCCTGTCTTTTTCCACACATATACATGTTAACTCCAAATCACAATGCTTCCCACATTTTTTCAAATGAAATCACACATTTCTATTGGTTGAAAATGTCAACCCTTTTCCAAATGAACCCTTCTCCCAACATGACTCCTACCTACTAGCATAGCAACAGGTCATGGAACACTGGTGTGAGCAGAGAGGTCAGAAGTTCAGCACACAATGTTTCGAATCCAAAGAGCAAGAGTGCTTGACCTGTCAAACCTCACAGCAAATCCAAAGTAATGTTCAGTGGTAACACATTTTTCCAAACCAATACAAAACATGCTTGTAAAAATGTAAACATACAGCCTAGTTTTAACTGTAAAATGGTTTGAATCAGCCAATGAGTTCTTTTTGTTAAAAAAAAATATGTATGCCTCCATTTTTCAACTGTCTTTCATTTCATATTGCCATTCTGCTGAAAGACACCTCCTGAGTGCATCCAGATCTCCTTGGAAGATGTTCACAGTGTGGATTGTAGGTCACAGCTATGTCTTCTGGAGTGAAAAGTATGCAGAAAAAAGAGGTATGGTAAGAGACCTTGCTTTGCCAAATGTAGACATTAAATGGATTGGTCAGAGAGGGTTAAAGTGGCACCAATTAATGCCCTTGGTGAAATCTTTTCTACATCTCCAACAGCCTAACCTTATTATTGTGCACTGTGGTGGAAATGACCTAGGCACTTTAACTGGGGTAGGTCTGGAAATGCTTATTAAGGACACCTTTGTTCAATTGATGTTGCTTTTTCCACAAACTGCCTTTGTATATTCTAATATATGCCAAAGGCAAAAGTGGAACTGGTCCAACCAATTTTGTCCACAGATTGACAAAGCAAGAAAGCACGTCAACAAATCTATTTCTGCTTTCCTCAGAGACTATGGTATGGGTTCTATATACCACAACAACTTGCGTTACAACATGCAAGGCATTTATAGAGGAGACGGTGTACATTTCACAGATGAAGGGAACAGAGTCTTCCTCTTGAACTTTAGACTCTGCATCGGTACTTACTTGTAGGTACCACAAAAAAAACACTCCTTTTAGAGCCCCCTAATACCTACACTCTTAAATGTGATTTTTTTTTCAATTTTTTTTAATGATTTTTTTTAGCGTACGCGTACGGTAAGCTTACCGTTCGCGCACGTCGCGATGTTTTTTAAAAAAAATATAAAATGTATTTTTCACACTTTTGGGTCCTTCTTGGACCCCCTGACAAACGCTAGGGGGTCTGCAACTCTCTTCGTTGCCCCCTTTTCACGTTCTCCACCTTTGTTTATCAGTTTTGAGACACACAAAATGGCTGCCGATATATATATATATATATATATATATATATATATATATATATATATATATATATATATATATATATATATATTATCTACTGGCGGTCGCCAGTAGATAGTTATAGTTAGGACCGTGTTTCTATAGGAATTCCGCAACATTCTATTTGGAATACCTTTGGCGCCGATTGACGAATCCTTGTGAAATTTTCAAAATAGGTGGGGCGCTCTGCTCCGCTCCTTCCCTGAAAGTCTCGGGGGGATTTGTCAAGCGGGGGCTAAGAAAAAGGGGGGGTCGCAAAACACGTTTTCCCCATGCATTTTTCCATAGGACCTTTAGTCCAAGCTACAGCCCGAACGGCTGAACAGAATTACTTGAAATTTGGCAGAGAGGTAGTCCTCAGGTCAGGGATGTGCCTTTTGCAGGTTTGGTGTAAATCTGTTCAGTATTTCCTGAGAAAATAGCATTTAAATCAATATATATATCTACAGGCGCGCACCGTGCGCGTACGGTAATCCTTACCGTACGCGCACGCGTCTGATTGGTTGTTAGATCTTAGTCAACATTCGAATCGGTCGAAGCCAGGAAGTGTCGGCCGCCATTTTGTCTCTCGCAGTCTGAGGGGGTGAAAAACAAAGGTGGAGAACGTGAAAAGGGGGCAGGGTGGACAGTTCCTGACCCCCTAGCTTTGTTCAGGGGGTCCCAGAAGGACCCCCAAGGGCAAAAATGTATTTACATTTTTTTACCAAAAATCGCGGAGTGCTCGTAGCGTGCGCGCACGGTATAAACGGAAAAATTCCGCGAACTACGTAATGTGTGCTCGCGGTGCGTGAAGCGCACCGTGCGCCTAGCGCGCGCACACGGTGCGCGCACGGTGATAAACCTTTAAATAAATAAATAAATACCTAACTTAGCATTTAAAAAACCGTACAAATTCACTGAAAAAACCATAGGTTTCATACAAGTTATAGTTAGGAATCAGCATTTAAAAAACTATTGAAATTCCCCCGTTATAGTTAGTGCAGGCAACTATAACTCACGCGACCGCAATACTCTGCTGATGACGTCAGATATTACATCACTGATGACATATGTGTCTTTATGAGAAAAAAAATATTTGTAATATATGTATAGCTAAAAAGTAATGGAAGAAGACATGGGTAAATAAGTGTCTAAATACAGTATTAGCATTAGCAGAGGATTGCGGTCGCGTGAGTTATAGTTGCCTGCACTAACTATAACGGGGGAATTTCAATGGTTTTTCACGAGTGAAATGCCCAGCTAACTATAAGATGTGTGATACCTATGGTTTTTTAAGTGAATTTGCAAGGTTTTTTTTAAATGCTAATTCCTAACTATAACTTGTGTGAAACCTATGGTTCCTCCCTGAAGGACCCCCAAGGGCAAAAATGTTTGGTGAGAGGGTATGCGTGCTGGAAGGAATTCGTGGTAAAGGACATTTATCCATGATCGTGCTGGCAGGATGGTGTTTTATTCACATCATTAGAACACTTACAGCAGTGTTGGTAGCCATCTTGGGACCAATATACATGATAGCACCTCATTAAAAAGCATTACAGTTAATAGAAGGTTTTAAGACTTTAGGTACATTATAAATCATTTGTTGATGCTACCATACTCCTTTTAGGAATTGTGGTGTGTTCTAAGGTGATTTTACCATGTGAAAAAGCCTTCTGCTGGGATATCATGAATCATGTTTGAGAGAAAACTATTTTCTCATGCTTTTCCCACAGAGGTTTGGAAGGTGATCTATAAGCTAAACTGAGAGCATATTTTCTGTAAATTCACATTATCTTTGTCAGTCATGAGAGAATGAAGTCTGACATTCTCAGTAAAACATGTACATCCAACAAGGGCAGAGACTGTCAGTTGATTCCTCTGTGTTCTACTGCAGCTTTCCAGAGTGTTCTAAAGATCAACTAGAGCACCAACAGTCCTACTTATGACAAACGTATGGCAAACCTGAATTCATCTTGATTGGAATAAACTGGTAACACTTAAAATATTTAATTTAAAAAGGAACACAATGAGGGGGTTCATGTTGCCATAGAAATTATGATTAGTGCTGAAGAATGAAAAATTAGGGCACATTTTGAGTGACTTCTCAAATCCTGTTCAATTTCATTAAAAAATTCTGATATGCAGACTGAAACAAACACTTTTAATACCAGCAGCAGACTTCCGTGGTGAGCAGTAGCTTTACTACAGTGTCTAATGAGCAACTAGAGTGCTAACATTCAGAATTTATGGCAAATCGGTAACATATCTGAATACCTTCTTGATGGAATCAAAGTAAAAAACTAAAAGCATTTCCTACTGAGGAGACTGCAGTAAATGAGGAAATTAGGAAACTTCATAACAAATAAATCTCCCAAGATGGCCACCAGAGACAAAAGAGCCCGAATGCAGCACAAATATCACCCAGATATAGCCCACATGTAGCCCAATGACAGAAGTGTGCAAAACACTTATTTTTTGTGTATTTGCAGTTTTATATAGTGCAGACTTGTCAGGTATTGGAGTGCTTTACATGAGCATTGGTTACATCACACAAGATCAAATTCATTTTGGTTGTAGACATTGGGAGATTAAGTGATTTGACCAGAATCACAGAATGTTGAGCTGAAGCAGAAACTCCAACCTAGTTCCCCAGTTGCAAAGTCTGCAGCTCTGGAAGTAACACCACATCAAGTGGTCAACTGGATAAAAAAACATAAAGATTACAAATAATTTAAAAGTTCTTTGTTGCTATTTGAAAACTCAGAAAACATGTCCTCATTTTAGTTTTTTAGAGCACTAACCATAATTAGACCCTCTCATATATGTAATTTCCAAAGGAAATGCTCTAGGTATTACAGTTTTGATTACATCAAGATGACGTCAGGCGTTCCACACTTGTGTAATAAATATAGAATGTTAGCAATCTAGTTGTTCATTAAGATACTGTTGAGAGGCAGAGGCCAGGGGCACGGACTCTGAAAATTGAAGGCAGGTAGGAGAGTGCAGAGGCAACAATTTGACCACACTGGGCAGGCAGGAAGGGCATTGGCAGCACAACAGACTATGGAAACGTCCAATGTTTTTAAGCTCAAATGGGCTTTATTTGATCTGTCTCCTGTCTACAATCTCCCCTTTTTCAATGTAACTCAAAGGGGAAAATCAATACCCCAGTTTTTTTTCAAAATCTCCCTCTTACCTAGTTCAAAATGTTCGCAAGTATGGTACATTGGATCATGGTAAGCAGGAGGAATTGGGGTAGGGACATGGACTCGGATAACAGAGGACAGGAGGGACATGGAGAGGTGTACCAAGCTGACACTACAGGGCAGGCATCAGGGTTTGCAGCCGCACAATACACCACACAGGGCATGTGGGACGGGAGTACAGCACAACAATGCATAGGAAGTAATAGGGAGGGGACAGGACCATGCACATGGACAACAGAGAACAGAGGGGAAAGAGGCAATGGTAGCTAGCTGACCATAATGGACAGACAGGAAAGAAAGCTGCAGCATAACGGACCATAAAGGGCAGGAAGGACGGATCAGGGGCATTACAATGGAACAGAAAAGTCAGGAGGGAGGGAATAGGGGTATGCACATGGAAACAGAGGGCTGGGGGCAAGGGGGCAGGGCAGGAGCAGCAGGATGACCATGGAGGTCAGGCAGCATGGGCACTAGAAACAAGACACACCATGGAGAGCAACAGTGAGACTATGATGGCATACACACCGACCATGGAGGGAAGGTAGGAGGGGGTCAGGGGCAGCTAGCTGACCACACAGGGAAGGTGGTAGGGGCCATGGCAGCACAGAAGACCATGCATGGCAACCGGGAGGGTTAGTGGCAGCACAATGGCTATAATGGTCAAGAAGGAGGGTGCAGGGGCATGCACAAAGGACCATGGAGGATAGAAGGGAGGGTCAGGACCTGGGCATAGACAAGAGAGTTCAGGGGAAAGGGCCTCACAAAAGACCGCGCGGGGCAGGCAGGAGGAGCAGTTGCAGCACAACAGACCAGGGAGGGTAGAAGGGTGTGGCAGTAAAATGGACCATTGAGGACAGGAGGAAGTGGATAGGGGCATGGCATGTGGACAGGCAGGGTGGAGGTGGCAGGGACAGGTTACAGTCATCTGACAATGCTAGGCAAGTGGGAGGGGAGTGGCAGCTCAACAGAACACTCAGAGTAGATAGGAGTGGCAGGTCCATGGAACATGGTGGCCAAAAAGGATGGAGCAGGGGCATGCACAAAGTCATCGGAGAGCAGGGGGAAGGAGAATAGGGGCTGCAAGCTGAGCACAGAGGCTAAGCAGGAGGTCAGTGATGGGCCATAGAATTGAGCAATGGAGGGCAGGAGGAGTGGGCTGGTACATCATGCTAAATGGAGGGCAGTGGCAGCACATCAGACCATGCATGGCAGGAGGGAGGAGGCTAGTCCATGGATTCAGACAACAGAGGATAGGGAGGAGGTGGATGGGGCAGCAAGCTAACTGTTCAGAGAATGTGAGTATAAGGAACTTTATTGTTTTTAAAATATGTGTCTGTGCGAAGTACTTAAACTATGAACAAGTATGCAGCATAATCTCACTTTTATTCAGGAAAAAGAGGACGTTTGTGACTGTGACTCTAGGTTCACTTGGCAGAAAGACCCCCTGACCCTTCACCCCCATCGCAAAATGTAATGCCCGTGAAAAGGGTAGGTGGACGCAGTGTTATATAGAACAGAGTTCTGAGAGCACGATTGTAAATGAAAACTAGTTATCTTTATTGAACTTGATAGGAATTTTTTTCAGCAGCATTCCAAATGACACTGCGCTCCATGTTTACCAAACGTCTAGTGTCATGTTTTCACCACTATCTTAGATGCTTGTTGACAACATTCTTTTCAAATATATTGCTTTCACTACATCTTGCATTGAATGTTTAAAGCTTGGTGTGTTTGACAATTCACTTACAGTCAGTACTGACTCACTAGAAAAGAGGCCTGATGTATCAAAGGATTTCACCCATTCTCTGTCTGCGGGGAAATGTGATGGTACATATTAGGATAGATTCTTATGAAACCAGCCGTTTTACCTACCACTGAAATCAAATGTAGCCAAAATATCAAATATAATTTTGACATTTCCCGATTCTCTACAGTTTATAAAATCCCTAAATAAGACCTACAACATGCTTCTAAACTCTGCATCTTTAGACCAAAGACCACAAAACTTAAAAAAGCAAAAGGAAGAAGAGACAATGTTTTAGTGACATTCCAAAACAACAAAACTCAAGCAGAATAATGGTAGCCCAGTCTTTCTTGATGCTACCTTGTATAACAAAGTTATATTGTATTGGTCCCTTCAGGAAGAAATAAAAATGTCTCTTTCACTCATCTTTTCCTTTCTTTGAATGGCACTTAGTTTGTGGTTGCAAAGGTTTTTTTTCAGTGTTTATATGTTTACACCAGTGATGGCTATTTTCCTTTCAGTGGGGTTTTATCAGTCATTATAGGTTTAAACCTAAAACCAGATAGCCTATATATGGTATAAACTATGTACCAAAAAGTGTGATATAAGATGAACGGGGGCGTGAAATATAATATGCAATACATTGTGCGCAATGACAGATTCACTGGAGAGCGCGAGATAGCACACGCGTGCTATGCGATATGTGCCTTGGAATATAATATGCACAGGGCAGTGTTGTGTAACCTAACTAGTCTCTAAAGTTGTAATATAAAATATGTGCTGGGGAGTGTAACGTTGCATATGCACTGTGACAAAGATATGGATCCCAGATTGTAATATGTATGGCATAGTGCTGTGCGTTATAACATAGGCATCGAGGAAGGCATGTTAGATGGGGCAATATAACCCATGCGAGGGCACGTGTGGCATTACATATTCACGGGGTGGTGTTACAGTGCACATTGGCTAGAGAGTGTCATAGCAGACGCACTAGCTGGTGGAATACAACACAGAGGTGTGTGGCACTCGGCGGGCACTGGTGGGTGTAACACAGAATTGGGCTCAGCCAGGAGCACGCTGTGACTCTCAAGTGAGGTTCATCTCCTTTCAAGAGAGTAAAATAAAAAGTATTACACATCGGGCGGTGGATGTGTGTTTTATTAACTGTGAGGGGGGTTTCTTGCATAGTTTGGTCGAATTTTTGTCGAATCCCCTTTGAATGGCTTGGTGTGCGTGTGTATTAAATGTGCCCATCAATTGCTACCCATGTTTGCATAAATAAACGACAAGAGTGCCTACTTGGAGAGTACCCACCGGCGGTGGCGCCGGGACTAGGCACGGTAGGGCGTCAGACATGTCAGAGCTTCACTAGCGGTGTAAATACATTTCACGTGGATTCATTGTATGCATAGTCGCCTTTTAATGAATATCATGCAAATCGTCATGGTGATAGGTACATACGGTTTGTCCAGCATGTCCTAAGTGTTTCTATAAATATATATATTTTTTTAAATAATAAAAAACAAATGTTGGCCTCGGGGGATTGGGTCCCTGGGGCCATAAGGGGCCTGAGGAGGGGGGCAACGCAGCCCCCTCCTAAAGAATAAAAAAAAAAGGCCATGACCCAGGGGTTGGGTTCCCCGGGGCCGATTAAGGACTTGAGAGGGGGGTCACGCGGCCCCCTTCCAAATTAATTTTTTTCAACAAAAAAATTTAGGGTGCAGGCCCTGGGGGATGGGATCCCCAGGGCCAATAAATTAGAAAAAGAAGGGAGGCCACACAGCCCTCCTTCTTAAAAAAATAAAATAAATAAAAGACCGACATCGCGCCGGAGGCCATGCCCCCTCCTTGCAGCACTCTGCAAACGCGCCCCCTGGCCAATTTCAAGTTGGAGAATTAATTCCCCTTCAATGCTGAGGGTCCCTGAGGGCCAACTTGCTCAACAGGTACCTCCAGTGTGAGCCAGGCGGCTGCGTTGCAGACAGGTGTTCTGAGGCCACGCCCCTTTTTACACCTCTATGCCACCCAGCTCTGTGACGCCTACTGGAGGTACCTAGTGGGCTAGTTTGACCCTAGGGGCCCTTAGGATTCAAGGGGACTTAACCTCTCAACTTAGAATGGCAACCAGGCGCGTTTACACAGTGATGAAGAGAGGGGATGGGACCTGAGGTGACGTGTGCAAACACACCCTGTGGCGCGTTTTAAGTTGGGGAAATAATTCCCTTTCAATCCTGAGGGACCCTGGGGGCCAACTAGCCCACCAGGTGCTTCCAGTAAGCGCCACTGCTCTGCGTTGCAGAGAGGTGGTGCAGGCCGTGCTCCTTTTTACACCTCTGTGCAATGGCGCTTACAGGACGTACCTAGTGTGCTTTTTTGCCCCTAGGGACCCTCAGGATTCAAGTGGACTTAATCTCCCAACTTAAAACAGCCACAGGGCGTGTTTACACAGTGGGGAAGGGAGGGGACGGGGCCTGAGGTGATGAGTGCAAACACGCCCTGTGGCGCGTTTTAAGTTGGGCAAATAATTCCCCTTCAATCCTGAGGGACCCTGGGGGCCAACTAGCCCACCAGGTGCTTCCAGTAAGTGCCACTGTGCTGCATTGCAGAGAGATGGTCTAGGCCGTGCCCCTTTTTACATCTCTCTGCAACGCAGCTCTGTGGCGCTTACTGGAGGTACCTAGTGGTCTATTTGGACCCTAGGGACTCTCAGGATTCAAGGGGACTTAATCTCCCAACTTAAAACAGCCACAGGGCGTGTTTACACAGTGGGGAAGGGAGGGGACGAGGCCTGAGGTGACGTGTGCAAACACGCCCTGTGGCGCGTTTTAAGAGGTAGTTTTAATCCCCTGCCCTATTATATAGTAGGGGCTTACAGAGGAGGTCATGCTAATCACAGGGGGACCCCAACGCATAGTGTTCCCTACTGTATGTAGGTGTTTTCACTGTATTCTGAGTGTTTTTTAACATAGCACTGGCTCTAGGACTGGTTAGTCAGACTCAGTTACCACCAGTATCCGTCTGAAAAAGTTGAGGGTGCAGGATGATTTTGCAACAAGGCTTCTTTCTGCTCTTCTGTTTGTTATTTCTGCACGTTATCCTTCTTCCTGCACTTTTCTTCGTCTTTGAGGACTTCTGTTGCTTCTTTCTGCATTTCTTTTTTTTCTTTCTGTGCGTTTTTTCTTCTTTCTTCACATATCCTATCTCTGTAGGCATAATTAGAAATTAGCATTTAAAAAACCTTTGAAATTCACTGAAAAAACCATAGGTTTCAGGCACATTATAGTTAGGAATTAGCATTTAAAAAACCTTAAGAATTCACTGAAAAAACCATAGGTTTCAGGAGCGTTATAGTTAGCTGAACTTTTCACTCATACAAAACCATTGAAATTCCCGCGTTATAGTTAGTTCAGCTAACTATAACTCGCACGCCCTCAATGCACTGCTGATGACGTCACATATTACATGACATGGTCAGTGACATCACTGATGACACCACTGATGATATCTCAAATGACATCACTGATGAAATCACTGATGACATCATCCATGTCACAATCTGATGCACCTCTTCACACTCTAATATAATCTTTGATACACCCACTGTAAAATACAGACTACCATTTTCGAAATCATCGTGCACCAATACCAGTTACTACATGCTCACTAACTGATTCCTAGGTCTACACACACATCCACTCATTCACCCATACAATCACTCATACATACAGTCACTCATCAATACAACATTATCATATGCACTCATATACCTATGCAGACACTCACACACCACCACTCACCCATGGAGTTACTTACACACCTAGTCAGTCATGCAAAGAATCAATCACACTCCCATTTCCTCACCTATACAGTTACACACACCACCTCACTTATTCAAACATATACTAACACATACTTACTCTCTTCTACAATCAATGATACAAGTACACACTCATCCATACAGCCACTCTCACAGTCACTGACTCTCATGTATAGTCATTTATATACTCCAAGTCTCACATACACTGCCTTTTACATATGTAGTTACTTGGGCATGTACCACTGAGACATCCAATCTCTCACCAACACACCCATACACACACTCACCCGCCCATACAGCTGTTTCCATATGTACTCTTGAACCCATACACCCAGTGAATCAACCACTCACACATCAATGCACAGTCATACACCTCCCACCCACCCACACACACACTTAGTCTCCCATACAAATACTCAGGCAACCAATCAATTATCCATATACACTCATGTAGCTAATGACCAACACATGCAGTAGCTTACACAACAACAGACACACTGATACACACATTCTGACAGTTTAGTCACTAACCCATGCATTCAGTTAGACACATTTATTCACTCACTTATACAGTTAGTCACGCACATACTAAATCCTCCCTCCAGACACTAATACACCCACTCATTCATCATTACACCTTGGCATATATATAAAACATATTTAAACTTTAGAGAAACAGACCGTCACTGGATGATGTCATCAGTGATGGCATCGGTGATGTAATTTTAGATGTCATCAGTGATGTCATCAGTGATGTCACTGATCATGTCATGAATTATGTAATATGTGACGTCATAAGCAGTGCATTGCGGGGGCGCAAGTTATAGTTAGCTGAGCTAACTATAACAGGGGAATTTCTATGCTTTTGTTCTAGTAAAATGTACAACTAACTATAACGTTTCTAAAACCTATGGTTTTAGCTGTGAATTTCTAAGGTTTTTTAAATGCTAATTTCTAACTATAACGTGCCTGAAACCTATGATTTTTTCAGTGAATATATATATATATATATATATATATATATATATACAACAATGCTGCTCACACGCCGCATCACAGTGCGGGTGCCTGTGATGGAAACAGCAAGCATCAAATAATCCTTCAGAATTACATTCCACAATCCAGAATGAAATAGCGGCACTCCAAGTGATTAGCACCAAGTTTTAATGTGCAAAACAACAGTTTTCAACTATAAAGTCTTTGTCAAGTTTACACAGTGTGCTCCACTCACCAAAGAAATAGCTGTAAATCCATAGACATAGGAGAAAGACTTCCCCCAAAGAATAGAGTTCATGTAATGTTGCATGTAATTCATTTTTTTCTTGAATGAAATTCACATATACTTGAATTAGGGAAATCCATGTTAAATAAATCAATCATGATTCTCATTGCATAATAATTCTTATGCAATTCATCAGTGTAAAATAAGTGTGAAATACATAAGTGATATAGTGTATATACATAGATGAAAGAAAAAACACACACAGTGGGCCTAGGCACTGTCTTGTATTTCCCTGGAAATGACCTAAATTAAAATTAGCTTTGGTCGCGACTAAGTTCTCTTCTATCAAAGAGATTTGCTTACTTTCTTTCTTCTCTATCCAGGCCACAGAGGAGCTCCTTAGAGCTCCCCTTGGCATGACTTTAAAAGCATCCCACACAACATAAATAGGGGCTGAGGCTAGATTCCACATGAAAAAGTCAGTTGTTTCCTCCTCTATTGTACCCATAAAACCTGGTTGCAGAAGTAGCCTTCTATTTCATGTCCATCTTCTTAATACATGGCATGAGAGTAGTTCAAGCATGCAGCGGCATGGTAAAAAATATGGGTAGGTTGATATTCAATACCCATAACTCTTTCTGCTTCTGTAGCCTCCAGAAAAAAGAATCTATCCTAGAATAGTAATCGTTCTTTTTACTATAAAAGGAGTAGTTTCTGGTCCTGCATTTTACTTTATGCCACACATTACAGAGATCCATATTGTCTAACATAGATGACAATCAAGCCCGGATTCTTGGTAAATTAATTTGAGTGCACACTGATGACCTATCTAAGATATTACTTAATAATACATTAAAATGGCCTTTCAAAATAAATGTGGCTTCAAAGTCTAACAAGCTAGAGAACACATTGTTTAATGGTGTTACATCATCCACATTCGGGCCATAGTAACTTGCTAAGGTGTACAGAGTCTGCCCAACTTTAATCTCTCCAATTATCAAGTGCCCTCCTTCATCTGCCTTATACCTCCATAGCTCTACCTCAGAGTTTACTTTCATCATTGTCCAGTGTTGCTGCTCAGTAACTACAACCTTCTCTACCCACCTTTGTTTTGTAAAGACCCCTTTACTTTCAGACCATAATAAATGAATCTTTTCTAGCATGATATCTTTAGAAGGGATTTCCTTCAAATATTAAAGGAGTAGTCTTCTTTTGACTCTTAATCCATTCACATTCCAGCTCAAAATATTAAGGACATCACCCCACAAAATCTCTTACCCCATTACCCTCTATCAAATACCTCCCAATGGCATGTCACCCAATCTAACCTATATCATGAATTTTTTATTTCTTTTTCGCCCTATGATCCCCACCACATTTGCCCCTTCCCCAGGGATCCTTCCCACTTCTTCCTTTTTTCCATACTAAGTCAATTCAAGCTACCACCCATGAATCCAGTGCTGACAGTCCAGTTATAACTGACTCATAACTTTTCGTTGAGTGATGTGCCTACATATCATTTACTGCGTTCTGGGCTATCAAACTATCCACATCTACAATTGCAAGGAAGTTAGGGATTTTATTGGCCCACTTTACTTTCAAAATTGCTGAGAACCTTAACTACCCTTTTTTGGGGGAGGGGGTTTCATATAGCGCAAACTTGACCTGAACGCATTGGGTATCAGAGCACTTTTCACCTGCACCAGTTGCATTACATGAGGACACATTCATTTTTTAGTAGGCACGGGGAGATTAACTGATTTGCCCAGAATCACAGGATGTTGCACGTCCTTGCCGAGACTTGAACCCGGGTTCCCAGATTTGAGGTTGACTGCCCTTGCCGTTATGCCAACTCCTCTCCCTAAGAGGAGTTGCCCCTATTTTCTTGAGAGGCTCAATTTGCTTAACCAACTCCCACTATCTATGATCGGTGGTGCGGGGAATGTCCGACATGATTTTAAAGGTAAGATCCTGGACTTGCATTGATTATTTCTTTAATGCTGCTCCCAGAATTTTTTCTTTAGTTGTATAAGACTGAAAGTTAATTAAGATTTTCCTGGGCTTCTTCCACCCAGGGTTCAGTTTAAAGGGATTTTGGTGCACTCTCTGAATCTCAGTTTCCAAATTCACATACGAGATCACATGAGGTAAAGCTTTATTGAAAATGTCTACCACAGATTACTTAACATCAACCCCCTCTGCTCCTTCCTTAACCTCTGGGATCCTAATGTTATTTCTTCTAGCATTCTTTTCCAACCTCTATAGTTTCTCTGCTAGATCCTTCTCCCTTTGTTTTAACCTTCCAACCTCTCGGTTTCTTTCACTTACACTTAACCCCAGCTCATGAACTTTATCTTCTAGGGCTTCTGTGTATTGTGTGAGGATCAACATCTTCTCTAGATTCCAACATGTTTTCTGTATCACTCTCTGATTAGCTTCTGATGTTGAGAATCGTTCTTTAATCTCTGTTGAGAGTTGACTTATCATACCTTCGACTGTCTCCAAACCTGACTTCTCACAGCCTGGTCTTCCCGGAGATTGATCTACTGGTTAAAAGTGTTTGCTTCCCTCAAACACCACTGCTGTGCTTTCTACACTGCTCCCTACCTCATTGCTTAACATTAAGGTTGACCCTTACAGTGGTACAAATCGGTTTGCGGTAGGCATATCTGGGTTAATTACGAGATTATCCACTTCCCTGGGTTTATTCTTTTCCTGACACATTGCTTTCTGTACCGCACCTGGTGTTTCCATATTATACAAGGTGTTTAATTTAAAATAAGATCTCAGTCAGGGAGTTACTCTCGGACCTTTTGAGGCAGTCGTATTTCTTTTCTTCTTTAAAGAAGGTCTTTCTTTTGAGAGGTTCTATTATGGGGGCTCTTGACGTTATGCTGAGTAGGCTCTAATGGCTCTTTGCCCTTACCTCTAAATGGGCCAATCTCGGAATCTTCTGATAGGAAGGAGCATGATCTAAGCTTAAATTCTTCCCCAAATCTTGCACCTTAACTGCCAGCTCTGCCGCACCCAGCTCTCTTTGAACTTCTATTGTGACCGAATACCCCCTTTAACCACCTTACCCTCTAAATAAAGATTTGCCAGTTCCATATGATCAAGGTTTGCTCTGTTCTTTTGATTTTCTGTCCTCCACCAACTTGTTATATTCAGCTGGGAAGTGACAAAGCAGCCCTTTTCCCCTGGTTCTGCTTTTTCCGTACTGCTCCTCTTACAGACCCCACGTTACACACGGTACAGCTGCCACCCTTTCCTAAGTTTGCACTGCTAATGCTGACTCTGACTCTACACCTCCCGGGCTGCTTACGTGTTGTGGAAAGGTGCACTGAGCTGCTCTGATATTGAGGAGCTCGCTCGCTGCCATAAACCAGTGGAGGCTTGCACACCTGTACATCGGCACGCTAGCCCCTCTAACCCATAAGGCCATCTGCCTCACCGCTGAAGCCCACACCTCTTCCCAGTCACTCTCGATCCGGCTCGCTCTTCACCCCAAGAACATCAGGTCAGCCTTTGTTGCACATGCTGCAATGATATTATCAATGATGTCATAGAAGATGTCATGAGTGATGTAATATGTAGGGTAATATGCATTTCGTGGAGAGGGCGCAAGTTATAGTTACCTACACAAGTTATAGTTTATTCAGGTAACTCTACCAATAACTGATGGATTGCTATGGTTTTGTGTGTGTAAAATGTAAACCTAGCTACATCGTCATTGTAACCTTTGTTTTTTTGTGTGAATTTCTACGGCTTTTTATTTTTATTTCCTAACTATAATGTCCCTGTAACCTTTGATTTTTTGCAGTGAATTTCAATGATTTCATTACACTTAAAGACATATTTAATTACCAAAGGTTAATCCAGATGCTGTGCCTGCAGCCACACCCCCCCACGTGCAGCCAACCCCATGCCATGGGGTGGGCTGCAGTGCTTGGTGGTCCATTAACCTTCTAAAAAGAGGGAAGACTTTTACTTACTAACAAGGTGGACAGTGCGAGGCCAAATGGTCGGGTCTTATAAGTGAATTTGCGCACTTGCATACTTGTATTAATTTAAAGGGTGAACCATGGACTCTGCACTCACCAGAAAAAAAGTAATCCACTCATCACAGTCACTGCAGGAAAAATTGTGTCTGATAGATCAATGATGTATTCAACTGCATCAATGAGTTCAGATAGATTTTTCAAAGTGGAATTGCTGAGAAAGCACACTTGCTTTGCCTTAGCGATGCCCAAGAAGTTTGGATCATTTCTCATTAACAGAAGTGGAGCGTCAAATAGGGCACCTGCTATATTTACATTTGTAACTGCTTTCCTTTAAGGTTTAATTTCTGTGCATTGAGTATAAGTGCCAGAATAGAACCTCATTTTATCCAAGAGGAGTCCACAATATCTACCCATACTTTCTATTGGGTAAATACCTAGTGGATTTTCTACACTACAGGAGTTTAAAGGAGCACAAGGTAATTTTGGCAATGTGATTGTTCCTCGAGCGTCTTCATTCTTAAATCTGTGATAACATGAATCATCTTCTACAAAGAGGTGCATCTCCAAACATTGTTATGTCCTCTTAAATATATATTAAGTGCTTCTTTGTTTAGTGGTGATGTACTCATTTTCCTCTGTATAGAGAGAACCTCAGCACAAACAGCATGAAACACGCTCAGCGGCCTTTTAGTAAACTGTCCATCAACCTTGCAGAAGGAGGGAAGACCTATGTAAACAGGAGTAGCAAAAACTATGGACTTTGCTCTCACCAGGAGTCCACAAGAAAGAACACAGACACTACGGAACAGATTGTGCTCCGATAGATTAATGATACATTAGCCTCCACCCAGGATCACAGATGGTTTTTCTAAGTAGAATTTCAGAGAAAACACACTTGCTTTGCATTTGCCAAGCTCATGAAGTTAGGATCATTTGCCCATTACAGAACTTTAGCTTCAACTGGTGCACCTACTATGAAGGGGAGAGGGAGAGCTGTGCAACCCCCTCGCTCGGGGCCAATTTTGGCACGTTGGATACCATTCCCCGACCCCAGGCAGCTAATGGTAGGTGCCCCTATGTTCTTTTTGGGGGCTGTGGAGGTGAATTATTAAATCCTTAAGGCAAGCTCCCCAATCTGTCAAGGAAGCAGCCGCTGTAATAATGACTTGGGGAACTGGGTCTAGAAATGGCAGTCACTTGGATAGATATTGTGCATTCCACCACTGCAGAGAGTGATGAATGCAGCTGTCTACCAACAGTATCTCTGGTGGATTACCCTGTGACTGTGTCCATTGATATGAGAGACATTGTTTTCAACAGTCTCATAAGTAATTGTGCAGCATTCGATCATGCCTAAAAGTCTCATGACCAATTTGACCTTTACACGGGAATGAGCTTGAAGGTGTTGGATTAATGATAGGAAATTCTGTATTCTGTCTGTATTTGTGTATGCTAGTCCCAAATGAGCATTGAGTAAAGCTCTTAAATATGGTTGTATTGGAGTTGGTTGAAAGTGGATTTTTGGCGGATTGATGGTAAACCCTAGTTGATGTAATAGTGTGAGAGTTTATTGTGTATGCTGCTTGCATTGTTGGGAGTTGTTTGCTTCTATCAAACAATCATTCAGGTAAGGAAACGTATATTTTGTCTCCGCAGATGTACTGTGATTACTGCTAGGCATTTTGTGACTAACTGTGGTGCAGTGGTGACTACAAATGGAAGAGCTTCGACTTGATGTTTCCCTTGGAAAATAAACCATTGGGATTTTCTGTGTGATGGATGTATTGGTATGTGTGAATAGGCATCTATTTGATCTAGAGCTGCCATGAAGTTGCCTTTCTGTAATAGTGGAATCACCACCTGGAGAGTGACCATGTGGAAGTGTTCTGATAGCATATCATATCTGAGTGGTCTGAGATCCAGAATGGGTCTAAGTAAGCTATCTTTTTGGTGAATTATGAACTATAGTGTGCATAATCCTGTTCCGTGATTTCGTCTTTGGACTGGTTCTATAGCTCCTTTGAGTAGCAGAGCTGATATCTCTTGTTGTAGTGAAAATTGATGCTGAACAGATAGTTTCTATTTGTGAGGTGGAATATTTGGAGGAAATGTAATAAAATTCCAGACAATCACAATGTTTGATAATGTACAAAACCTATTAATTTGAGGTAATATTTGTTTTAAGTAAGTTTTAAAGACGTCCCCGACAGGTATCAAATGATATGGGGGAATGGTAAGAAAGGCCCTTTTTCCTCTCCCACCTCTGTGACCAAAAATCTAGGGGTCCGGCTGGATGCACAGCTATCTATGAAGGCACAAATCTTGTCTGAGTCTTCTGCATAGAATGTTCTTATGGCTGACCCTTTCTGTACGCAGAACCTTAGTTCAGGCTTTGATCATTGGTTGCCTAGACTATTGCAATGCTCTTTTGGCAGCCGTAAACGAATCACTGCTTAGCAGATTGCAGATTGTCCAGAATGTAGCCGCACTCCTGGCCCTCAAGAAACCACCCCGCATTTCCCCTGGGCCATTGTTGAAACTTCTCCACTGGCTCCCTATTCACCAGTGAATACAATTTAAGCTCTGTTGTCTCGTTCATAAATATCTTTATGGTGCGAGTCCAAGCTATCTGGCAGAGAAGTTCATAATTTATTGTCCAAATCGTTGTCTCAGATCGGAAGGTAAGGGGCTGCTACTGGTTCCGCTCTTTAGGAAAACACGATCAGGAGGCAAAATAGTTGCCTATCTGGCTTCGAAACACTGGAACACCCTGCCAGAGAACTTACGCAAATGCCCCAGGTTCATTCGCTTCAGGAAACTCCTGAAGTCGGAATTGTTCAAAACCTAAGTTGTGGTAGCTCGTGCCTGTCTGACTCTTCGACAGCACGGAGATACCCCCTCAGGGGTGATTCTCGGGCTTTACAAATTCACTACATACATACATACATACATTGCTTAGTCTTTGCATTTGCGGAAGGGTATCATTTCCACGACCATGAACTTTGAAGTTATTTTCCACGTAGGATACAAAGTTTTGCTGTTAGTGGATTGTGCTTGATTTTTATAGGAAGAGCAGGACGTGTTAGTTGAGGCAGATTTAGCACCCTGTTGGGCCTACAAAACAATCCCTGATATGTAGATGTTTGTAAGGCCTCCAATGATTTTTCGACCTCAGTGTCCGCACTGCATCCACCAGAGGACCAAAGAGGTGCTCTTTGATGAAGAGTAGATTAAGAATAGCTTGTTGCACTCCAAGTTTGGCAATTCAGACAGAACCGGAATGGAGTATGTTCGATCTGCAGTTCAATCTAGAAGATTTATTCAGAAGTTGAAGAGGCCCAACCTGGTGTGGCCCTTAGGCTGTGTAAGGGAGTCAAAGACCACGACGTGCAATTATGTATTTGATCGCAACGTATAGTATAAACTTTCCATGCAGAAATGTATAGGTATATACACACACACACATATATGTATATACACACACATAAATATTTGTATAGTATGGTATTTAAATAAATGTTGTATACATATGAATATCTCTATGGAGATTTGCATTAAAGATATAAGTATGCCATTGTATATTGATAACATGTGTAGATGAGTTATCTGTATATGGGTGTGTGCTACTCTTTATGATAATACATGTATGTCTGAGTACCTAAATATAATTATAGGAATGTACCTCTAAGTGTTTAACATTATGCTTTTAGGTATTAAAAATTTACAATAAATGAAAACACAAATAACTTAATGAAGTAATAAAAAAATAAACAAATAATGCATAAGTATAATTATGTACAACACACATGTCTATGTCTGACTATGTTAAAAGTATTAAATATATGTACACATGGGTGTAAATACATAGGGATCAGATTCATTGTACAGAAAAATTACCAAGGGCCCTATTATAATGTTGCCGTTGACCGACCCTGCTGCTGTGCGGAAACCGACCAACTGTAGGTCAGAGGTTCTGACCGCCTGATTACAATGCGACCACACATTATTTAGTCCCCTATGGGTGCTTGTATGGTGATCGGAAGCTACCATAGAGAAATGAGAATTTCTGTAAATCCCTGCACACACGGGGGGCCCTTAACTGTAGGCCACGGAGGCAAGAGGACCCTGTTTGGGGTCCCCAAAGTTACTTTTTGACAGCTTTTCTATGTCGGAAAGGCCAGTATGGAAGGGCTGTTTGAAACCGAAATCGTAATCCTGACGACGGAAACACCATCATAAAGGGATTACCTTGCGGTTCCGGCTGCCCAACAGCTCCTTGAGCCATTTGGAAGCCAGACGAAATTACCAGCCAGTTTACACTAAAACTGCCGATATTGAAATTTGGCGTTAGGACCATAAACCTACGATGTCGGTCGGTAAGCCTCCAACGATCCGTCGGAAGCTTATCGACTGACATCGTAATGAGGCCCTATGTGTAATGCATATATGTGTGTTTATATATGAATGCATAGAATTATGTGTATATATTTGGATATGTGGGTTTGTCTGTATACGTGTATTGTATATATTAACCCCTTCAGTGCCCGCCCCTTTCCCCGCCCAGTGCCACGCTTTGTATTAGCGGGCGGAGTTCATGACGAGCTGGACTCGTCATGGGCACAGCGCCACCGTAGCCCATGACGAGTCCAGCTCGTCATGGGCACTGAAGGGGTTAATTTGTGTTTTATATATATATATATATATATATATGTATATACATTACACATTACTCACACGTATATAGAGAAAAACAAAAATATATGTATATAGTAATTATATGTTTCTGCTTAACATATATGTATGTCATATTGTGCAATTAACAAATTTGTAGATTAGCGTGTTCTTAGTATTTTGTATATATATCAATCATGGTATAAAAATAAGATTATAAGGAAGGTACGTCTAAGGAGACGATTACGATGGTGGTCGGTAAGCCTCCGACCACTGTTCGGAGGCTTACTGACCGCCATGGTAGGTCTACAACCCGACTGCCAAAAAACAATGCTGGCAATTAGAGTGTAAACCAGACAGTCAACCCGACTGGCTCCTGACGGGCTAAAGGAGCCCGTCGGCTAGTCGGAAACTCCCCATAATCCCTGACTGATGATGTTTTGGGCATCAGGATAATGATGTCGGTTTTCCAACAGCCTTTCCATGTCAGCCTTTCTGACATGGAAAGGCTGTCCGAGGGTGACTTTAAGGACCCTGGCATCCGGTTGTGGGCTTGGGGGCCCCCTATATTATAGTTATAAATTATGAGTCTATGTGTGCTTGTGTATGTATGTGTATGTGTATATCACCTACTGGCGGTCGCCAGTAGGTAGTTATAGTTAGGACCTATTTTCCATAGGAAATCCGCAACATTCTATTGGGAATATCTTTGGCGCCGGTTGACGAATCTGCGCAAAATTCTCCAAACTTTTGGCCAGCTCCGCCCCGCTCCTACCCTGAAAGTTTTGTGGTGATTCGTTAAGCGGGGCTGAGAAAAAAGGGGGTCCCTAAACGCGTTATCCTCATGCAATTTCCCATAGGATCTGTTGTCGCAGCTACAGCCCGAACCGCTGAACGGAATGACTCCAAATTTGGCACAGAGGTAGTCCTCAGTTCAGACTCGTGCCTTTTGGTGTAAATCTGTTCAGTAGTTCCTAAGAAAATTAGGGTAAAAAAGTTAGTGATATCTATGGCCGGGGAGGATCCTCGCACCCTACCCGCACCGTAAGCGCACCCTCCCTGAATGAAGCGTGCACCCTCCCGATCGCGCGCTGAATGCTAATTGGCTGTCGAGTGTCTCTCTACATTCGAAACCAGGAACTGTTGGCGGCCATTTTCTGCCTAGGTAGAAGCAAGGCTGAAGAAGCAAGGGGAAGAAGTGTGTGAAACATATAAAGGGGGCAGAGTGGAAATGCTCTGACCCTCTAGAGGTGCTTAGGGGGTCCCAGAAGGACCCCCTGGGGCACCTCTTTTTTAAAAAACAAAAAACGGCGAAATGCGCGCATGGTACGTGCATTCTTTCGCGTTGGATGCACGGATCCTCTCGCGTTGGGTGCGCGGATTCAAGGAAAAAAAAATGAAATTGTTGGGAGATGATGATTAAGCTTAAGTGTTTTGTTCTTGAGTGGCTCTAAAAAGAGCTGTTGTGTTCATTCAGAGTTGTTGGTACTTATAAGTAAGTACCTATACAGAGTCTAAAGTTGTTGAGGAAGACTCTGTTTCCTTCATCAGTAAAGTGTACTCCATCTCTCCTATACATCTCTTGCATATGAAAGCGCAGATTGTTATTGTAAATGGATCCCATTCTGTAGTCTCTGAGAAATGCAGAAACAGATTTATTCACATGTTTCCTAGATTTCTCAATCTGTGGACAAAAATGATCGGACCAGTTCCATTTCTGTCTTTGGCATATGTTAGAGTACACAAAGGCAGTTTTAGGGAAAAGTGAAATCAGTTGTGCAAAGGTGTCCTTCATAAGCATTTCCAGTCCTACCCCCGTCAAAGTGCCTAGGTCATTGCCACCACAGTGCAATATTATGAGGTCAGGGTGTTGAATTTACATGAAGGATTGCAACAATAGCATCAATTGGTGCCACTTTAACCCTCTCTGTCCAATCCATTTAGTGTCTGCATTTGGCAAACTTAGGTTTTTGGGAATTTGGGAATGCCTTTGTTTTCTGCATACCTTTTGCTCTAGAAAATATAGCTGTGTCCCTCAATCCACACTCTCAGCATTTTGAAAGGAGGTCTGGATGCACTCAGATGTTCTCTGTAAATGAAATGGCAGTTTGAAAAGTAAGATGTTTCTAAAATGGTGGCTAAGGTGCGATTTTGAAAAAAGGCAAGAAATCATTGGTTGTTTAACAACCTTCTACACTGAAAGGTAGGGTGCATATTTCTGTTTTTTAAACGCATGATTCTTATTGGTTAACAAAAACTGATTGTAAGGAACATTATTTATGATAAGCTGATATGTTGAGAAGTCAAGCACACTTGCTGTTTTGATTAGCTACAGTGTGTGTGTGCTGACCTTGTGACCTGTCTGCTCAGTATAGTGTTCCATGACCTGTTTCTATAGTAACGGGCAGAAGGGAGATTGGGGGAAGGGTTGAAGTTTATGTCATTTGGCAAGGGTTGAAAAGTTTAACCAATAGAAATGCGTGTTAGCTTTCGAATTTATGTGGGAAGGAATGTGATTTGATGTTTACATGTATATGTGTGGAAAATGAGAGGGAAACTTTGCCATTCTTTGGTTCTGCTGACAGGTGCACATTGCAGAGATTCTGTATAAGAAAATCTGGTGTGTGACTGATATCTGGTGTGTGACTGATATACTTCTTAATCTACAAAACATCTTGAAAGGTGAGCTATTTAGTTGTGAGGGGATGTATGTAGATTATTTTGATTTTAATCAGACTAATGTATTTCTCCTGCTAAAGTGTAGGGAGTACTTTTTTGGTCTACAATCTCGTTGATAGTGTGTGTGCATGTAGAAATCATTTTGTGAAAAGCATTTGTGTTTTTCATGTGTTTGTAGACAGATAACTGTGCTGTTTTTGTATTTTGGTACAATTAGAAATTAGTCATTGTTTATGAATTTGCAAAATGATTCATTTTTCTACATTGAAATGTAGTACTCCTTCTAGATTAAGTAATGTGTTTTGGTATAGTGCAAGGGTTAGTGTTGTTTGTCAAGAATCACACAGTGAGTCTGTGTGCATTTAGGAACCACTGTGAGAGAAGCATTTGGTAACATCATGTATTTGCTGACAGATACTTGTTTTAAAACCTGTCATGTTGTCAAGTTTTAGTTGCATTAGAAGCCAGTGTTTCCTTATACGTTGATTAAATTAGTCAGGCATTGGCATTAAAGTGCAGTTGTGAAATATGTAGATTGTGTGCAGTTCCCTTACCACTTCTACTGTAGTGAATGAGTTTTGGTAAACTCCTAGGGATAGTGTTGCTTGCCTAGAATCACACTGTGAGTCTGTGTGCATTTAGGAACCACTGTGAGAGAAGCATTTGGTAACATCATGTATTTGCTGACAGATACTTGTTTTAAAACCTGTCATGTTGTCAAGTTTTAGTTGCATTAGAAGCCAGTGTTTCCTTATGCGTTGATTAAATTAGTCAGGCATTGACATTAAAGTGCAGTTGTGAAATATGTAGATTGTGTGCAGTTCCCTGTGGTACAGTAAATTTCGAAACCACGTTGGAGGCATGGCCATACCATGCCGATTTTGGTATCAGCGAACTGCAAATGACAAATGCGGTATGTATGAGTGTTTTAGTCATGTTTCACCGATGAATTCACCGTGTATACGATACTATATATTGAACCCTCGGGTTCCATTTTAGAACAGTAACCATTTTGTAGTTGCCCTCACATAGGCTGCGCACTAAGGCCATGCATGGGCCTAAAGGACACGTACACCTTCTGTGACTTCTTTGTGACCTGTGCAAACTGACTCCGCTGCCCGAGGTCAATCCTTTCCGGCCGGTTCCTTTTACTGCGGCCAAATGAGATTAGCATCAGGGCTCGACACATCATAAAGTCTTTCATACAACGCTAACCCTGACTAATCTCTTTCACATCTGACTCTGTTTCCTACTTTATGGCTTGTTTTACGAGGAGGAGGTGCCCGTCTTTATTGGGGTCAGCTCATATCTGATGAGGGTTCTGAGCCTTGCTGGGTAAATAATTGTGGGCTGAACGAACTGAAATGTGGGATTGTCATCATGACTCTGCTTTTTCTTTGAAGCGAAAATATGTGAATGACCACTTGTAAAGTAAGGGCGGTGTTGCCGAGAGCGTAATATTCTGTATAAAAGAGAAGACTGGTTTTGGTTCGGGGGCAGTCTCCTGAGAATATACACCGTGTTGTACTTCTCGGACATCTGTTACTGGCTGCAGCCAATAAATACGATCTTTGACTTCACCTAGAAGACTCTGTGTTTCTGTGGTCTGGAACAGGAAGAACTCGAAGTTTTCGGGTGTGTTCCCTCGCACTGCTGGGTTCCGAAAAACCCAGTACTTCAGTTGGTGCCCAACGTGGGGCGATTTCAGCGGCACCAGTCCAAGCCAGAGGTTCGTGAGGAGCTTCGTGTGAAAATTCTGGAGGAAGGCCGCCACTTCATCTGCCCCTGCATGTCGACGTGGTCCGAAAGTCTTTACTGAGAGGTTCTCCGCGTCCCGACGGCTACAAAGGACTGCTGCTCTGACGATCGCCCTGTTTTGGACCCTTGATAATTTGGTAGAGCGAAACGATTAAACGAGTCTTCTGGTGACGTCATCGATACCTCAGTTAAGTATAAGTGGAGCGTCTCCCAGTCCTTAGTTTGGTTCTTAGTTTGGTATCCCTTTGGGATCACTTTGATTTGGAACTTGCAAGTGCCAAAGCCGAAGGACTCGTGTATTCACGAGACTATCGTATTCGATAATCCTTTGAAGTTTGAAACTAGACTAGTGAGCGAAGATTCCTGGTTCAAGTATATTTGGAAATTTGTTTTGTTTGGGTTGTAATAGGGACTCCCGATTAGAGGATTCGTGTCCGGTTCCTCCAATTGGAACTCCAACTTATGAGCTTTATGTGAAACATGGCATGGGCCCCATTACGTATAATGAAGTATGGATCCGATACACCAGGAAGGATGGTGTCTTAAAATGGCCCCAAAATGGTAGTTTCGACACAGAAATCTTAGATAACTTAGAAGTTAAATTATTTTAAAAAAAAGCCCGGCCGGCGATGTTTGATTCTTTCCGCCTATGGCGAAAGGAAGCCAAACAGAAAGAAATTAAATTAGCAAAGAAAACTAAAAGAGAGAAAGGTATGTCGATAATGCAAGCAGCATTGCAGTTTAAAGATAATGAAGAAGAACAAATAAATGAGCAGTTGCACAGGCAACGTAAACTAGTGATTGATAAATGCTACCCAGTTTTGCAGCCTCTTCAGCAAGATGCGTCAAAAGAAAAGGAGAAAGATCCCCTAATGTCACATTTGCTGAGTTCGCCACCCCCGTATGCGCAGAGTGCTACAGCACCTCCACAACCTTTAAATGTATAGCCTCCAGTTAATTTGCCGCAAGCTTTCCCGCAGCCGCCAGCTCCTCCTCAGCCGGCTCCTATCCCTACGGCGCAGCCCTCTCAAGGGCTGCCGATTTCGCTACCTATCTCTTCTGCGCTTCCTGCGACTTTACCTAGTACATCAAGTGCCTCTCTCGGCGCTCTTCCTGATACTACCCCTGTACCTGTATCTGCACCCGTTTTTCTTCCCTCTGTCTTTCCCCCTGTTCTTGCCTCAACTTTTCCTTCTACACGACAACGAATAACTAGTGCAGTCACTAGTTTTATATCGCCTCTCTTTGGGTCCTCTAGTACGACCCCTGGTTCACAACGTAAGCAGTTGCGTAGTCAGAGTCGGTTCTGGAGAGAAAGAAGTATTAGACCGCATGGCGCATGGCGCATAGATGGATTGTTTATCCTTCAAGATATGATGTGGAGTCTGTCGTAAATGTTTTTCATCAATGGGAAGCACCAAAACAGAGATACGTTTTTGAGAAAATGTGTGAATTCCTTTGTGAGGAATTGGAAGATCATGGTTTAGACTCAAGCCCGCAGGAGTTGTGTCATGTACGGTTCGATTTTGAAAAAGGCACGATTGTGGGCCCCGATGTTGATAAAGCAGTTGCGACATTGTTATCCTTCAGGAATGGGGATTGTCATCAGTCGTTGTTCTTACAGGAGTTCCCTGTAGGGAAAAAGGTAAAAGCGCGCCAATATCCGATGCGTGAGGTACCTCCAGTTTGGAGACCTGGTGATGTGAATGCTAATCCACCTGTTCAGCCACATTTTCAGCGTGTTTGGGTACACGTTCCATGGAAGCGAGCTGAAGTAATAGCGCTTAAGTAGACATTGCCTGACCCCCGTAAAAACCCTGCAGGATATTATAAGGAGTTATCACAAACTGCAGAATCGTGTGTCATGAACCTAGCTGACATAGATATGTTGTTCGGGAATGTTGTTCCGCAGCCTTTGTGGGGATTGATTCATAATGCAGATCATGCTGCAGAACTAGGTGACACATGGGCTAATATCATTGCTGCAGACACTAGACAAGTTGGTGGTGCCAAGCCTGAGCCTTTGGTAGCAGAACTCCCTGCTAGAATTATCACCTACATGAAAACTTTAATGCCCGCGATGCGTGTGAATTGGGATAAATTTTTCGCATGCAAGCAGAAGAAAGATGAGTCAGTGTCCGATTTCTTCACCAGGTTTGAAGAAATGTTTATCGACCATAGTGGACAAGATATGAGTACGGAAGGTGGTCAACGGTTATTTGTTGATACATTTGTGCATAGTTTGCTTCCCGAATTGTGTAAGAAGTTGAAAGATTCCGAGAGTTCTTGGGCTGTTTCCTCTTCAGCGCAAATAATGGCTACTGCACAGTATTACGAAAATAGGGCTAAAGATGAGAAGGATAGAGTAGACAAGAAAACAAAAGAATTGAAGACGAAGGTTCTTTTACAGCGAGCTTACCCGCCACGTGGAGGTCAGAATAACTATAAGCAAGGTCAGGGTAACTATCAACAAACCCAGCAGTTTCAGAGTAACTCACAAGGGTTCGGGTATTCTCAACGACGTGTTCCTATAGGCCCCAATCAGTGTTCGTATTGCAAAGAAGAAGGTCATTTTAAGTATAGTTGTCCTATATTGTTACAGCGTTCGAATAATGCTTATGGCGCAAGAGGTAGAGGTGGTCAGCAAGCTCCTAGAGGTAGAGGGTGTGGAAATGTTCCTCAGAACGCGCGTCCTCTTCCGCCTCAAAACACGATGAATAGTTTTGATCAGAAAGCCAATGCAACTGGTGGGACAGCTCAGTACTATAATAATGACTTTTATGCAGCAGATGAAAATGCGGAATGTAATGATTACTAGGACAGCCATAGACAAAGAGAGGGAGTTGTTTCAGTACCAGTGGATCAGAGTGGACCAGTCCCTGATATAACTGCCTTGTTAACTATGATTCCAACTTCCGCTGCTTGGTTCTCAGTGATCGATTTAAAGAATGCTTTCTTTAGCATCCCGATTGCCGAGGAGAGCAGGGATATTTTTGGTTTTAGTTTAGGAGGATGAAGCTTCCGCTTTGAACGCGCTCCACAGGGCTACTGCGAAAGTCCATCAATATACAGTCAGGCTTTAAAAGTGCAGCTTGATGCGATTGTTTTACCTGATGGTGCTACCCTTGTTCAGTATGTTGACGATTTACTGATAGCAGCAGATACTGAAGAAATTTGTAAAGTGGCTACCTTGTTGTTGTTGCGTCATTTGTCGGACTTGCATCACAAAGTGTCTCTTTCAAAACTGCAATATTGTCGACAAGAGGTGAACAACTTAGGTCATCTCTTATCGAAGGAGGGAAGGAAACTGACCCCAGAAAGAATTCAGGCCATTGCACAATTGAGCGTGCCAAGAACACAGAGAGAAATGCGTGCTTTCTTGGGTATTACTTCATTCTGTAGGCAGTGGATCCCGAGTTTTTCTTTGCTGGCAAAACCTTTGATAGCATTAACATGTAAAGATACACCGAATCCCGTCCCATGGTCTGAAGAGTGTCAGAAAAGTTTTTCTGAATTGCGTAAGGCATTATGTTCAGCTCCTGTGTTGGGTACCCCCGACTACAGTAAGCCTTTTACATTGTATGTTCATGAGAAGGAAGGTTGCGCAGTCTTTTGGAGACAAACAGCGTCCATGCGCGTATTTTTCGTCGACTTTGGATCCGGTAGCTAAGGCATTGACAAGTTGCTTGAGAGCCACAGCGGCAGCAGCTGTGTCTATTCGACAGTCTGCTGGGTTAGTGATGAATAACACGTTGGTTGTAATGGTTCCACATGTAGTGGACACATTGTTAAACAGGAACAAGACACAGCACCTAACTAGTGCTCGATTGTCAGGGTATGAATTGACACTGTTAGCGAACCATGTGCACATAAAGAGGTGCAACACGTTGAATCCAGGTACATTATTGCCGATTTCAGCAGACACAGATGAGATTGAACAGAATGATTGTCTGTTCATAACAGAAGAAGAAACAAAAGGGAGAGTGGATCTTAAAGATACTCCCCTGGTTGAGTGTGATGGTACCTTATGGGTGGATGGATCGTGCTTCAAGCTTCCGAATGGTGATACGACTGCAGCATATGCTGTCACGACTTTGCACACGATTGTTGAAACTGCACGTGTACCATATAATTCAGCCCAAGCAGCAGAATTAATTGCACTTACAAGAGCGTGTGTGTTATCGAAAGGAATGAAAGTGACTGTATATACCGACAGTCAGTATGCTTTTGGTGTGGCCCATAGTTTTGGGCGCTTGTGGAAAGAACGTGGGTTCCTGACTTCGCATGGAACTAAAATTCAGAATGGTCAGTTGGTGAATGAGCTTCTTGAGTCACTGACCCTACCGTTACAAGTTGTGATTGTGAAATGCAGTGCACACAAGAAGGTTACTGATGATGTTGGTCGTGGTAATGCATTTGCTGATGAAGTTGCGAAAGAAACAGCAAAGGATGTGACAAATCGAATGTATGTTGCAGGCCCTGCAAGATGGGTTGGTGATGTTGGAATGTGTGAAGACACGATAGAGAGTGTGAAGTCCCTTCAAGCTGAAGCCACAGAGAAAGAATTGAGTATGTGGAGAGAAAGTAAGGGTAAATTGGATGAAAATGGTTGTTGGGTTGATTTGTCAGAACACCGGCGATGGTTGTTACCCAATGCGTATGTGCTTGCAGTGGTGACAATGGCCCATGGAATGGCTCATATCAGTGTGAAAGGAATTTGTAAGTTGTTGGCTCCAGTATGGCAGAATGCTGGAATTCCCAAGTGTGCGGAGAATGTGGTCAAAAATTGCATGGTATGTCTGAAATACAATCCTGGTAGGGGAACCCCAACTCCAGCTGGTCATTTTGCGCCTCCAACGTATCCGTTTGAGGTTTTGCACCTAGATTTCATTCACATGGAAAGGTGCAACAATCTGAAATATGTACTTGTTTTTGTTTGCGCTTTTTCAAGGTGGATAGAAGCATATCCCCTAAAAGACAATACTGCTTTATCCAAAGCTAAAGCCCTTGTCAAAGAATTTTTCCCTAGGTTTGGAATGCCAAGAATGGAATGGAGTGATAATGGGAGTTAATTTGTGGGTCGAGTGATGAAGAATGTATGTGAGGGACTAGGTATTAAGTAGAAATTCCACGCTGCAAATCACCCCCAATCAGCTGGACTAGTAGAGTGCTACAATGGCACTTTGAAACTTAAGTTGGCTAATATTCAGGCGAGTTCCGGTCTTAAAAGGCCTGACGCTCTGCCCTTAGCACTCCTATCAACAAGAATGACTGTGCATTCACGAGTGGGACTTAGTCCGTACGAGATTTTGTTTGGCCGTCTGGCCAATATATGGGGTGTGCCAAGACCGACAAAATTCAGCGAAATTGAACATCCAGTACTGGTTGATTGATTATCTGTATGAATTGACGGATAAATTGCGTGTCTTACACCAACAGGTTCACGATACTCTGCCTCAGGTCTCTGAATCTCCAGGGCATCCTATCAATCCTGGATCGTGGGTGCTGGTCAAAAACTTCAAAAGAACGAAAATGATGAGCCCCGTTGGACCGGCCCCCATCTCGTCCTTCTCTCGACAAGATCAGCTGTTCGAGTGAAAGGGAAAAAGAATTGGATTCACGGCGTACATTGTAAAAGGGTTCCTTTGCCTCTACCGTACGACCGGTGGGTCCAGGAGGGTATCGCTGATTCTGAAACTGAGACTGTGCCTCGTTTTGTGCCATTTAGCGATGCACACGTGAAAGGAACAATTTCTGACCGAGAGAGCGACGATATTCTGCAAGAAGCTGTGCCACTGTCAAGTCGATTAGACACTACAGAGCTTGAACTTTTATTTCAGGACCAGACAGTACCTGGAAAGAGCCGTTATAATTTGAGGTCAAAGACTATGGACAAATAAAAAATTCCTTTCCTCTGCTATTTTTGACACTGCAGCTCTCCCATCTGAAGAACTTTTTTTTTGATTTTTGTTTTTCGAACCACCATCCGGGTTCAGCTGTAGGGTCGCGGTGCCAAGACTTTGGGGTACAAGCCGGAGACAATAGGTCAACGGTTCTGGTTGGTCTAGGGCGTCCCCTGGACTGACAGGTGTACTCCTTAGCAGAAGACACTCATCCGCCGCGAACAGCACGATTAGAGGATGGAGTTTTTCGAGATGGAGAGACCCGCTGAAGAAATAAATTTTAAGAGCAGAGTATGTAAAGTAATGAATAGCAAACGTTTTGTAATATTATGTCTGTTTGTACTATTGAGTATGATTATGTTTTCTGTAGGTTATGTATTATTGTCTTTTCAAGTGTCATTTGCACCCACTATGCAGCCCATACCTCCTCCTACTGTTTTCTCACACTCTTTCCACCCTCTGCCTGAACACGAACAAGCTAGACGTTCTGAGTTCGTAAACAATTCGTTTATTCAACTCCTGCACCAGCACCAACTAGTTATGAATACGACAAATTGCTGGGTATGTGGTTTGATGCCGCATACCATTGATAAGGGTATCCCGTATCTAGTGCTGCCGTTTAGCTATAATGGGTCGTCATGGGCATTCCAGACTATGTTTCTTTTTGCACTTGAGGCCTATTCCCCGCGACCACCGCGTTCCAATAGACCTAGCTCGAACAATAAAGCCTTGATGAGAGGAGTTGCAGATATGAGTAGAGATATCGATGCATATTCATCTATTCCCAAGGATGAGTTGCGAGCTTATGTAGGTTGGAACGCGACGGTATAGCATTAGTCTGGGCGAAAAACAGCGTAAAAGTTAATCTCCGACTTGGGTCGTACCCCACATAGGTCGTTTTTGTTTACAAGGCAATGGTCAGAATCCAAGAGCTCAACTAGGGAAGAGTGACTGTACTGAAACGTACATTTTTCCATCACAGTTTTCCCCTGTGTTTTTGGCTGCCAAGGGTACATACTTTGTTTGTAATGATCGAGCATATACATGGTTGCCCCCTGATTTCTCGGGCACGTGTTATGTTGCAAACTTGCTACCGCCGACATTTACTGCTGCCTCTGATTATCACAAGACCATAGTTGTGAGAGGCGTTGCTAGTCAGGAGGAAACTGCCGGTCAGGAAGCGGGAGACTTCTTCATGGGTTTCCTGCCGTTTTGGGGACCAATGGTCAATAGTAGGAACCTGAGACAACTGACTCGTGTAGTTGAATCCACTGTTAATGTAACGGCCGGTGCCCTTGGTAACTTGACAGATGAGCTCCAAGCGGATCGCCTCATGATGTTGCAGAACCGTAGGGTTCTAGATGTCATACTCGCAGACCGTGGTGGGTATGTAAGGTTATCCAATCAAGTTGCTGTATTTTCATACCAGATAACGCTCCGCCAGTCTATCAAGCCATCTCCAAACTGCATAAGATTTCCGAATCTATTCACGTGAATAAAGGAGATTGGTCGATGATGGGGTGGTTCTGGGAACTGATATCAGCTTGGGGATGGAAAATTCTAATAGTCACTGGGATGATCTTAGCCATTCTTTTCCTGTTCTGTCTATGTATACAGTGTGCTCCTGTAATGTGTAGCCTCTGTGTTAAATCATGTGTAAGGAAACCTGTATCAAGGGACGAGCTAAGCAATAGGATGATGCTACAGCAACATCTCCATGACTTTATAAATATAGACCTGGACTCAGATTAGTATGAGTATAGTTATTGCCTATGTAAGGGCAAAAGGAGGGTCTGTGGTACTGTAAATTTCGGAACCACGTTGGAGGCATGGCCCTACCATGCCAATTTTGGTATCAGCGAACCACAAATGACAAATGCGGTATGTATGAGTGTTTTCGTCATGTTTCACCGATGAATTCATTGTGTATACGATACTACATATTGAACCCTCGGGTTCCATTTTAGAACAGTAACTATTTTGTAGTTGCCCTCACATAGGCAGCGCACTAAGGCCATGCATGGGCCTAAAGGACACGTACACCTTCTGTGACTTCTTTGTGACCTGTGCAAACTGACTCCGCTGCCCGAGGTCAATCCTGTCCGGCCGGTTCCTTTTACTGCAGCCAAATGAGATTAGCATCAGGGCTCGACACATCATAAAGTCTTTCATCCCACGCAAACCCTGACTAATTTCTTTCACATCTCACTCTGTTTCCTACTTCATGGCTTGTTTTACGAGGAGGAGGTGCCCGTCTTTATTGGGGTCTGCTGATATCTGATGAGCGTTCTGAGCCTTGCTGGGTAAATAATTGTGCGCTGAACAAACTGAAATGTGGGATTGTCATCATGACTCTGCTTTTTCTTTGAAGCGAAAAAATTTGAATGACCACTTGTAAAGTAAGGGCGGTGTTGCCCAGAGCGTAATATTCTGTATAAAAGAGAAGACTTGTTTTGGTTCGGGGGCAGTCTCCTGAGAATATACACCGTGTTGTACTTCTCGGACATCTGTTACTGGCTGCAGCCAATAAATACGATCTTTGACTTCACCTAGAAGACTCCGTGTTTCTGTGGTCTGGAACAGGAAGAACTCGAAGTCTTCGGGTGTGTTCCCTGGCACCGCTGGGTTCCGAAAAACCCAGTACTTCATCCCTTACCACTTCTACTGTAGTGAATGAGTTTTGGTAAACTCCTAGGGATAGTGGTGCTTGTCTAGAATCACACTGTGAGTCTGTGTGCATTTGGGAACCACTGTGAGAGAAGCATTTGGTAAACCTGTGATGATGTCAAGTTTTAATAGCATTAGAATCCATTGTTTGCTTATGCAGTGATGAAATGATTGATGTTTTGACACTAAAGTGCAGTACCATGTAGTATTGTGTTTACGGTACCAGAACTGAGAATTTAATATTTTTACCCAAGGCACTGTCCTAGAAGTAGTGTGATGATTTAGTCAGTTTCGAAGTACTTATGTTGTGAACCATTTATTAACAAATAGACTGCTTTAAATGTGTATGCAGTATGCATGTAGTTCTCTAACCACCTACACAGTTGTTTTTCACACTTTTAATTCCGTAGTTAGTATCCATACACTTGCATGAAACACCCTGTCACTCATTTTGTAGTGTTCTAGTGACCCATTCAGTACCATGTACTAATTCATTCACTGTGCCAAAACCCAAACACTTATAAATTTAGCAAGACACTCTTTTTCCAGTACTCTAATGATTCAGTCAGTGCCTAAGTATTATGCACTGAGTTACGCCTTAGCACATGGACTTCTTCAAACCCCTATCCACTATGCATGCAGTCTTCTAACCAGCTAAGACATTTATTTTTCACACTTTCAATTCCCTAGTCAGTATCCATACAGTCCAGCAAACACCCTGTCACTCTCCTTGCACTCTTCTCGTGACCCATTCAGTACCAAGTAGTAATCCATTCCCTGTGCCAAAAGCCTACCACTTATAAATTCACCCCGGCACTCTCCTTGGTGTACTGTAATCATTCAGTCAGTACCCAAGTACTCATGCAGTGAGCCAGGTCTTAGCACATGGACTCCTTTAAATGCCTATCCAGTATGCATTCAGTCCTGTAATCACCTACACAGTTGTCTTTCACACCTTCAATTCCCCAGTCAGTATTCATACAGTTCTACCAAACACCCTGTCACTCATCCAGTGTGTCTCCTTATAGTACTGTAATCATTCAGTCAGTTAGCATATAGTTTTTTAGTGAAGTAGGCTTTAGGGCATGAACTGCTTCAAAGTAGTATGCACTATGCATGTAGTGTTTAAACCATTGTCACAGATGTGCTTAAACACTACATGCATAGTGCATACTACTTTGAAGCAGTTCATGCCCTAAAGCCTACTTCACTAAAAAACTATATGCTAACTGACTGAATGATTACAGTACTATAAGGAGACACATGTGTTTCTACAGTAATAGAATAGTATAAGTTTGAAAGTTATTAATCTCCATTTATTTGTGATTCTTTTTTGCAGATACTGTTTTTCAACGTTAAAATCAACAAATTATGCCAGAAAAAAAAAACAAAAAGAAAAGAACAGAGACAGGAGGATTATTTGAAGAAACATCAACCACAAGTATTGAATGGACAAGATAATGTGGCTAAAAGGAAAAAATCTTCTGGTAAGATCACAAAGCAATTTATTAAAAATGTTTGTATGAGCAAACAGAATGTAGAGAATGCTGCAACTTCAGAGAATTTTTTAAGTAAGAAAAAAATTAAAATAAGAGGAAAAGTAAAAAACCAAATAGTGAGTCAACGGAGATAAAGTATGGTAAAAGAAGGCAAAATCAGTATAAGGAATTACGCAAAAAAATATTTTACAAGAGAGTAGTGCATAATTTGTTGAAAGATGTGAAGAAATATAAAAAGAGAGCTCTATTTTATAAAAAGAAGAATCATATTGAAAGCATTGTGGAAAAGGCTTTTGAAGTAAAAAGGAAACTGTTTATTTTACTGTTAATCAGAATTCGATCACTAGATAAACCAATATATGTAATGAAGGCCAAAAGTAGCAGGAAAAGAGTTATTAATAAAAAAAGAAAATTGTGATTTTTTTTGGGAGACTGGAAACACAGTTCTAGTTCAGAGCCTTTTTTTAATGAAGAAAGCTATTCATTAAGTGAAAAATTATTGTATGCAGTTGACACGAGTGGTAGAGGTTATGAGGTTATAGACGGTTGTCCAATGGAGAAAGAGAAAATGGTTGAAACAAATGGAGAAGAAGTGATAGCTGATGAAGTTTTAGGGAGACGTGCTAAAAACCCTGTGTAAACTTGGGATTGTTGTAGTGTTTGTAGTGTACGACAGGAATCTATTGAAAAATTATGTAGTTTTTTTCTCGTCTATACTAAAAAATGTGTAAAACAAAAGATTAAGCTATTGCAAGGACTAGACCCTTGCAGAGTGAGAAAACATACTGGTTTGCAAGGTCATTCTCTTGCTTGTCTTTCTAGAAAAGTTTGTGGAAGGGTTTTTCATCATTTCAGAATGCTGGTAGTATATCATACTCAAATGCGGACGTTTGTGAGAAGGTTGTATTATGCAAAAAGTCCAGCACTAAAGTTAAGTGAGTTAAACAGTGCTCTTTTGCGTGGGTCAGTTTCAGATGTGAAGCAGGTCTGTGAGGATATTGAGTTTTGTTACTTTGGGCCTCAGCAAGAGAGTGAAGAAACTGACACATTAGTAGCACAAAATGTTGAAGACAATGTACAACCCATAATTACAGAAAAATTTGAGGATGAAATCACAAAGTTTAAGGTAATTTCAGGTGAAAGACCAAATGTTTCTTGTATTTGTTGTCGGCGAAGTCACTATAAAAATCAGACTAGGGGTGTCAATCTGTATTTAAAAAGTGAAAGAGAAGATAATGATAAGTGGATGGAATTTGCAACTTATTTGTTGGTAGAGGATTGTTTTGATTTGGGATGTGAGCAGCGTATTTGAAAATATTGTTATAATAAAATAGATGAGAATAAAATGCCTGCTAGAGCTGTTCACAATAATCTAGAGTTGGTTGCTATTCCTCCAGAGCTGATAGATTTAAATACGTATGAATCTATTCTGATTCAATGTGTTCACCAGTTTCAGGCTATTGTTTGTATGGAGCCCAAAACAAGTAAATTACCTCCATCAGAGTTGCAAAGAGGATTGAAAAGAAGAGTTGTGTATTTACCATTAGATTTAAGGAAAAATGTTGAAACTATTGGTGTAGATCATGCAGAAAATGAGCCACTCGTCATTCTAGTTAATGGTGTTCCTACTAAGAATAAGAAAATCTGGCAAGAGTTAGTGGATATAAAAAATAATGAGTACTATAGAAATGTGTTGTTTGGAGAAGAAGAAATAGATTTAGCAGAAGATAGTGAAACATTAAGTGGACAAATTGAAAAAGTGAACATGTCCAGATGTGAAGAGATCTTTGAACATTACAGTGTACATCCACTTCATTCCAAAGAGGTGATGGGGAATACAATTGAGTTGTTTCAAATGAAAAAAGCAACAGGAAGTCCTGTGAGTGTATGGAAAGAGAGAGCTTGGAAGCTCGATGTTTCCCGCAGTTGTTTCCAACAGGAAAAGGTGGACGATATGATGAACGTCCTGTGCAGATTCCTGCATCTGAATATCGGACAACAAGATTATATGCAGAAGATCAAAGATTTCGACAATGTATTCCTTATATGTTTCATCTTCTGTTTGAAAGTGACTTGTCTGGACTTTCATATGCAGTAAATCACATTTTAAAAACTGGAATCTTATCTTATCTTAAGTGCAATTTATAGAGCGCGCTGACACCAAAGGCTTCCTGGCGCTTTAAGACAGAGTGAGTGAGGGAGAAAGCGTGAGTGGCGCGGTTTTAACCAAGGGGAGGGAAGAGGTGGGTTTTTAGTGATTTCCTGAAGTTCAGGAGAGAAGGGGTGGATTTGATGGAGAGAGGGAGGAGATTCCAAAGCCCGGGAGCGAGGTGGAAGAATCGGCGACCACCGAATTTCTTGGTTTTAGCTTTGGGGGTGACTAGTAGATGACGGTGAGCTGATCGGAGGTTGCGCGTTGGACGATGAATAGTACTTAAGGATTTGAGAAACGCGGGGCCGTAACAGTGGGGGGCTTTGAATGTAAGGCAGGCCACCTTGAAAGCTGCCCTTTGGCCTATTGGTAGCCAGTGCAGTCTGTGAAGTAAGGGTTTGGCCGATTGCCATCTGGGGGTTTTGTGAATGAGTCGGGCCGCTTGGTTCTGAACTACCTGAAGGCGGTGTAGCAGAGATTGTGGGAGACCGTAGTTGGAGAAGTCCAAACGGGAAATCACAAGTGAGATGACAACTTGGGTAAGTGCGGCGAGCGGAAGTAGGTGGCGAACTTTGCGAATCTTCCGGAGCTGGTACATACAAGATGAGATTACCGCACCCACTTGGGCTTTGAGGGACAGTTCGGTGTCGATAATCACTCCCAGACTCTTCACTGATTTGACCAGGACTGGGGGGGGTGCGAGCTCCGAGGGCCAGAACTGCGGGCCCCAATGAGCATGACTGAGTCCAGGAAGGAGGAGCTCGGTTTTCCCGGGGTTTAGCTTCAGTTGATTCTGGTTCATCCAATGTTGGATGTGGATCATAACTGTGTGAAATGTTTTGATGGCATGGGAAGAATTGAGCGGAAGGACAATCTGTAAATCGTCGGCGTAGTTGTAGACAATGATTTCCCATTTCTGGAGAGAGTGAATCAAGGGCCGGAGATAAAGGTTGAACAGGAGCGGTGAGAGGGAGGAGCCCTGGGGGACTCTGCAGGTCGTGGGGGTTTTTGTTGCAGTGTAGGGGCCCAGGCGGACAGCCTGTGTTCTACCAGTCAGGAAGGACTCGACCCACTTAAGAGCGGAACCCTGGATGCCTGCCTGTCCGACACGGTGGAGAAGGATGTTGTGGTCCACCGTGTCGAACGCGGCCGACAGGTCCAGGAGTACGAGGGCTTGGGGAGACCCTGCATCCGCATTGCTCCTGAGTGTGTCCAGGACTGCCAAGATGACAGCCTCAGTAGAGTGGGCAGGCCTGAAGCCGGCTTGATTGGGCTCAAGGTGACAAGAGGATTCAATAAAATTTGACAGACATCGGGTGACGTGGGCCTCCATTAATTTTGAAAAGTAGTGAAGGAGGGAGATGCGGCGATAATTTGACGGTTGTGCGGGGTCGGCACCAGGTTTCTTGAGGAGGGGCACAAGGATGGCCTCCTTAAGAGAGCTAGGGACGATGCCACTGCTGAGTGAGCCATTCAGCAGGGGTAGAATACAGTCGGGTAGATTGAGGCAGATACTCCGCAAGACAGATGGCGGACAGCTGTCATTAGGAGAGCCAGATTTCACGCGAGTGGCGAGTTCCGCTAATGAAATAGGGTTCAGGGCGGGGAAAGTAGAAAGGGTAGAGGGATTGTCAGAGGAAGTGTCCGATGGGTATGGCTGGGGTAGGGGAGGTATAGAGTTTTTGATTTTAGCAATCTTTTCCACAAAAAGGAGGTTGAGGGTGTCACATGCCTCTTGAGTAGGGGTCTGGGCTGGGAGGGTTCTGTCTTCAGTAGTAAGTTCATTCATGACTTTGAACACCTCCTTTGATTTGTTGACTGCTGACGAGATCCTGTTGGAGAAGTGTTCCGTTTTGGCTAGAGTAATGACAGTTTTGTATTCTCTGCGTGCAGTCATATAAGACAACCTGGCTAAGTTGGAATAATTGCGTCTCCAAATACGTTCCAGCTGGCGCGTTTTTAATTTGTGTTGCTTAAGGTCATCAGAGAACCACCTGTGGGAGTTGTGATGCCTAGTGGGGGGGAATTTGATCAAGGGGGCAAAGAGGTCGCTGGCCGACTTCAGCCAGGATCCAATGTCGTATTCTGTTCCTTCGATGTTATCAGAGGGGTTGAAAACTGGACGGGTGTCGGCCAGGGTTGTGAGGAAGCCCTGGGAGTCATATGTACACCATTTTCGTGAGGAGCCGCCAGCCATCAAAGGAGCAGGGGTCCGGCAGACGACAGTGATGGTGGTGTCTACTAAGTAGTGGTCTGACCAGACACAGGGGGATATTGCTGGCAGGGACAGAGCCAGATTGCTGGTCCAGATCTGGTCCAGGATGTGGCCCTTAGTGTGGGTGGGTTGGGTGACCTGTTGGTTGAGGTTCAGACTACTAAGAGTCTCAAAGAGCTCTATAGCATGGAGACCGGCGTTAGTGTCATTGAACCAATAGTTTAGGTCGCCGAAGAGGGCGAAACTGGAGTGCTGCGTTAGTAGATTGGACAGTTGTTCGCTCAAGATGGTAGAAAAGGATGGCATAGGATGTGGAGGCCGGTATAAAAGGAGGAAGGTGAGGACAACGGTGGCAGTTTCCAGGCTAATAAGTAAATTATCCACCTCAGGAAGTGGGAGGGAAAGAGAGGAGAAAGAATTCAGGCGCTTAGATATGATGGCTGCCACCCCACCACCGGGCCGGTCACCGGGGCGATCGGCATGGAGAATATAGTAGTCAGGGGGGAGGGCCGCCAAAATATCTGGGAGGGACTCTGACGTTAACCATGTTTCCGTGAGCAGGAGTATGTCGGGCTGTTGTCAGTCAACAAGATGAAAATATCTTCATAGTGCTTTACTAGAGAGCGGGTGTTCAAATATGACACCCTGATGGAAGTAGCGTTCCTAGACAGGTTGACTGGAGGTGTGCGTCCGCATGGAGGGTGTAGAGCGGGGCGCATAAGGCCGGCTGTGTGTATACGGCGGTTGGTGTTAGGAGACAGCGGGGGGGGCAAGATGCTGTAGCTCTTTGAGGGATTGAGAGGTGTATGAGATGGGGTGGCCAGCGTGGCGTGCCCTAGTGCCCGGCGTGGCGCGGATGGGCACAGACGGGCTTACCTTTGGCGCGCCTTCGGCGTGCTGACGGCGCGCCCGCTGCCCTCGTCTGCTGCGCGTCCGAAAGATGCACATTATTTATAAGTGTGGAGGGGCGGCGTCGGGGGCGTGGCCTCAGAAAGGGGCGTGGCCTCCATCCTCGCCGAGATGGCGGTAGGGAGAAGTTGGTGGTTCTGGGGGCCGCGGCAGCACCAAATCCACTGCGCGACAGCAAGTAGGTACAGATGATTGTCAAGTGCAACAGAGTAAACTGAAAGTAATTACAAGAGTAAAATTTTTTAAATTGGCTAAGAACGCTCTCGGCTTCCGCCTCAAGAGCTCGAGCCTATCTCAATGCGCGGCGCTTGTAATCAGCGCTATTTGTAGGGCGGCGTCGGGGGGCGTGGCCTCAGAAAGGGGCGTGGCCTCCGTCCTCGCCGAGATGGCGGTAGGGAGAAGTTGGTGGTTCTGGGGGCTGCGGCAGCGCCAAATCCACTGCGCGACAGCAAGTAGGTACAGATGATTGTCAAGTGCAACAGAGTAAAATGAAAATAATTTTTAAAATTGGCTAAGAACGCTCACGGCTTCCGCCTCAAGAGCTCGAGTCTATCTAAAAAAAATGCATCTTCAAAATGTAACTGCAAAGGATTTTATGGATAAAGTGCATCAGAGAGATGATCATTTAGAATCTCAGTTGATTAATCTGATGGCATGTCAGAGTTGGACTAATAAATATTGGTACCGTCGACATGGAGAACTGAAATGCATGCTACGGAACTTGGTGACTCCTACATGGTTTGTTACACTAAGCTGTGCTGAGTATGCTTGGGATGATTTACTTGAATTTCTTCGAGAGGCAAATTCCAATATAAAAAATATTGAATACAAGACACCTGGAGAATTGTGCTCTTTGGATCCTGTCAATGTATGCAGATATTTCAATCATAGATTTGAAGCTATGATGTCTTTCATCTGCAATAAAAATAATCCTCCTCTTGGAGAAGTTGTGGATTTTGTTTTGGAGAAAGGAGTATCAAGCAAGAGGTGCTCCTCATATACATATGTTGTTATGGATCAAGGACGCCCCGAAATTTGGAACAGATTCAGATGAAACTGTTTTTTTTTTTTTTTTTTTTTTTGTCCTCATCTATGTCATGACTGCAAAGACCTAGCTGAACAAACAAGACAAAACGGGCTTGTGAGATAGAAGGCAAGCAGACTCAGTGATAAAACTGGTAAGGGATGGCTGCTGACCAAGGAGGGCCCAACCCTTGTGCAATTGCCAAACATACATATACAGCCCGGAGCCAAGATGTTAAGCCGGCAACTGCCAATACAGCCAGAACTGACCATTTGGGCAGGTATGAGCTACGTAAAGCAGCAAAACGTGTCATGGCAAGATAATCATAGGACTGGGGGAAGAAAAAAAAAAAAAAAAAAAAAAAAACCCCGCTACTTACACAATCCAATCTAGCAACAGCCAGAAAGCTCTTTTCCTAGGATTTCCAGACCTGGCCAAATCAAGTTTCGAGATTTGGAAAATTGATGAACACCAGTCAGATAAAGTAGGGGGATCAGCTTCTTTCCAACGCTTGCAAATTTCCCTACGTGCTGCCAACATACAGTAAAAGATAAGATTATTGACTGGAGTCTGAACCGAGTCCAGAATACCAAAGACTACTAGCTTAAGATCTATAATAACTGAAAAACCCAGAGAAGATGTAAGATTCTTGCCAATAGCGTCCCAGTAAGATGACAATTGGGGGCATTCAAAAAACATGTGGGGGTCAGAAGCGGATATAAGACCACATCGGGGACAAGACACCTGAGCGGCTCCAGAAAACTTAGACAGCCTCTGTGGGGAGTAGTATGCCCTATGTATAGTAAATAAGTGATTTCTTCTAAGCCAAGCTGGCTTAACTACGTCCCACATAACTGTGCAGGATTTTATCCAAAGATCATGCAGATTGCAGCTAGATATCACAGAGCCCCAGAGTTGTTCAGGTAGATTAAATTCCCCGTCAAGTTCCTCAAGTATTGAGTTATACCACAGGGAGATCTCCTTTAAGACAGGTGGTTTGTCCATTAGAAGAGATACCAGTTGACTACTGCCCCCAACAGGCAAATTCTTACAACGAGGATTTTGACTATGAAGAGCCTGTGCCCAGCTTGATATTTGAAGAAATTTAAATCTAGAAAAATTGGGACCTATTTTATTGCTCAAGAATTCCCAAGGAAGCAACACCCCATCAGTAAACAGGTGCCCCCAAACTGATATGCCTGCCTCTTTCAAAGGGGCTGATAGTACATCCTTCGACCAGGCCGGGGGCACCGGTAAATCCCAAATGGGTGCTCTATCTGAATAGTATCCCAAATTAATCGATGATCTGATGTTAAACCAAGTTTTGGCAAAACTCTGTAACACCTTGAGTTTAACCTTCTTAAAGTACTTGGGATCACCAAACTTAAATAAAAAACCGGACTGCCCAATTCCTTCCACCTCCAACATAGTGGAAAACATTGTCCCTATCCCCTGATCAGATGGCATTTTTAAAAGCATACGGGCATGGGATAACTGGAAAGCCCATGCGTAAATCTGTAGATCAGGTCCTGCTAGTCCCCCCTTCTCACGACGCCGCCTTATTTTTTTCCATGCAATCCTAACATTCTTTTTTTTCCAAATGAAAGAACTAATGTTGGCCTGTAACTTGGACAAAGAAAGTTTATCGAAATATAGTGGAATAGTATTAAATAAAAACGTGAATTTTGGCAGTATGGACATTTTGACCAGATTTGCACGTCCCAGAACTGACAGGGAGAGGTGTCCCCAAGCATCCATTAGTTTCCGACATTCCTTAGCAACCACAGATAGATTAGTAGACGCAATTAAATTGATGTCTTTAACAATTCTTAGCCCCAAATATCTCAAGCTTGTGCTAAATGGTACGGTGACTCCAGTCATATCAGTATTCCAAACCATAATTTCGGTTTTTGAGGCATTCACCTCGTACCCCGAAACATTCCCAAATTCAAGGGCTAGCTTAATGGCAGTGGGAAAGGCAGTATTGATATCTGATGTTAAGATCATAACGTCGTCCGCATACAGGGCCACCTTCCTCTCCCATGCTTTGAACTTAAAGGGCTTGATGGTATCATTATCCCGTAATAACTGAGCGAAGGGCTCAATATACAGATCGAAAAGCAAGGGAGAAAGAGGGCAGCCCTGCCGCGTTCCTCTTGTGATTTTAAAGGACTCGGATAGGCCCCCATTAACCAAAACAGATGCCGATGGACATTGATATAAGAGTCGTATGGCTCTGCAAAAACCTTCACCCACGTTGAACTTGGCCAAGGCTCCCGACAGGTACATCCAGTTGACTCTGTCGAATGCCTTGGTAGCGTCCAACGTGAGGATTGCAAATGGTAAAGAGTTAGCAGTAGCCATATCAATAGCTCCCACCAGATCATAGGTTAATTCAAATAGCTGGCGACCCTTTACAAAACCCTTCTGGTTAGGATGAAGAATGACAGGGGCAACCTTACCCAGTCTCATAGCCAAGAGAGCGGCAAAGATTTTATAATCGGCATTAAGAATGGAAATTGGACGATATGATCCGCACTCTGAGGGGGGCTTGCCAGGCTTAAGTATTAAAGTGATAGAGGCGTTATTCCAGGAGCTGGGAGGAAGTGCCCCTTCCTGTAGTATTTGGTTGAACAGCAAAACCAGAAAAGGAGAAATCTCTTCCACCAGCTGCTTATATATTTCTACTGGTAGGCCATCTGGCCCTGCCGCCTTGCCACTCTTACTTCCGCAGATTACGGCTACCACCTCTTCCTTCGTAACTGGCATATCTAAAAATGCTCTTTGATCTGACGAGAGCGAGGGCAAGGATATATTATTTAGCCACTCTTTAATATACTCTGGGGAGATAACCTTATCCTCTTGATAGATCTCCTGAAAGAAATCTTTAAATGCCGTTCTAATTTCTGGATCCGACGTTAAGGACCCAGAACCAGAGTTAATCGAATAAATTGTATTGCGAACCTGGTCAGTTCTGGACTTCCAAGCGAGCAATTTGCCAGCCCCTTCACCAAATTCAAATTGGGCCAGTTTACTAACTTCCCATCTGCGAAGCAGGCGTTGCCTTAAAACCGAAGCCAATTGTGTTTTAAGCACCAGCAATTTCTCTTTACTGGCCGAGATAAGGCTAGAATTGTTATTACTACTACTAAGATCGAATTCTGCCTGCGCTAATAAAAGATTGGCTTCGATAGAAGCTACTTCCTGGGTATACTGCTTTCTACGAAATATGACCTTGTTTTTAATCGAACCACGCAGGAAGCATTTAAACGCATCCCATACAGTGTCCGTGGATGCAGTAGCGATGTTAAGTTGCATAAATTCACGTGTCTCCAATTTTAGATAAGCAACATCATCCAATGATGAAAGAAAAATGCGATCGAAAGACCATGATCTGTTAGGGAGCTGCACAATGCCTGCAAGATCTAACTTTACTGCAGAATGGTCCGACAGATGGGAAGGGAGATAACTAACATTCTTTATGGAGCCTTGCAAATTGCGGCTCGTCAAAAAGAAATCGATCCTAGACTGGTGGTGATACTTAAGGTTCCGAAAAGAAAAACCAGTTTGCTGACCTGCCCTTACCCGCCAAATATCAATGTACCCATATTGCTGCATAAGATTAAGTAGTAGCGCTCTAGATTTAGAGAGGACTTGCTGTCGACTCGATGGCGTTTTATCCAGAGCGTAATCAAGCACGATGTTAAAATCCCCTGCGATGATAATAGGTTCAGGGAAGTGCAAAAGCTGTGAAAATAGAGATTCCAATACTGAAGGATCATCTCTATTGGGCCCATAATATCCTACCAGTGTTATTCGAAGACCCCCTATCTCTACCATAGCAATTGCCCATCTACCAGCTGGGTCTACCAGCTGACTAACCAATCTGGTGGTAATAGTTTTCTTAAAGAAAATGGATACACCTCTCACATTAAGCGACTGGGAGGTGCAAACGGGTATATCTATCCACCTGTTATTTTTAACCAAAGCAAGTATCTCGCTCTCTACCAAATGGGTCTCCTGTAGAATAATGACCTGCGCATCAGAATCGCGCAGATATTGTAGGATTCTATTTGCCCTAGGCTTGGTGCGCAGGCCATTAACATTCCAGGAGAGAATCCTAAGGTCACTCATAGCCATAAAATCTAAAAAGAAAAAGCTTACAATTCTTAGCCAAGTTATCCAACATTATGAAAAAAGAACATGTCTGCAACCAATACAAAGATGAGGATCTGTTTCGTTTTTGCGCCCTCCCCCGCCCATTCCCACCCACACCCAAACCCTGACCCAAGCACCCTCCCCCCCACCCATGAGGAACCCTGGTTCTACCTGCATGCTACGGAACTTGGTGACTCCTACATGGTTTGTTACACTAAGCTGTGCTGAGTATGCTTGGGATGATTTACTTGAATTTCTTCGAGAGGCAAATTCCAATATAAAAAATATTGAATACAAGACACCTGGAGAATTGTGCTCTTTGGATCCTGTCAATGTATGCAGATATTTCAATCATAGATTTGAAGCTATGATGTCTTTCATCTGCAATAAAAAGAATCCTCCTCTTGGAAAAGTTGTGGATTTCTTTTGGAGAAAGGAGTATCAAGCAAGAGGTGCTCCTCATATACATATGTTCTTATGGATCAAGGACGCTCCCAAATTTGAAACAGATTCAGATGAAACTGTTTTGTCTTTCATTGAAGATTATACTACATGTGCTCTTCCAAATAGTAGAGAAGAGAAACATTTAAAACAACAAGTCTTACGATTTCAAAGCCATAGGTGTGGAAAATACCGTCGACGAAAATACAAGTCAAAGGATAAGTTCTATACCAAATATCGTTTTGGATTTCCACGTCCTGTATTACCTAAAGGAAGAGTGAACAGTTTTATGTCAGCTGTACGACATACCATCACAAGAAAGTCTCCGAAAAACACATATAACTTAAGAAGAAGCGAAGGATCAAAATACATAAATGACTACAATCCAGTTATTTTATCCATGTGGAATGCTAACATGGATATTCAGTATGTTGCGGACAATTCCATTGCTGTTGCTCGATATGTAACGTCTTACATTACTAAATCAGAAAAGACTGAATTGAAAGAAATGTGGGAAGAGATTTCTCACAGGAAGACTCTATGTAAGAAATTATACAGTTTCAGTTTAAAGATGTTATCGCATCGTGAAATTGGAGCATATGAATATTCAGATCGGTTATCATCTGCAAGTCTATATTCTTAAAGCAGAAGAATCATTTGGGTGAGTCTAGGTCTTGCAGGAATGCGAAATCGGGTACTGAAATCTGTTCAAGAAATTGAATATCTAGCTGAAAATGACCCTGAAAGTACAGATATTTTGAAAAGAAAAATGTTGGACACATACTATCCTAAGTAAAGTCATCATCTTGAGAAAATGTGTCTCTATGAAGTGCTGCAAAACTACACTTTTAAACAGAATGTTACAGAGAACATCAACAATGGAAAATATGGAGTGATTGGTTCTGAAGGATGTGTGGTGAAACAATGGAAAGGACATTTAATTAATCACAGAAAACTGAGTTGCGACACTGCTGACAAAAGGGAATTTTACTATTTAGCCCTTTTGCAAATGTTCAAACCATGGCGTTCTGAACTTGAATTACTTGGAGATTTTCCCAGCTATGAAGATTCATTTAATGCTTGTAAAGATAGCATACAATGCAGGGCTTTCGCAAAGTATGTGAAAATGTCAAATGATTAAATTGATCCAGAAGCTACAATTGCAGCTGAGATTGCTAGAGACAGTTCTCAAGACAGTCAAAGTTCTGCTACACTGAGTCAAGATCAATTAGGACAACCTATTATTGAAAATGAAGCAGCGATTGCAATGAATGAGGTGGAAACAGCAATGTATCAAGCACAAGAAGATGCAATACAGTTATAAAAGTTGGAAGAGCAATTAAATGTTGAACAGAAACAAAAATATCAGCAAGTGAAAGAGCAGATTGACCATTGAGTACTTCATGAAAAGAGAGAGTGCTCATGTACATCATTTCAACCTATCCGAATGTATGTGAGTGATCAAGCTGGAACAGGAAAAAGTTTCTTAATTAAAGTAATTACAAGTTATCTGCAAAAAACAACTGAGTCGCATTTGTCTTGTGTTGTCACTGCTCCAACTGGGTTGGCAGCACATAACATTAAAGGAATTACTTTACATCATTTACTAATGCTGCCAGTAGAGCATGAGAACAAATTGGAATACCACAAGCTATCTGGAGAAGCTTGTTGTGAAGTTTCAAGAGTGCTGAAGAAAATTAAACTTCTCATTATTGATGAGGTGAGCATGGTTTCAAACTTGATGCTTGCCTTTGTGCATTTAAGGATGCAGCAAATTCTTAAAACAGAGTATGACGTGTTATTTGGAGGAAAGCACGTCATAGTTTTTGGAGATCTACTGCAACTGACACCGGTAAAAGGACAACCGGTATTTAAAACACTTGCCCATGAAGATACCAGAAAGTCTCTTGGCAGTGTTGGTAATGTGAACATTTGGAGTAATTTTGAATACAAAGACCTGACAACAAATATGCGACAGGCAAATGATGCTGAATATGGAAGTATTCTTCAAGATATAAAAATTGGAATTCTTTCAAAAAAAGGGAAAGAAGCTTTAGAGAGTCGATTACTTTGCAATGTCTTTCCAAATGAAAATGCAGTTGCTGCAAAAGTGTACGTGGAAATTGCTAAAAATGAGTCAGTGATTTGCTTAATGCCAACACTGTGTGAGTGTTCAATATTCAACGAAGAATTATTAAAATTGGAAAATGAAGAAATTGCAAAAATGGAAGCCATCGATAAAATACTACATGAAGGAATCACTATTATTTTGACAGGTAAGTTGAGATCAAAACTAGATTGTTTAGAAAAAAAAATATCTAAAACTGCTGGTTTGGAAAAGACACTGTATGTGTATGTAAACTGTCGGGTAATTTTAAGGCGTAATTTGGATGTAGAGAAAGATTTAGTTAATGGTGCAATGGGCAAAGTGGTGGATTTTGTGAATTATCAGAAAATAAAAGGAATTGAATTTTTAAAAATTAAATGTGATCAGATTGATGAAGTTAAAGAAATTGGTCGTGGTTCAGTTCGTTTTTTGCTTGTTAAAGATTTATAAGTCCGTAGGAAACAATTTCCATTTTCTCTGGCATATGCAGTTACTATTCATAAATCTCACGGATTAAGTGTAGACAGTGCATTGGTGAACATTGGATCTACTGTATTTAAAGAGGGTATGGCATATGTTGCTTTGTCGCGAGTGAGAACATTATCTGGTTTGTTTTTGATTGACTTTGATGAGACAAAGGTTACTGCAGATACAAACTGTGTAAAAGAGTATAATAGGTTAAGAAGGGTGTATGTTCCCAATTTAGATCAATATCCTGTATTTGAAAAGCGTGTGGTTGGTCAAAAAGGAAGGTTTGAGAATATCTGTACTGAAGATGTCAAAAAGAGAAAAGAACAAGAAAATGTTGTGATTTCTGGTACAAAGAAATTGGACACTGTTGAAGAGATTGTTGGATATCATTTTGAAAATAGTTCTGGTGTCAAACTGCTATGCTAATGTAGTGGTGAATGTTGTTTTTTATCTGGAAGTTTTGCAAGCAGACATTATGGAGAATCGGGAAAAAACATTTTGTTCTCTGTTGCATTCTGTTTATGAAACATTGACAACAGATAGAAGTAAAATACAATCTGTTTCAGATGTTCGTAGTCTTTTGGATGTGTGTTCTGGTTCTACACAATTTACACAAAATATCCAACAAGATGCTCAGGATTTTTTAATGTATATGCTTACCATTTTTGAAAATGCTGTGTAGAAATAGAAAATATTTTTGGCCTTTCTTACATATGGGAACATTATTGTGAACATTGCATGTATAAATGTAACACCACTGTAGACACTGAGAGATTTCTGTATTTAACATTACCAGACTGTAAATCAGTGTCTTTCAATAAATTAGTGCAAGGTGCAAATCAAAACATGCAGTGTAGCCAATGTAAATCAGAAATGTTATCCACATTATTTTTAACAAAATATGGAAAATACATAATTTTAATGATGCAACGTTGTACAGCTGATGGAAGAAAATTGGATACTTTAACAAAACAATTTGTAGCTGGACAACTATCAATATCAGGAAGGACTTTTGTAGCAATTGCAATAATTTTCCATGATGGGCCTTCTACCACATCTGGACATTACACTGCGTATCTAAAATGTGACAAAGGCTGGACACTTTGTAATGATTCCCAGTTGATTTTCAAACAACGTTTGCCTAGGGAATTACAAAATTCCTACCTAATATTTTTCAAGTCAAAGTTTTAGGAAGATAATTCATTCTCTGAGGAATTTAATATTATAATTTAATTGGACTACCATTGGACAATTTACATAAAGAAAGAGTGCAAAAATACCATTTGGCCTCAAGGAAAGGTATATTTTTGAAATATGGACTTTTTGGTGGTCATTGATTTGGTGAATATTTGAAAGCGGGAATATTTACAGATTTCACAAGTTAAAGTTATAAAATTTTGTACGCCGTAAGCATTTCATATATGTGTGATTTGTATTTTCTGGTATTTTACTGAGAATAGCATGTTGTTTTTTTTTAAACAATCTTTCTGATTGGTTTTTTTTTGCCTGCTGTTAAGTGATGAGTACCATTAAAATCACTATTACGAGTGAAATTCAATATATACTGAGAACAGCAAAAAAGGCAAACAAATTACTTTGTGGAAATTATTTTGTGTAATAAAAAAGTATTATTATATGTTATAATTTTTTTTGTTTTCTTCTTTCACAGATCCAAATTTTAAAATAAGCAATTTTTAAGAATTTTAATTTGATTGAAAAACAGCAAAAAATGAATAGCATTTATTATTCCTATTACTGTGAAGGTAAGTTTAAGTAAGTCTCAATATGCAGAATGAAGAGCCCTGGAAGAAGCTACAAAGTTGAAAACGTTTCTAAAAACACTCTGTTTATGTTGTTTGGAAATCTGACCATAATCACATATCATGTGACCTGCAAAAAAAGAGATTTGAGGGGTTCATAATATTTCACGTTTTTAGCTGTTGAATGACCGCAAACATTTCAATCATTCTTCTTTGAACATCTTTGCAGACAAAACTCTGTGCTTACCTTTTATCATTTGCAAGGAATTTTAAAAACGGAAATATGTCACGTTTTGTAACATAGTTATTACGCAAGGCACTCTTTCATATTTACAAAAAGAGGAAAGGGCACTCTGTGCACTTTTTGTACTCCATGTAAATACAATCTCATCATACACACCACTTTGCGTTGAAAGGCTGTTCTATAAGTGTTGTTGTGCATGATTGCACTGAATACTCATAGAATAAGACACATCTCTAGATTTATCAGAAATCATCAATCTCGATATGTGTGTGAATCCTGCACCATTCTAAAATTGGTGAAGGAGAGCACAAAAAGGAGAATTGTTTTCATTTCTCCTCATTTTTACATCTTCAATGCATGCTAAAATGTTCAGCAGACATTGAAGGAGAAAAATGCGTTTTCTCATTGTTTTTGTGCAGGAAGCGGTGTCTTCCTGCACAAAAACAAAGAGCACATGACACAGATATCCTTGCACTATGGTGCAAGGGTGCCTGTGTCGCCACATGGCTGCAGTTTAAGCAGCCGTGCAGACAGAAGCATAGATTTGCAACATATTTATGTATGTATGTTGCATCCCTGTGCTTCAGAAGTACTACAGCACACTGCTGTTAAAGAGGTTACTGTGTGATGCTGCAGCACTTCCTCATAGTTCTGCACTTATATATTCACCATACTCTACTAATGAATTCATTCAGTCAATTACGTACTACACATACATTCATCTAAACTTTCACACACTAACAAAGAAATGTAGCTCTTTTTTTAAACCAGGAAAGTTAGTTCTAACAAGAACTTTTTTTTTTCTTCTTCCGTATTTTTTTGGGATTTTCTAAAAAAAAAAAAAAAGAGGAGAAACTAAACAATGAACTTCAGGGAACAGTAAAAAAAAACAAAAAACTAGCAAGTATGGCTTTCTTGCCGGCGTCAAATGAAATCAATTGATTGCTCGCCATAGCACAACGTTTTGTTGCACTTAGTGCAGAGCACTTTTAAATATTGAAATTGCGGACGAATGTCCAAATGTTGGGCAGATGGATGCACTCTTGAAGTGCTCGGCTGCGAAGAGGTGGAAGGCGCAGGAGCAGGAGTGTCTCTCATTCGTCGGCACTCTTCACGTGCAAGATTGTTCGGATGAAGGGTCCTTAGGTGCTTCATCATACTAGCCGTGCCGCACGAGTATTTCTTGGTTGGATTCCCTTGAGACAGCACTCTCTTGCAAATCTTGCATGTGACCAAGGTGGCATTGGTCTTGTTCTGCCCATCGGGAAAAGTAAAAAGTTTCCACACCACTGAAGAAAAACGTTCTTTGCGTGGTGGCTCCTCCAAAAATTCATTCTCAGATGAAATAGGAGATGCAGGTGATGCCTGCTGCCCTGAAGCCATTGCTAGCAGAAAAAAAGTTAGAGCTAAGTATAAACTTAGTCTAAAAAAGTTCTTCTCTGACAGAGATGCTCCTCCAAAGAAAGTCAAAGAAGAATGATTGAATTGGGTGGGGTCTTTCAATATTTAGAAAAGGAAGTGTAATGAACCAATCAAATCTCTTTTTTTTGCAGGTCACAGGGGATCCGCGCACCCTGCGCTTATGGAGCACGCACCCTGCGCGCATCCGCGAAATTAAATAAAAAAGAAATGTAGGATTAGATGTAAAAAGATATTACTTTCTAAGAGTAGTTTAGTTTGTCTTCAAATAATATTCACAATAAATACATATAAATATCTTTGTTTTAATGTTAAATATTTCGCTGGATCCGCGCACCTACCGTGTCATAGACGCATATGACTCATCGCGGAAGCGCGTAAACGTCGCATTACGTACATCGAACGTGTCGCGTATAGGCTGGGAGTCGCGTACCGGTCGCATTGTGATCGCGCACTCAACATGTACCCAACGCATACCGTGCGCGGATGCTATCGCGTACGGATCGTGAACGGTGCACATAGGGTGCGCGGATCCAAAAAACCATGAAAAAAAATATGTAAATCAAACTTTTGAAAATATAGTTCAAAAACTATTTTTAATTACTTAAAAAAATATTTTTTTAAAAATCCAATACAAAAAATACTTTTTTTAAATTTTGAAAAGATTTAAATGAAAAAAAAGATTAACAAAATGGAATTAAAAAAGAATTTCAAAAAAACAAAATAAATGAAATTGACACACTGAAATTGAAAAATATAGAAATCCAATCATATTCATTAAACATCATAGCTTTAGAGATAAGTTATAGGTAGGAATTACCATTTAAAAAACCTTTGAAATTCTCTGAAAAAACCATAGGTTTCATGCACGTTATAGTTAGGAATTCCAGTTGCGTGAGATAGTTTTGCGAATCTGACTGGAATGTCCATTAAAGGTCAAAATTATTTGTGTGCCTCAGTATTAATACTTTGCTGCATGCCCTAAGCAGTCATCCGAACACACTGAAATGGAGCATTCCCTATGGGGAATTACTCAGAGCGAAAAGAAACTGCAGTACTGAGGCAAGTTTCTTGAAGGAACAATCAATTATGTTACAAAGATTCAAAGCAAAGGAGTACCCACTTTGGGTGCTCAAAAAAGCAACTGAAAGGGTGAAAGCAGTCAACAGAGCTGCAACACTAGTGTCAGAATCCAAAACGATCAGCATAGATGAACCAGAACTGACAGACACACAAATGATTTTGACCTTTATTGGACATTCCAGTCAGATTCGCAAAACTATCTCGCGCTGCTGGAATTTACTTCGAGGGGACCCAATCATAGGAAACTCTCTCCCTACACAACCCATGAAAAGTTACAGAAGGGGACAGAATTTTAAAGACCTTTTAGTACACAGTGATTTACCTAATGATGATGTAAAAGAAGTATAAATCTCCAGGGTTTCTTTCCATACGGCCACTGCAAGGCTTGCAGAAATAGTCGCATGCAGAAGGAATTCTGGAATAGCAGCACAAACAAGATGATCAGTATCACACAATTCCTCACTTGCAGTAGTACCTTTGTGATCTATGTCTTAGAGTTTCCCTGCAAAATGAAATATGTAGGCAGCACTATACATATGGTGAAGAAAAGAGTCCTCGAACATATGAGGGCCATTACCAACAGAGACCAACAGTATCCCATAGCTCGCCATTTTGAGTCTAAACATTACTCGGATTACGCCAAACTGTCCTATTATGTTATTGAACAAATAATGCCCAATAAAAGAGGTGGGAACAGGACACTGAGACTCAGGCAACGGGAATCGAGACACATCTTAGGAATAGGAACACGCTTCCTGAATGGACATAACATTGATTCATTTACAGAATGACTAGATAGACATTGAGCAACAACACCAGGTGTTGACCATTGAATAATTGTCTGTGCAGATTTGAGGATCATCTCCAAAAGAGGTGGTTTCTCATGAGTGGTTTTTCATGAATCTTTTAATGTATAAGTTACAGGTGCTAGACTCAATATCAATGTTTGTGTGATGAACATTCTATGCGCAGAATTTATTTAATTGCACTAAGTTTTAAGTTTTAGGTGATAGCATTAGAATTTTGTTTGTATGATTTATACTATATGTACAATTCTGAAATGTTCATTTATCTTTCACAGGAGGAAAGGAAGGGACCATGTCTCGGGCTCGCGACAGAGGATCCCTACCCGTTTCTTCAGCTGCATCCCAGGGAACAGATAAGATTTCACTCAATTTTTATAAATTAGATTTAATGTTTTATTTGAGCACAGTAGGTTTGAGTTTGGTTAAAGGGGTGAACCACTATAACAGACTTCAAAGTGACAGGCTTACACTAGACTAACATTTCAGTGTGTCTATGATAGAGGGAGGAAGACATTGTATCGTTACAATCTGATTACATGAAGAACATGGCATCTGATGTTACAATCTACCCACTAAGCAGGGTCAGAATAGCTCACTATGGGCCTCATGTAGGTAAATAAAATTTACCGATTCTTAAATACCGAACCGTACTGAATCGGTATTTAAGAATCGGTAAGTTATATGTGGGTAATAATTCGGTAATATTTACCGAATCGGTAACATTCGGTATTCAAGAATCGGAATTTACCGAATCGGTAAATACCGCGATGGTATTTACCGAATCGGTAAATACCGAGGTGGTATTTACCGATTCGGTAAATACCGAATCGGTATTTACCGAATCGGGAACAGAAAATCACATGACTGGATGAAACAGCCAATCCTGTGCAACCACACCCCACCCAACCAGGAAGTGGCCACACCCAGGCAGGTGCACACAATCAACAGACTCTGGAGAGGCTTGGAGTGCAGAGGAGAGGCAGGGAGCCAGTGCCTGTTTGTGCAGCTCAAAATCATCATGTCCAGCCAGAGGACACAGAGAGATGGAGGGGAAAGGAGGAGGAAGATGAAATTCAGCCCCAAGGAACTCCAGGTGCTAGTGGAGGAGGTGGTGAAGCAGCACCAGAAGCTGTTTGGGAGGCAGTCCCTGCAAGTGCCGGAGTCTGAGAAGTGTACTATATGGCTGGGTATCCAGGCGCAGGTCAATGCTGTGGAAGTGACCCACAGGGACATTGAGGTACTCAAAAAGCGCTGGTACGACCTGAGGATTGTGACAAAGAGGAAGATGGGGGAAATCCAGAAGGAGGCCAGCCAGACTGGAGGTGGAATCAACAGGGCACCTGCCCTCACCGAACTGGAGGAGCTGGTGGAGGCCACAATAGAGCACAAGAGCGTCGTGGGGCATGGAGATGCCGACAGCTCTGCCAGAGCCGCCACCCAACAAGTTAAGACGAATGCACAGCAATGTAGCCCCTCCTACCCCTATCCCACATCCCCCATTGTGAAATGAGTATCCCACTCCAGTCCATGTGTTCGTGCAGACAGGCAATGCATTATGGGAGATGTAGTCAGGGAACCCCCAACCATGAAGCGAATAGCACAGGACAACAATGCATGGTACACACATTAGCCAAAAGCAGGCAGAGGACAATGTGAGAGTGTTACATGAATTTATTGTGATGCTTGCAATGCAGCCCTTCAGGTACACTGAGCTGATGTTGCATTTCTGTCCACAGATGTAACATCGCGCAGGACTGCACATGGTACAGGAGAGAGGGCACACCGGCAAGACAGGTCAGCTCTGGCCAGCACGAGTACTGCACAGCCAGCATCACCACCACCACACCCTGCATCACCACCACCACAGCCCACATCACCACTCATGCATGAGTCAGCGCCCACATCACCACTTGCAATTGTGATGCCGAGGAGGCGTGCTGCTGGCAGGTTGGCAGCGTTAGAGACCTCATCCGACGACAGCAGTGGCCCGGAGCCAAACACAATGCCCCAGGATGGGAGCTATGCCACTGTGCCCTCCACCTCACAGGGAGCACACACGGGTGCAAGACGGCGCCGCAGGTCGCGGGTTCAGAGTCCACCAGCAGACGGTGACAGCCATGGGGTCTTTGCGGGACTCGAGGGCAACATGCTCAAGCAGCAGCGCCTACAAACAAAGGCAGTCATGTCAGTTCAGCGGCATGTGCGGGGACTGAGAACCACATTCAAAAACATGGACAGGAACATCAGCGCAATGGCGGCGGGGATTACTGACATGGCAGCGGGCCTGCGGGACGTGTCACAGTCCATGCAGCTGTTGTGCAGCAAGTTAGACGCAGATAGAGCTGCAAGGCGCCGGGAACGGCAGAGGGGAGACAGGCACACCAGGGCACTCAACCGCCTGGCAACTGCAACTTCACTACTCTGCCGGCGCTCAGTGAACATGCAGGAGGGCCTGACACACTGCAGCAGCGACGTTACTAGGGGGATGGTGCAGGTCACCAGTGCCCTGGAGGTGCTATTGACCAGTCAGGCTGCCACAAGTGGTGCAGGGGATGCTGCTGAAAGCATCGACAACAGCAGCAGGAGCAGCATAACACCCCCGGTCCCAGAAACACGCAGGAGCAGCAGGCGGCATGGGGCTGGCACCAGTGAGGAGGCTGAATCCGTGCCATCCCACAATGTAGCACGTGGCCGCAAACATTGATGCTGCACCGCGTAGCAAAAGACAATTGGGTGACGTAACCCTGGACTTCAAACTTGTGAATACGCAATGTTGCCAGAATGGCATAATCTTGGTTTCGTGGCGTAGTGCCGCATTATTAAACTACAAAAATAACAATTGATGGACAGAATGTAGAACAATGTCATACATTCACCCCAGTACAGAGATCTGGGCCTAAATCCATCGTTTTTTTGCTCACCATGCCGTTCCAGTTTGAACCCAGCCATATGCAAATCAGTCTTGACCCTGTGCCTCATGGGAACAGTCCAGACCGAACTGCCAAGCCAGGTCCTCCCTGGACTGGAAACAAGCATCCTAGGACCGGTTTCTGGCATTTCAGCCGTCTTCAGCCAGGCTTGCTTGATTTTCAGTGGCATGGAGAGCAAGGGACCCACGTCTGGGCATACCCTTTCCACTCGGGGTGACAAATGCAAAAATAACAATTGATGGACAGAATGTAGAACAATGTCATACATTCACCCCAGTACAGAGATCTGGGCCTAAATCCATCGTTTTTTTGCTCACCATGCCGTTCCAGTTTGAACCCAGCCATATGCAAATCAGTCTTGACCCTGTGCCTCATGGGAACAGTCCAGACCGAACTGCCAAGCCAGGTCCTCCCTGGACTGGAAACAAGCATCCTAGGACCGGTTTCTGGCATTTCAGCCGTCTTCAGCCAGGCTTGCTTGATTTTCAGTGGCATGGAGAGCAAGGGACCCACGTCTGGGCATACCCTTTCCACTCGGGGTGACAAATGCAAAAATAACAATTGATGGACAGAATGTAGAACAATGTCATACATTCACCCCAGTACAGAGATCTGGGCCTAAATCCATCGTTTTTTTGCTCACCATGCCGTTCCAGTTTGAACCCAGCCATATGCAAATCAGTCTTGACCCTGTGCCTCATGGGAACAGTCCAGACCGAACTGCCAAGCCAGGTCCTCCCTGGACTGGAAACAAGCATCCTAGGACCGGTTTCTGGCATTTCAGCCGTCTTCAGCCAGGCTTGCTTGATTTTCAGTGGCATGGAGAGCAAGGGACCCACGTCTGGGCATACCCTTTCCACTCGGGGTGACAAATGCAAAAATAACAATTGATGGACAGAATGTAGAACAATGTCATACATTCACCCCAGTACAGAGATCTGGGCCTAAATCCATCGTTTTTTTGCTCACCATGCCGTTCCAGTTTGAACCCAGCCATATGCAAATCAGTCTTGACCCTGTGCCTCATGGGAACAGTCCAGACCGAACTGCCAAGCCAGGTCCTCCCTGGACTGGAAACAAGCATCCTAGGACCGGTTTCTGGCATTTCAGCCGTCTTCAGCCAGGCTTGCTTGATTTTCAGTGGCATGGAGAGCAAGGGACCCACGTCTGGGCATACCCTTTCCACTCGGGGTGACAAATGCAAAAATAACAATTGATGGACAGAATGTAGAACAATGTCATACATTCACCCCAGTACAGAGATCTGGGCCTAAATCCATCGTTTTTTTTGCTCACCATGCCGTTCCAGTTTGAACCCAGCCATATGCAAATCAGTCTTGACCCTGTGCCTCATGGGAACAGTCCAGACCGAACTGCCAAGCCAGGTCCTCCCTGGACTGGAAACAAGCATCCTAGGACCGGTTTCTGGCATTTCAGCCGTCTTCAGCCAGGCTTGCTTGATTTTCAGTGGCATGGAGAGCAAGGGACCCACGTCTGGGCATACCCTTTCCACTCGGGGTGACAAATGCAAAAATAACAATTGATGGACAGAATGTAGAACAATGTCATACATTCACCCCAGTACAGAGATCTGGGCCTAAATCCATCGTTTTTTTGCTCACCATGCCGTTCCAGTTTGAACCCAGCCATATGCAAATCAGTCTTGACCCTGTGCCTCATGGGAACAGTCCAGACCGAACTGCCAAGCCAGGTCCTCCCTGGACTGGAAACAAGCATCCTAGGACCGGTTTCTGGCATTTCAGCCGTCTTCAGCCAGGCTTGCTTGATTTTCAGTGGCATGGAGAGCAAGGGACCCACGTCTGGGCATACCCTTTCCACTCGGGGTGACAAATGCAAAAATAACAATTGATGGACAGAATGTAGAACAATGTCATACATTCACCCCAGTACAGAGATCTGGGCCTAAATCCATCGTTTTTTTGCTCACCATGCCGTTCCAGTTTGAACCCAGCCATATGCAAATCAGTCTTGACCCTGTGCCTCATGGGAACAGTCCAGACCGAACTGCCAAGCCAGGTCCTCCCTGGACCTGGCATTATTAAACTACGTCATGACATACAACAACTGGCTGTGTCCCCTTACTTACTCAGACATAGTTGCATGTGATCTCTGCCCGTCTCTCTCTCCCATCTGTTGCTGTTGGCACTCAAGCAGCGTTGTCCTCTGGCTGACCTGATTCATCATCATTGTCCTCAAAATCTGTTAGTTCCACCTCTGTACCTCTCTTTGTGGTAAGGTTGTGCAGCATTGCACAAGTGGCAATGATCTTGCAACAGATGATGGGTGTGTACTGGCGTGCACCTCCGCTTTTATGGAGGCAGCGGAACCTGCTCTTCAATAGTCTGAACGTGCGCTCCACCACATTTCGTGTAGATTTGTGTGCCACATTATATCGTCTCTCACTCTGGGTTGATGGGTGTAGGTAGGGAGTGAGGATGAATGACCGCACGGCATATGCACTGTCGCCTAGGTGAGTAAAAGGGAACCATCAGTCACATGCCTCAATACACTATGATTTGCACTAAGTATTAGGGAGCGTGACTGTGATTTACCTAGCAGGTATCCGTCTCCAAATTCTCCGGCAAGCAGTCGTGTGTAGATCCCACTGTTCTGGAAGATGTAGGAGTCATGGGTGCTCCCAGGAAACTTCGCAACAATGTCAGTGATGATGTTCCCTGCATCGCAGATTACCTGCACATTGATGGAGTGGGTGGACTTTCTGTTCCTGTAGATGTGCTCAGTGGCAGCTAGTGGGCAGATTGGGATGTGTGTGCCATCAATACAGCCGATGACATGGGGGAACTGTGCCATGTGATAAAAGTCAGTTTTAGTTTTCTGCAGTTCAGCCTGTGTGTTTGGGAAGCTGATGTAGTGGTGCATTCTCTGCATCATGGCATCCAGGAACTTCCTGAAGAAACGGGACAGGCAACTCTGGGATACACCGCCCACCGCAGCTATCACCCCCTGGTAACTGCCAGATGCCAGTAGATGTAGGCTGCAGAGCACCTGCACATGTGGTGGTATGGCATGCGCCCTTATTGTTGGCTGGTCCAGGAGTGGGTGCAGGTCCCTTATCAGGTCCATGATGGTTTGTGGGTGTAGCCTGTACCTTTCATGTATCTCAGCCTCAGTCAGTTGGAAGAGTGTGATGCGCTGTCTGTATATGCGTTCCTTCCGTCTCCATATCCTCAGACCTGCTGCCTGTAGACGTAGGCGCCTTGCAATGACATACAGAGCGGCCATGTTGTCCACGCTGATGCATTTTGGGATTTCTTTTATGCACTGTTGATGATCACCACCTGCTTTCAATCTTTGTTAATTACCGACTCTTAATTACCGAATTTCATGGATTTCTAAATTACCGATTTTACCTACATGTCTTTTTCCGTTTTACCACTTCATATTTACCACTTCATATTTACCGAATCGGAAAATATGTATTCGGTAAATATGAATCGGTATTTTAGAACTCGGTAAATATGAATCGGTATTTACCGCTTCATATTTACCGAATTTTGGTTTTTGGCCTCCTACATCTCACTTGACTCAATACCGGTCGGTAACGGGAAATTTACAGAATTTCGGCAGTTACCGACCGGTAATTAGCTACCTACATATGGCCCTATATGAGCAATATAATCGTGGTGTATTTGTATACCAACGATCTCAATGGCAACTTGATATTCAAACATATTACAGAATATGACGCACTGGGACATATACTATGTGGACAGAGAACTATAGCTTGCCCTCGCTAAACATGATAGTGTGACATTAAGACACTTAGCAAGTGTGAAATGATCCAAGTAATAAGCGAGCGAGCATTCTGCGCAATGCGTCTCTTCAAAAGAAAATGATGTACTATTAACGTGATGCATATGATATTTTTAAAAACGGAGATGATTTGTACACATATACTACATAACCCAGAGTACATTGCGATATGTACGGCACACTGGATCAATGATTACAGTCAATCCACTCCCTTGTATCACTACACAGCTATGAACGTCAGTGAAGGGATTAGAATGTTTATTTATTTACTTAATTCATAAGTTGTATAGTTTGTGTATTAACCTAATATGAACATCGTTAATGTGCTTTCCTTTTGTATTCACTCATGGGAAACCGTATTGTGCTAAGTAGATCTATGTTCTACCACAACAAAATGGCGCTTACAAACATAACAATTAGTCCTCTTTCCACTTCAATGCCGATTACCGGAAGAGTATGTAAGCCTTAGTGACTCTACGTCTTGTTGTGTGATCAAGCCCCCAGCGGGAGAAATGCGTCACGTCAGGGTTTATGAGTTGAATAAACCCCTTTTTGAATGACCCTTGGTTTTTGGTGATTGCTTTGAAGATTCGAGTGCACGACTGGAACTCCGTTTCGCGATTTATATTATATACCGGTTTACTCCACCGGCATCGTGCCACCCCCAACGGGCTACGATCTCCAGAGGAGTTCTCTTCGCTTGGATATATATATCTCCCAGCGCGCACTAAAACGTATGGATGCGTACGTAAACTACGTACAACGGTATTCATAAAAAACTTACGAAAACGTACTAGGTGCGCGCTCTGAGCGCGCACCCCAAGAATTTATATAAAAAAAATTAAAAGTGGAGAAAACTTAATAGAAAAAATTAAATATGCTGTTCAACTTTATCCTAATTGAAAGTTAAAAAAAAAATGAGCCAAAACAAATAAAAGGCTACAGATAATATATAAATGAATACATAGGGAATTTTTTTTTTTTTTTTAAATTTAAAAATATAATTTAATAATTCAAAAATTAGCATTTAAAAAACCGTACAAATTCACTGAAAAAACCATAGGTTTCACACACGTTATAGTTAGGAATTAGCATTTAAAAAACCTTGCAAATTCACTTAAAAAACCATAGGTTTCACACACGTTATAGTTAGCTGGACATTTCTCTCGTAAAAAACCGTTGAAATTCCCCTGTTATAGTTAGTTCAGCTAATCCACTGCTGATGACGTCACATATTACATCACTCATTACATGGTCAGTGACATCACTCATGACATCAGTGAATTAGTACGGTTTTTTAAATGCTAATTTTTGAATTATTAAATTATATTTTTAATTTTTTTTTTTTTTTTAATTCTCTATTCATTCATTTATATATTATCTGTATCCTTTTATTTGTTTTGGCTCATTTTTTTTTTAACTTTCAATTAGGATAAAGTTGAACAGCATATTTAATTTTTTCTATTAAGTTTTCTCCACTTTTAATTTTTTTTATATAAATTCTTGGGGTGCGCGCTCAGAGCGCGCACCTAGTACGTTTTCGTAAGTTTTTTATAAATACCTTCGTACGTAATTTATGTACGCATACATACGTTTTAGTGCGCGCTGGGAGCGCGCACCCAGTATGCATGCGTACGTATGCATGCGTACGTGCGCATGCATACGTACGCATGCGTGCGTGCGTCGTACGCGCTCCACGCGGTTCACTTCCGCATACGCTTAAATTACGCGCGTTTATGTTCGCGTATACGTGTGTGCTACGTATGCGTGTTACGTACGCGCATATGACGTATGCGCATGCGCTCCTACGCGTTCACGCATGCGTAATTGCACCGTGCGCGCTCGGAGCTTGCTCAGTGCGCGCACCTCGGGTTATGTGCATAATAAAACAACACTTCGAATTGGTTTTCATTACTTTCAGTTTCTGATTGTTTCAACACCACACCCAATCCCCTGATGGCAAGTCATGTGATCAAGAATCATCACTTTTGATTGGTTTGAAGTACTTTCAGTTCCACATTCTTCCCAAACCACACCTACTCCCCTCATTATTAGTTCTGATTCCCTTGGAGAAGGAGCTAATCTGTTGTTGACAGAAAATGGCTGAGCAGCAACCATCTTCAGAGAGTGAACAGGACACTCTTGAGAGACAGAGGAACAGGAAGCAGAAAGACAGCTTTATATGGCAGTTTTTTACTTTCCCAGAGGGACAAAAAAAGGTGAATGCACCGAAAGTTACTTGTGTACTTTGTCAAAAAGTATTGTCACGTGGGAATCCTAACAAGAAGTATTCTTTTAGTATTCACACTATGTTGAGGCATGTTGACAAAATGCGTCCAGTGACTTTTCGTCGAGCTTCTGGAGCAAACCCTCCACCTGCTCAGCCGATGACATCTGCAGCAGCTCAGCCGAGCACATCTTCGGCAGCTCAGGCGAGCACTTCTTCTGCGATGGTGCCTTTGCCTTCTTCCACACTTCTTGTTGGTCCACCTTGTTTGGCTTGGTTGTCCACACGGTGCACTTTTTGCGGTAATCTTATTTCTGTGGGGGAGACCAGTCTTGATCTCCTTCAGAGAAAATTTGATGCGCATGAGTGCTCTAGACCATAGATGTTTTTTCTTTTTTTCGTTTTTCTCTTCCTGTTTCCCTACATTAACTCAAGGGCTCTTTTAAGAGCCACTTAAAAACTAAACCCCCAAAAATTTTGGGGGGATTTATTTTTTTTCATTTTTTTTTTGTGGTGCGCGCACCCTGCGCGCACCCCAGGATGTTTTTTAATTTTTTTTTTTTTTTTTTTTTAAATTAATGTACAAAGAGAGGTGAAGAAAAGGAAGCATGAAAAGGGAGGATTGAGAAATACAAATATTTTTAACTTATTTTTTTTGAAAAAATAACTTATTTTGAAAAAAAACATTTTTAGTAATTTGCAAGGGAACAGAATTTCATTTTTTAATTTTTCTTTCTAGTTCTGCAAAAAAAGAAAAAAGTATTAATATTCAATCATACATTTTAAAAAGCATTACATGTTTTTACATATTTAACAAAGCAATTTTTTGCCCTTTTTTTGCTGTTTTCAGAATTTTTAAATTTTCACTTAAAATAGTGAAAACAATTGTATTCATCATTTAACAGCGGGCAAAAAAAAAAACAATCTGAAAGATTGTTTAAAAAAATCCCCAAAACTATCCACACTAAAATATACCTTGTTAGAAATATAACATATATATTACAAATACTTTTCTAGATGAATAAAATTTTTCTAGATAAACCGTCTTTAAACCTTGTTGCAAAAGCACATACGCCAAAATAATATCTGCCAAAGGAGTCCACAATTGTTTTTATTACTTTTCCTTTAGGCCAAATAGTAATTTCAAAATCCTTTTTAAGTGATATCTTCAATTATAATCCTTTAAAATTACAAAAAATGCTTTCTTCAGATGCAGTTTTTAGTTTTCAAAATTTAGGTTTCAGAAAAATTAAGTAAGAATTGGGTAAATCATAAGGCAAACGTTGCTTGAAAATCAATTGGGAATCATAACACAGTGTCCAGCCTTTTTCACATTTAAGATAAACTGTGTAATGTCCAGAAGTTACAGTAGGCCCTTCATGAAAAAATATTGCAACTGTAACAAAAGTTTTTCCAGAAATTGATAATTGTTGTCCTATAAACTTCTTTATTAAAGTATCCAATTTTGAACCATCAGCTCTAAAACGTTGCATCATTAAAATTACATACTGACCATATTTATGTAAAAATAACGTGCAAAACATGTCAGATTTACATTCAGAACATTCCATGTTGTGATTGGCATCTTTAACTAATTTACTAAAAGTCACTGATTTACTTTGTGGTAATGGTAAAAATATGAACCTTTCAGAATCAACATTACTACTGCATGTGTTCATACAGTTTTCACAGCAATGTTCCCATTTGTAAGAGACACCAAATAAGTTTTCTACTTCCACTCCTTCATCTTCAAGTATGCTCAGTATATATATTAAGAATTCCTGTGCATCTTGCTGGACATTTTCTTTAAACTGTGTAGATCCAGAACATTCATCTAAAAGATTTCTAACATCAGAAGCACTTTCTATTTTAGTTTTATCATTACTTAGCTTCTCATAAAGGAGACTCAGCAGAGAACAGAATCTTTTTCCATGATTTTCTATTATCTGTTCTTGCAACTTTTCAAGATAAAATACAACATTCAGCACTACATTTGCGTAGCAGTTGACACCAGAGCTATTTTCAAAATGGCAACCAACAACCTCTTCAACACTGTCCTTTTTCTTTTTCCTTACTATCACATCACTGTCCTCTTTTTTTTGTTCTGTTCATCCACATTACAGATATTTTCAATTCTCCTTTTCCGAGAAACAACATGTTTTTCAATCACAGGATACTGACCTAAATGAGGAGCATAGGTTCTTCTTAATCTATTATACTCATTTACACAGTTCGCATCAGCACAAACTTTTGTGTCATCAAAGTCTATCATAAATAAACCAGATAATGTTTTTACTCGTGACAGAGCAACATATGCCATACCTTCTTTGAACACAGTAGAACCAATGTTTACAAAAGCACTATCTACAGTCAATCCTTGAGACTTGTGAATAGTTACAGCATATACTAGAGAAAATGGAAACTGCTTCCTACGCACATATAAGTCTTTCACAAGCAAGAAACGAACTGAACAACGACAAATGTCTTTAACTTCTTCTATCTGATCAAATTTTATTTTTAAACATTCAATTCCAACTTTTTTCTGGTAATTAATAAAACCCACAACTCTTCCCATAGCTCCATTCACTAAACCTTTTTCTACATCCAAATTTCTCCTTAAAATCACTCGACAATTCATGCAAACATATAGATTTTTTTCTAATCCAGCTGTTTTGGAAATGTTCTTCTCTAGTGAATCCAATTTATTTTTCAGTTTGCCTGTTAATGTAATAGTAATTCTTTCATGCTGAATTTTGTCCTCTGCTTCCATTTTCTTAATCTCTTCCTTTTCCAATTTCAAAAGTTCCTCATTGAATATTGAGCATTCACGTAGTGTTGGCATTAAGCAGATTACAGTATTATTTTCTGCAATGTTCTTGTATATTTTCTCTGCAACTATTTCTTCATTTGGAAATAAATTATGTAGCATCCTACTCTGTAATGCTTTTTTGCCAACTTCTGTGAGTAGTCCAATTCTGATATCTTTCAGAATACTTGCATAATCTTCATCGTTTGCTTGCCTCATATTGGTAGTGAGTTCTTTGTACTCAAAGAACGACCAAATATTCGCATTACCAATGCTTCCTAATGACTTCTTCGTGTCTTCATGTGTCACAGTATTAAACACAGGTTTTCCTTTAACTGGAGTGAGCTGTAAAAGATCCCCAAAAACTATGACGTGTTTTCCTCCAAACAACACGTCATAGTCTCTCTTTAGAATTTGTTGCATTCTTAAATGCACAAAGGCAAACATTAAGTTTGATACCATGCTCACCTCATCAATAATGAGAACTTGCATCTTCTTCAACACTCTTGAAACTTCGAAGCATGCTTCTCCAGTTAGCTTGTGGTATTCTATTTTGTTCTCATGCTCCACTGGTAACATTAGCAAGCGATGTAAGGTAATTCCTTTTATATTATAGGCTGCTAACCCAGTTGGAGCAGTTACCACACAAGACAAATTTGAAGCTGTTTTTTGCTGTAGGTAGCTTCTGATGACTTTTATTATGAAACTTTTACCAGTTCCAGCTTGTCCACTCACATACATCCTGATTGGTTCAAATGATGTGCATGAGCACTGTTTTTTTTCATGTAGTAATCCATGATCAATTTTTTGGGTGACTTCTTCATAAATTTGTTTTTGTTCTTCATTCAGTTGTTGTTCCAGATTTAGTAAGTCTATTGAATCTTCCTGTGCTTGATTCATAGCCGTTTCTACTTCAGTCATGGCTATTGCAGCTTCATTTTCTACAACAGGTTGTCCTAGGGGATCTTGACTGAGTGTTCCAGAACTTTGGCTGTCTTAAGAACTGTCTCTAGCTACTTCAGCTGCAATTGTTGCTTCCTGTTCAATTTCTTCATTTAACATTTGGACATAAGTTGTGAAAGTACTGCATTCTAAGCTGTCTTTGCTAGCATTAAATGAATCTTCATAGCTTTGAAATTCTCCCAGTAGTTCGTCCTCTGAACGCCATGGTTTAAACAGCTGTAAAAGTGCCAAGTAGTAAAATTCCTTTTTGTCAGTAGTGTCGCAACTCAGCTTCCTGTGATTTATCAAACTTCCTTTTGTTTGCTTCACCAAACATCCTTCCTCACCAATGACTTTATATTTTCCATTGTTGATGTCTTCTGTGGCTTTCCGTGAAAAAATGTAGTTCTGCAGCACTTCATAGAGACACATGTTCTCAAGATGATGACTTCTTTTTGGGTAATATGTGTCCAACATGTTTGTTTTCAAAATATCTGTACTTTCTGGGTCGTTCTCGGCCAAATATTCAATTTCTCCAACAGATTTCAATACCCGATTTCGCATTCCTGCAAGGCCTAAACTGACCCAAATTCTTCCTCTTGATTTCGAGTACAGACTTGCAGATGATAACCTATCTGAACATTCGTAGGATCCAATTTCACGATGCGATAACATCTTTAAACTGAAACTGTACAGCTTCTTACTGACAGTCTTCTCGTGAGAAATCTCTTCCCACATTTCCTTCAATTCTGTTTTCTCAGATTTAGTGATGTAAGATGTGACATACCGAGCAACAGCAATAGAATTGTCTGCCACATACTGAATATCCATGTTAGCATTCCACATGGATAAAATGACTGGGTTGTAGTCATTTATAAATTTTGACTCTTCTTTTCTTCTTAGGTTGTATGTATTTTTGGGAGATTTTCTTGTAATAGTATGTCGCACAGCTGACATAAAACTGTTGACTCTTCCTTTTGAAAGAACAGGTCGTGGAAATCCAAATCGACACTTTGTGTAGAATTTATCTTTGGTCTTGTACTTCCGTCGACAGTATTTTCCACACCGATGACTTTGGAAACCTAAAACTTGCTCTTTTAACTTTTTCTCTTCTGTGCTTTTAGGTATAGCACATGTTGCATATTCTTCAATAAAAGATAACACTGCTTCATCAGCATCTGTTCCAAATTTTGGATTATCCTTGATCCACAACAGCATATGAATATGAGGAGCACCTCTTGCCTGGTACTCTTTTCTCCAAAAGAAATCCACAACTTGTCCAAGAGGTGGATTTTTTTTATTGCAGATGAAGGACATCATAGCCTCAAATCTATGATTGAAATATCTGCAAACATTAACCGGATCCAATGAGCACAGTTCTCCTGCTGTCTTGTATTCGATGTTTTTAATGTTTGAATTTGCCTCTCGTAGAAAATCCAATAAATCATCCCAAGCGTACTCGGCACAGCTTAGGGTTAGGAACCATGTAGGAGTTCCTAAATTCCGTAACATACATTTCAATTCTCCATGGCGTCGGTACCAATATTCATTTGTCCCACGTTGACAAGCCATCAGATTGATCAATTGTGTTTCCAAATGATCATCTCGGTGCTGCACTTTGTCCATAAAATCCTTAGCAGACACATTATGTAGATGTACTCCACTTTTTAAAATGTGATTTACTGCATAAGATAGTGCAGACAAGTCGCTTTCAAATAAAAGATGAAACAAATATGGAATACTTTGACGAAATCTTGAATCTTCAGCATATAGTCTTGTAGTCCGATACTCAGAAGCTGGAATCTGTTCTGGGCGTTCATCGTATCGTCCACCTTTTCCTGTAGGAAACAGCTGAGGAAAACATCGAGCTTCCAAGCTCTTCTCCCATACACTCACGGGAGTTCCAATAGTGTCTCCCATAACTTCTTTTGAATGAAGAGGATGTATGCTAAAATGTTCATAAATTTCTTCTTCTTTTGACTTGTCCACTTTTTCAATTTGTCCAGTTGGTGTTTCTGTGTCTTCTTGTAAATCTTCTTCTTCTTCATCTATATAAATTGATTCATACCATTTATTATTCCTTTTCAAATATAAATTTGCTCTTTGTACTTTCCGTACATCTACCAGCTCTTGCCAAATCTTCTTATTCTTTGTAGGTACACCATTAAACAGAATAACTAATGGTTCAGTTTCCAAAGTATCTGCATCAATAGTTTCCATATTTTTTTTCAAATCCAACGGCAAATAGACCACTCTTCCTTTTAAACCTCTTAGTAAATCTGAAGGAGGTAATTTACCAGTTTTGGGCTCCATACGTACTATGGTCTGGAACGGATGAACACATTGAATGAGTATAGATTCATATGTATTTAAATCAGAAAGTTCGGCAGGAATAGCATCCAATTCTAAATTATTATGTACAGCTCTGGTCGGCATTCTATTTTCTTCTAACTTATTATAACAGTATTTACAAATACGCTGATATTCACCCAAATCAAAACAATTTTCCAGAAATATATATGTTGCAAAATCCTTCCACTTATAATTATCTTCATTTTCACTTTTTTTATACAGATCAACATTCCTTGTTTGAATTTTATAAAGGCTTCTGCGGCAACAAATACAAGTAATATTTGGTCTTTCATTAGAGATGATAGAAATTTTGTCATTTCATCTTCAAAATTTTTAGTAATAATGAGTTCTACATTCTGTTCCTCATTTTCCTCAATAACTGTGTCCTTTTCTGCACTTTCTTGTTCTGGACCGAAGTAGCAAAACTGAATCTCATCAGTAACCTTCACTACATCTGATACAGATCCACGGGACAGAGCATTATTTAACTCATTTAACTTTACTGCTGGACTCTTAGCAAAATACAATGTTCTCACAAACTTTCTCATTCCAGTATGATGTACTGCCAGCATCCTAAAATGGTGAAAAACACTTTGACAAACTTTCCTAGAAAGACAAGCCAGAGAATGTCCTTGCAAACCAGTATTCTCTCTCACTCTGCATGGATCTAGTGTTTGAAGCACCTTAATTTTCTGTTTTACACTCTTTTTACTATATTCTCTTAGAAAGTCACGTAATTTATCAATAGATTCCTGACGCACAGTACAAATACTACTACAGTTCCAAGTGTACACTAGGGCTTTTGGACGTCTCCCCATAGCCTCAGCAGCCATTACTTCTTCCTCATTTCTTGGGACCATTTTCTCCTTTTGCATCACACAACCATCCTTAACTTCATATGCTCTACCATTGGTGTCAACTGCATGCAACAAACTATTACTTTGAAGATAACTCTCTGCATTAAAAAATGGTTCAGTACTTGAACTGTTCTTCCATTCTCCCAAGAAGACTTTACAAAAGTTACTTTTTTTCACTTCTCTTTTCCTTTTGCTTTGTGACTTCATTGAATTGACCAATTTATCTAATCTACGCATCCTATTAAAAATTAAAATAAAAAGTTTTCTTTTTATTTCCAAAGCCTTACTTACAATATTTTCTATACATTTTTTTTTCTTAATAAATTTAACATCACTCTTCTCTGAAACATTTTTCGACGAATGTTTTTAAAATCTAATTTTCGTGTTAAATCAGTTTTACTTATTTCTGATTGTACATTAGCTTTTGTTTTTTGCTGTTGACTCTGTTGTTGCTTTGTACATAAAACACTGTTTGTTTTACATTTATTTTTTCCATTTTTTGTTTTTTTGAAAATATTTTTAAAGAAAACTTTAGTTTGCTTACCAGTAGAGTTTTTCTTTTTTACATCACAAGCTTTTCCTCCTATTTTTTTTTCCCAGTTTTGTCCAGATATACTTGTTGTTGCTTTTCTTTCCTCTTTCTTGTCCTTAAACGCATTTTTTTATTTTTTCACTGTTGATCAGCAATACCTGCAAAAAACTTTTAAAAAAATACCTTTTTGTAATTATAATTCATTAAAAATGTTTTAAGCTTTTCAATAATTTCAAATGTTTTAGCATTTGCCTCTCATTTGTGATTTACTGATTTGTGCAGAGTGCTAACCACCACAATTGAAAAAAACAAGCTGCCCCTTTCCTGCAAGTGCAAGTCTTTCAGAACAACTGCAACACACTTTAAATCTCTGCCCACAATTCCTGTGTGCACACAGCCTCATGGTGAGATTCTAGGCAGAAAACGATATTTGATTGGCAATTTCAAAGCGCATTTACTACTGAGGTAGAGCAAGTGATAATTGCTGTTACAGCCTGACACATTTTCCTTATAGTTTACAGAGACAGAAAAGAGCACATTTCCTAACAGCTACTTCATACCATGAGCATGTGCAACCTGGGTGAGTGATTAGACTAGAGCAAAGAAAATGAGGCCTTGATGATGTTTTTATGTGTTTGCGTTACACACTGCTATCTGAAACATCACACAGAGCTGAGTACTACGCATCGGAGTGTTGGAGAAGCTGCTGTGTGTGTGCCAAGAGTGTGTTTCTGGAGACTGTGCATTTTCTGGTGCAAGAGAGATGAGCAAGGAGACTTCCACAACTGCATGAAGACTGCTAGGATGTATGTAACAGTGCATGTGTGGTAAGGGTTAATTTGAGTTTAGAAAACAGGATGCCCCTTTCCTTGGACTGCAATTCTTCGAGAACAACAACTTCACAAATTAAATCTCTGCCCACAATTCCTGTGCACACACAGACTCATGCCGTGATTTTAGGCACAAAACACAGGCTGCCCCTTTCCTGGGAGTGCAATTCTTACAGAACAACAACTTCACAAATTAAATCTTTGCCCACAATTCCTCTGCGCACACAGACTCATGCTGTGATTTTAGGCACAAAACAGTGTTCCTGGATAGTACCAAATTACTGTTACAGCCTGACACATTTTCCTTATCATTTAGAGAGGCAGAAAACAGCACATGTCCTAACAGCTCCTTGAGACCATGACCATGTGTTACAGGGTGAGTGATTAGACTAGAGCAAAGAAAATGAGCCTTGATGATGTTTTTATGTGTTTGCGTTACACACTGCTATCTGAAACATCACACAGAGCTGAGTACTACGCATGGGAGTGTTGGAGAAGCTGCTGCGAGAGTGCCAAGAGTGTTTCTGGAGACTGTGCATTTTCTGGTGCAAGAGAGATGAGCAAGGAGACTTCCACAACTGCATGAAGACTGCTAGGATGTATGTAACAGTGCATGTTTGGTAAGGGTTAATTTGAGTTTAGAAAACAGGCTGCCCCTTTCCTTGGACTGCAATTCTTACAGAACAACAACTTCACAAATTAAATCTCTGCCCACAATTCCTGTGCACACACAGACTCATGCCGTGATTTTAGGCACATAACACAGGCTGCCCCTTTCCTGGTGCTGCAATTCTTTCAGAACAACAACTTCACAAATTAAATCTCTGCCCACAATTCCTGTATGCACACAGACTCATGCTGTGATTTTGGGCACAAAACACAGGCTGCCCCTTTCCTGGGACTGCAATTCTTACAGAACAACAACTTCACAAATTAAATCTCTGCCCACAACTCATGCTGTGGTTTTAGGCACAAAACAGTGTTCCCGGATAGTACCAAATTACTGTTACAGCCTGACACATTTTCCTTATCATTTAGAGAGGCAGAAAACAGCACATGTCCTAACAGCTCCTTGAGACCATGACCATGTGTTACAGGGTGAGTGATTAGAGTAGAGCAAAGAAAATGAGCCTTGATGATGTTTTTAGGTGTTTGCGTTACACACTGCTATCTGAAACATCACACAGAGCTGAGTACTACGCATGGGAGTGTTGGAGAAGCTGCTGCGTGTGTGCCAAGAGTGTGTTTCTGGAGACTGTGTATTTTCTGGTGCAAGAGAGATGAGAAAGGAGACTTCCACAACTGCATGAAGACTGCTAGGATGTATGTAACAGTGCATGTGTGGTAATGGTTAATTTGAGTTTAGAAAACAGGCTGCCCCTTTCCTTGGACTGCAATTCTTACAGAACAACAACTTCCCAAATTAAATCTCTGCCCAGAATTCCTGTGCGCACACAGAATCATGCCGTGATTTTAGGCACATAACACAGACTGCACCTTTCCTGGGGCTGCAATTGTTTCAGAACAACAACTTCACAAATTAAATCTCTGCCCACAATTCCTGTATGCACTCAGACTCATGCTGTGATTTTAGGCACAAAACACAGGCTGCCCCTTTCCTGGGAGTGCAATTCTTACAGAACAACAACTTCACAAATTAAATCTCTGCCCACAATTCCTCTGCGCACACAGACTCATGCTGTGATTTTAGGCACAAAACAGTGTTCCTGGATAGTACCAAATTACTGTTACAGCCTGACACATTTACCTTATCATTTAGAGAGGCAGAAAACAGCACATGTCCTAACAGCTCCTTGAGACCATGACCATGTGTTACAGGGTGAGTGATTAGACTAGAGCAAAGAAAATGAGCCTTGATGATGTTTTTATGTGTTTGCGTTACACACTGCTATCTGAAACATCACACAGAGCTGAGTACTACGCATGGGAGTGTTGGAGAAGCTGCTGCGAGAGTGCCAAGAGTGTGTTTCTGGAGACTGTGCATTTTCTGGTGCAAGAGAGATGAGCAAGGAGACGTCCACAACTGCATGAAGACTGCTAGGATGTATGTAACAGTGCATGTGTGGTAAGGGTTAATTTGAGTTTAGAAAACAGGCTGCCCCTTTCCTTGGACTGCAATTCTTACAGAACAACAACTTCACAAATTAAATCTCTGCCCACAATTCCTGTGCACACACAGACTCATGCCGTGATTTTAGGCACATAACACAGGCTGCCCCTTTCCTGGTGCTGCAATTCTTTCAGAACAACAACTTCACAAATTAAATCTCTGCCCACAATTCCTGTATGCACACAGACTCATGCTGTGATTTTAGGCACAAAACAAAGGCTGCCCCTTTCCTGGGAGTGCAATTCTTACAGAACAACAACTTCACAAATTAAATCTCTGCCCACAATTCCTCTGCGCACACAGACTCATGCTGTGATTTTAGGCACAAAACAGTGTTCCTGGATAGTACCAAATTAAATCTCTGCCCACAATTCCACTGCGCACACAGACTCATGCTGTGATTTTAGGCACAAAACAGTGTTCCTGGATAGTACCAAATTACTATTACAGCCTGACACATTTTCCTTATCATTTAGAGAGGCAGAAAACAGCACATGTCCTAACAGCTCCTTGAGACCATGACCATGTGTTACAGGGTGAGTGATTAAACTAGAGCAAAGAAAATGAGCCTTGATGATGTTTTTATGTGTTTGCGTTACACACTGCTATCTGAAACATCACACAGAGCTGCGTACTACCCATGGGAGTGTTGGAGAAGCTGCTGCGTGAGTGCCAAGAGTGTGTGTGTGGAGACTGTGCATTTTCTGATGCAAGAGAGATGAGCAAGGAGACTTCCACAACTGCATGAAGACTGCTAGAATGTATGTAACAGTGCATGTGTGGTAAGGGTTAATTTGAGTTTAGAAAACAGGCTACCCCTTTCCTTGGACTGCAATTCTTACAGAACAACAACTTTACAAATTAAATCTCTGCTCACAATTCCTGTGCGCACACAGACTCATGCCGTGATTTTAGGCACATAACACAGGCTGCCCCTTTCCTGGGGCTGCAATTCTTTCAGAACAACAACTTCACAAATTAAATCTCTGCCCACAATTCCTGTATGCACACAGACTCATGCTGTGATTTTAGGCACAAAACACAGGCTGCCCCTTTCCTGGGAGTGCAATTCTTACAGAACAACAACTTCACAAATTAAATCTCTGCCCACAATTCCTCTGTGCACACAGACTCATGCTGTGATTTTAGGCACAAAACAGTGTTCCTGGATAGTACCAAATTACTGTTACAGCCTGACACATTTTCCTTATCATTTAGAGAGGCAGAAAACAGCACATGTCCTAACAGCTCCTTGAGACCATGACCATGTGTTACAGGGTGAGTGATTAGACTAGAGCAAAGAAAATGAGCCTTGATGATGTTTTTATGTGTTTGCGTTACACACTGCTATCTGAAACATCACACAGAGCTGAGTACTATGCATGGGAGTGTTGGAGAAACTGCTGCGAGAGTGCCAAAAGTGTGTTTCTGGAGACTGTGCATTTTCTGGTGCAAGAGAGATGAGCAAGGAGACTTCCACAACTGCATGAAGACTGCTAGGATGTATGTAACAGTGCATGTGTGGTAAGGGTTAATTTGAGTTTAGAAAACAGGATGCCCCTTTCCTTGGACTGCAATTCTTACAGAACAACAACTTCACAAATTAAATCTCTGCCCACAATTCCTGTGCACACACAGACTCATGCCGTGATTTTAGGCACAAAACACAGGCTGCCCCTTTCCTGGGAGTGCAATTCTTACAGAACAACAACTTCACAAATTAAATCTCTGCCCACAATTCCTCTGCGCACACAGACTCATGCTGTGATTTTAGGCACAAAACAGTTTTCCTGGAAAGTACCAAATTACTGTTACAGCCTGACACATTTTCCTTATCATTTAGAGAGGCAGAAAACCGCACATGTCCTAACAGCTCCTTGAGACCATGACCATGTGTTACAGGGTGAGTGATTAAACTAGAGCAAAGAAAATGAGCCTTGATGATGTTTTTATGTGTTTGCGTTACACACTGCTATCTGAAACATCACACTGAGCTGAGTACTACGCATGGGAGTGTTGGAGAAGCTGTTGCATGAGTGCCAAGAGTGTGTTTCTGGAGACTGTGCATTTTCTGATGCAAGAGAGATGAGCAAGGAGACTTCCACAACTGCATGAAGACTGCTAGGATGTATGTAACAGTGCATGTGTGGTAAGGGATAATTTGAGTTTAGAAAACAGGCTGCCCCTTTCCTGGGACTGCAATTCTTACAGAACAACAACTTCACAAATTAAATCTCTGCCCACAATTCCTGTGCGCACACAGACTCATGCCGTGATTTTAGGCACATAACACAGGCTGCCCCTTTCCTGGGGCTGCAATTCTTTCAGAACAACAACTTCACAAATTAAATCTCTGCCAACAATTCCTGTATGCACACAGACTCATGCTGTGATTTTAGGCACAAAACACAGGCTGCCCCTTTCCTGGGAGTGCAATTCTTACAGAACAACAACTTCACAAATTAAATCTTTGCCCACAATTCCTCTGCGCACACAGACTCATGCTGTGATTTTAGGCACAAAACAGTGTTCCTGGATAGTACCAAATTACTGTTACAGCCTGACACATTTTCCTTATCATTTAGAGAGGCAGAAAACAGCACATGTCCTAACATCTCCTTGAGACCATGACAATGTGTTACAGGGTGAGTGATTAAACTAGAGCAAAGAAAATGAGCCTTGATGATGTTTTTATGTGTTTGCGTTACACACTGCTATCTGAAACATCACACAGAGCTGAGTACTACGCATGGGAGTGTTGGAGAAGCTGCTGCATGAGTGCCAAGAGTGTGTTTCTGGAGACTGTGCATTTTCTGATGCAAGAGAGATTAGCAAGGAGACTTCCACAACTGCATAAAGACTGCTAGGATGTATGTAACAGTGCATGTGTGGTAAGGGTTAATTTGAGTTTAGAAAACAGGCTACCCGTTTCCTTGGACTGCAATTCTTACAGAACAACAACTTCACAAATTAAATCTCTACCCACAATTCCTGTGCGCACACAGACTCATGCCGTGATTTTAGGCACATAACACAGGCTGCCCCTTTCCTGGGGCTGCAATTCTTTCAGAACAACAACTTCACAAATTAAATCTCTGCCCACAATTCCTGTATGCACACAGACTCATGCTGTGATTTTAGGCACAAAACACAGGCTGCCCCTTTCCTGGGAGTGCAATTCTTACAGAACAACAACTTCACAAATTAAATCTCTGCCCACAATTCCTCTGCGCACACAGACTCATGCTGTGATTTTAGGCACAAAACAGTGTTCCTGGATAGTACCAAATTACTGTTACAGCCTGACACATTTTCCTTATCATTTAGAGAGGCAGAAAACAGCACATGTCCTAACAGCTCCTTGAGACCATGACCATGTGTTACAGGGTGAATGATTAGACTAGAGCAAAGAAAATGAGCCTTGATGATGTTTTTTTTTTTTGCGTTACACACTGCTATCTGAAACATCACACAGAGCTGAGTACTACGCATGGGAGTGTTGGAGAATCTGCTGCGTGTGTGCCAAGAGTATATTTCTGGAGACTGTGTATTCTCTGGTGCAAGAGAGATGAGCAAGGAGACTTCCAGAACTGCAGGGATGTATGTACCAGTGCATGTATGCCAAGGGATAATTTGAGTTTACAAAACAGGCTGCCCCGTTTCCTGGGACTGCAATTCTTACAGAACAACAACTTCACAAATTAAATCTCTACTCACAATTCCTGTGCGCACACAGACTCATGCCGTGATTTTAGGCACATAACACAGGCTGCCCCTTTCCGGGGACTGCAATTCTCTCAGAACAACAACTTCACAAATTAAATCTCTGCCCACAATTCCTGTGCGCACACAGACTCATGCTGTCATTTTAGGCACATAACACAGGCTGCCCCTTTCCTGGGACTGCAATTCTTTCAGAACAACAACTTCACAAATTAAATCTCTGCCCACAATTCCTGTATGCACAAACACTCATGCTGTGATTTTAGGCACAAAACAGTGTTCCTGGATAGTACCAGCACACCTTAGATTCTGGGGAAGACATACTCCAAAATATCTAACATGATCAAGACAGATACATATCTTCCACAACATAAAATGTAATTCACAACTTTTGATGTAGAACGAAAATCTACCATGCTAATTTCAAATGTGTTGGCATTTGCCTCTCATTTCTTTCAAAGTGATTTCTGCTAAATCCTAACCATCACAGTTAAAAATAAGCTTTCCTTTTCTTTCAAGTGCAAGTCTTACTTTTCAACAGCAACACAAATTAAATCTCTGTCAACAATTCCTCTCTGCACACAGACTCATGGTTTGATAGTCGGCACAAAATATTTAGCCTCATTGTTACCAGTACACCTTAACTTATGGTGAAAACATACTCCTTAATATTTTACATATTCAAGACAGTTAAATATCTCCCAAAACACAAAATGTAAATCACAACTTTAAACAAATAATCACAATTCTTTTATTTATATCTAAATTGACCACATACACCCCCTCTCAAACTCATAACTCACCTTTAAAATTAGTTAGTTGTGAAAGAAATGTGGCAGTCACACAGCAGTTTATCAGACCAGAATCTCTGAGCTGAACACCTCTCTCCTCTCAGCAGAACCAGTTAATGGCACAGTTTCCCTCTCTTTTTTCACACATATACATGTTAACTCCAAATCACATTCCTTCCCACATTTTTTCAAATGGAATCACACTTTTTTATTGGTTGTCATTTTCAACCCTTTTCCAACTGAACCCTTCCCCCAACATGACTTCTACCTGCTGCCATAGCAACAGGTCATGGAACACTGGTGTGTGCAGAGAGGTCAGAAGTTCAGCACACAATGTTTCACATCCAAAGAGCAAGAGTGCTTGACCTGTCAAACCTCACAGCAAATCCAAAGTAATGTTCAGTGGCAACACATTTTTCATAACCAATACAAAATATGCTTCTAAAAATGTATACAGACAGCCTAGTTGTAACTTTAAAATAGTTTGAATCAGCCAATCAGTTCTTTTTGTTAAAAAAAATATATATGCCTCCATTTTTCAACTGTCTTTCTTTTCATATTGCCATTCTGCTGAAAGACACCTCCTGAGTGCATCCAGATCTCCTTGGAAAATGTTCACAGTGTGGATTGTAGGTCACAGCTATGTCTTCTGGAGTGAAAAGTATGCAGAAAAAAGAGGTGTGGTGAGAGACCTTGCTTTGCCAAATGTAGACATTAAATGGATTGGTCAGAGAGGGTTAAAGTGGCACCAATTAATGGCTTTGGTGAAAACCTTTCTACATCTCCCACAGCCTAACCTTATTATTGTGCACTGTGGTGGAAATGACCTAGGCCCTTTAACTGGGGTAGGTCTGGAAATGCTTATGAAGGACACCTTTGTGCAATTGATGGCGCTTTTTCCACAAACTGCCTTTGTATATTCTAATATATGCCAAAGGCAAAAGTGGAACTGGTCCAACCAATTTTGTCCGCAGATTGACAAAGCAAGGAAGCACGTCAACAAATCTATTTCTGCTTTCCTCAGAGACTATGGTATGGGTTCTATACACCACAACAACTTGCGTTACAACATGCAAGGCATTTATAGAGGAGATGGTGTACACTTCACTGATGAAGGCAACAGAGTCTTCCTCTTGAACTTAAGACTCTGCATCCGTACTTACTTGTAGGTACTACAAAAAAAACACCCAATTAACACAAGGGCTCTTTTTAGAGCCACCTAATATCTAAACACTTAAATGTGATTTTTTTTTCTTTTTTTTTTTAAAGTTATTTTTTGGGTGCGCGCTGGGTGCGCGCACTCGGCGATATTTTTTTTAAAAATATAATTCTTTTTTTTTGCCCTACAAGGTCCTACTGTGACCCCCTGACAATGCCTAATGGGTCAATATCTCCCCACTCTGCCCCCTTTACACGTTCTCCCCCTTTGTTTTTTACTGCCTCAGACTGCGAGAGACAAACTGGCGTCCGCCGCTTCCTGATTAACACCGATTCGAATGTTTACTGACATCTAACAACCAATCAGAAGTGCGCTCGCGCACGGCAGGGTGCGCGCACAGGGCTTGCTCAGTGCGCGCACGCTGCGCGCGTATAGATATATATATTGATTTAAATGCTATTTTCTCTGGAAATACTGAACAGATTTACACCAAATCTGCAAAAGGCACTTCATGGACCTTATGGCTACCTCTCTGCCAAATTTCACATAATTCTGTTCAGCCGTTCGGGCTGTAGCTGCGACTAAAGTCCCTATGGAAAAATCCATGGGGAAAACGTGTTTTGGGACCCCCCTTTTTTCTCAGCCCCCGCTTGACAAATCACCCCAAGACTTTCAGGGTAGGAGCTGAACGGAGCGCCCCATTAGTTTTGAAAATTTCGCAAGGATTCGCCGACCGGCGCCAACGTTATTCAAAATAGAATTTTGAGATTTCCTATGGAAACTCGGTCCTAACTATAACTACCTACTGGCGACCGCCAGTAGGTAATATATGTATTCACTTAAAAAACCATAGGTTTCACACATGTTATAGTTAACTGGACATTTCACTCGTAAAAAAAACAATGACATTCCCCCGTTATATTTAGTGCTGGCAACTATAACTCACGCAATCCTCTGCTGATGACGTCAGATATTACATCACTGTATTTAGACACTTATTTACCCATGTCTTCTTCCATTAATCTTTAGTTATACATATATTACAAATATTTATTTTTCAGAAAGACACATATGTCATCAGTGATGTAATATCTGATGTCATCAGCATAGGATTGCGGTCGCGTGAGTTATAGTTGCCAGCACTAACTATAACGGGGGAATTTCATTGTTTTTTTACGAGTGAAATGTCCAGTTAACTATAACATGTGTGAAACCTATGGTTTTTTAAGTGAATTTGCAAGGTTTTTTAAATGCTAATTCGTAACTATAACGTGTGTGAAAACTATGGTTTTTTCAGTGAATTTCATGTATGTATTTTTTTTAATGGAATTTTCAGCTTGTGCGCACCGTGCGCGCACGGTGCGCGAACTTGGCGGAATTTTTTCCGTTTGTACAGTGCGCGCAGGGTGCATGAACTTCGCGGAATTGTTTTTTCCGTTTGTACAGTGCGTGTACAAATCTTTTTTTGGCCCTTGGGGGTCCTTCTGGGACCCCCTGACAAAGGCTAGGGGGTCAGGAACTGTCCACCCTGCCCCCTTTTCACGTTCTCCACCTTTGTTTTTCACCCCCTCAGACTGCGAGAGACAAAATGGCGGCCGACACTTCCTGGTTTCGACCGATTCGAATATTTACTAAGATCTAACAACCAATCAGAATTGTGCTCGCGCACGGCAGGGTGCGCGCACGGTGCGCGCGTATAGATATTGATATGGTTTTAAATGCTATTTTCTCAGGAAATACTGAACAGATTTACAACAGACATGCAAAAGGCACTTCCTTGACCTTATGGCTACCTCTCTGCCAAATTTCACGTAATTCTGTTCAGCCGTTCGGGCTGTAGCTGCGACTAAAGGTCCTATGGAAAAATGCATGGGGAAAACGCGTTTTGGGACCCCCCTTTTTCTCGGCCCCGCTTGACGAATCACCCCGAGACTTTAAGGGTACGAGCGGAGCGGAGCGCCCCACCTATTTTGAAAATTTCGCGAGGATTCGTCAATCGGCGCCAAAGTTATTCCACATAGAATTTTCAGATTTCCTATGGAAAATAGGATGTAACTATAACTATCTACTGGCATCCGCCAGTAGATAATATATATATATATATATATATATACATATATATATATAAATATATATATATATATTATCTACTGGCGGTCGCCAGTAGATAGTTATAGTTAGGACCGTGTTTCCATAGGAAATCTCAAAATTCTATTTTGAATAACTTTGACACCGGTTGACGAATCCTCGCGAAATTTTCAAAACTAATGGGGCGCTCCGCTCCGCTCCTTCCCTGAAAGTCTCGCGGGGATTCGTCAAGCGGCGGCAGAGAAAAAGGGGGGGTCCCAAAACGCGTTTTCCCCATGCATTTTTCCATAGGACCTTTAGTCCGAGCTACAGCCCGAATGGCTGAACAGAATTTCTTGAAATTGGGCAGAGAGGTAGTCCGCAGGTCAAGGATGTGCCTTTTGTAGGTCTGGTGTAAATCTGTTCAGTAGTTTCTGAGAAAAAAGCATTTAAATCAATATATATATCTGTAAGCGCGCTCCGTGCGCTTACGGTAAGCTTACCGTACGCGTACGGTGACGTGCGCGAGCTCAAATCTGATTGGTTGTCACATGACTGTAAACATTCGAATCGGACGAAATCAGGAAGTGTCGGCCGCCATTTTGTGTGTTTCACACAGAAAAAAAAGGGAGATAACGTGAAAAGGGGGCAAGGAAGAGAGTTACAGACCCCCTAACATTTGAAAGGGGGTCAAGGAAGAACAGAAAAGTACGAAAAATACATTTATTAATTTTATAAAAAAATCGCGGAGTGCGCGTACGGTAAGCTTACCGTACGCGTACGGCAAAAAAAAAAAAAAAGAAATAAAATTCAGATTTAAGTATTTAGATATTAGGGGGCTCTAAAAAGAGCCGTTGTGTTTAAGAAGTGATTTTTTTAGTGAAAGAACCGTTGTGTTTATGAAGTGATTTTTTCATGGTACCTACAAGTAAGTACCGATGCAGAGTCTAAGGTTCAAGAGGAAGACTCTGTTCCCTTCATCAGTGAAGTGTACACCATCTCCTCTATAAATGTGTTGCATGTTGTAACGCAAGTTGTTGTGGTAAATGGAACCCATACCATAGTCTCGGAGGAAAGCAGAAACAGATTTGTTGACGTGCTTTCTTGCTTTGTCAATCTGTGGACAAAAATGATTGGACCAGTTCCATTTTTGCCTTTGGCATATGTTAGAATACGCAAAGGCAGTTTTAGGGAAAAGTGAAAAAAGTTGTGCAAAGGTGTCCTTCATAAGCATTTCCAGACCTACCCCAGTCAAAGTGTCTAGGTCATTGCCACCACAGTGCACTATTATGAGGTCAGGGTGTTGGATTTGCATGAAGGATTTCACCAATGGCATCAATTGGTGCCACTTTAACCCTCTCTGACCAATCCATTTAATGTCTACATTTGGCAAAGCAAGGTCTCTCACCATACCTGTTTTCTCTGCATACTTTTCACTCCAGAAGACATAGCTGTGTCCTACAATCCACACTGTGAACATCTTCCAAGGAGATCTGGATGCACTCAGGAGGTGTATTTCAGTAGAATGGGAAAATGAAATGAAAGACAGTTGGAAAATGTAGGCATACATATTTTTTTTAATAAAAATAACTCATTGGCTGTTTCAAACCATTCTACACTCAAAACTAGGCTGCATGTTTACATTTTTAGAAGCATGTTTTGTATTGGTTCAGAAAATTGTGTTCCCACAGAAGATTAACTTGGATTTGCTGTAAGGTTTGACAGGTCAAGCAGTCTTGCTCTTAGCAATAGAAACATTGTTTGATGAACTTCTGAACTCTTTGCTAACACCAGTGTTCCATGAGCTGTTGCTATGCTAGGAGGTAGAAGTCATGTTGGGGGAAGGGTGCATTTGGAAAAGGGTTGACATTTTCAACCAATAGAAATGTGTGTTTCCATTTGAAAAAATGTGGGAAGCAGTGTTATTTGAAGTTAACATGTATATGTGTGGAAAAAGAAAGGGAAACATTGCCATTATCTGGTTCTGCTGAGAGGAGAGAGGTGTACAGAACAGAGATCCTGGCTCTAATAATCTGCTGTTTGAGTGCCACATTTCTTTCACAACTAACTAATTTTAAAGGTGAGTTATGAGTTTGAGAGGGGATGTATGTGGTAAATTTAGAAATGAATAATAGAATTGGGATTCCTTTTGTTGAAGTTGTGTTTTTCATTTTGTGTTTTGGGAGAAATTTAAATGTAAGGAACATGTAAAATATTATGGACTATGTTTTCACCATAAATTAAGGTGTACTGGTATGAATGAGGAATACTGTTTTCTGTATAGAATCAGAAGATGACTCTGTGTGCAAAGAGGAATTGTTGACAGAGATTTATTTGGTTTTACTCTGGTAATTGTAGATTTGCATTACTAGGAAAAGGGCAGCTATTTTTCTGCAGAAGCAGACTCTTAGCACACACCCAGCTGCATATGCTGTAGAATCATGCATAGTATTCACAACCGAGTGGTGTATAAGGTTGCAGTGAGTAATGCAAATGCATTCAACATCACTAAGGCTGGTTGCCTTTGCTGGAGTGTAGTCAGTCACCCAGGTTACACATGTTCCTGGTCTCAAAAAGCTGTTTGGACATGTGCTGTTTGCAGATTCAGAAAAGTGGATTGAAAAAGTGTCAGACTGTAAAAGTACTTATCACTTGCCAAAAAAAGAGTAGTAAGTGTGCTTTCAAATTGGCAAAGAAATTTCGTTTTCTGCCTAATATCAAACCATGACTCTGTGTGCAAAGAGGAAATGTTGACAGAGATTTATTGCGTATTACTGTGGTAATTTTAGATTTGCATTACTAGGAAAAGGGCAGCTATTTTTCTGCAGAAGCAGACTCTTAGCACACACCCAGCTGCTTATCCTGTAGAATCATGCATAGTATTCACAACCGAGTGGTGTATGAGGTTGCAGTGAGTAATGCAAATACATTCAACATCACTAAGGCTGGTTGCCTTTGCTGGAGTGTAGTCAGTCACCCAGGTTACACATGTTCCTGGTCTCAAAAAGCTGTTTGGACATGTGCTGTTTGCAGATTCAGAAAAGTGGATTGATAAAGTGTCAGACTGAAAAAGTACTTAACACTTGCCAAAAAAAGAGTAGTAAGTGTGCTTTCAAATTGGCAAAGAAATTTCGTTTTCTGCCTAATATCAAACCATGACTCTGTGTGCAAAGAGGAAATGTTGACAGATATTTATTTGGTGTTACTCTGGTAATTGTAGATTTGCATTACTAGGAAAAGGGCAGCTATTTTTCTGCAGAAGCAGACTCTTAGCACACACCCAGCTGCTTATCCTGTAGAATCATGCATAGTATTCACAACCGAGTGGTGTATGAGGTTGCAGTGAGTAATGCAAATACATTCAACATCACTAAGGCTGGTTGCCTTTGCTGGAGTGTAGTCAGTCACCCAGGTTACACATGTTCCTGGTCTCAAAAAGCTGTTTGGACATGTGCTGTTTGCAGATTCAGAAAAGTGGATTGAAAAAGTGTCAGACTGTAAAAGTACTTATCACTTGCCAAAAAAAGAGTAGTAAGTGTGCTTTCAAATTGGCAAAGAAATTTCGTTTTCTGCCTAATATCAAACCATGACTCTGTGTGCAAAGAGGAAATGTTGACAGAGATTTATTTGGTGTTATTCTGGTATTTGTAGATTTGCATTACTAGGAAAAGGGCAGCTATTTTTCTGCAGAAGCAGACTCTTAGCACACACCCAGCTGCTTATCCTGTAGAATCATGCATAGTATTCACAACCGAGTGGTGTATGAGGTTGCAGTGAGTAATGCAAATACATTCAACATCACTAAGGCTGGTTGCCTTTGCTGGAGTGTAGTCAGTCACCCAGGTTACACATGTTCCTGGTCTCAAAAAGCTGTTTGGACATGTGCTGTTTGCAGATTCAGAAAAGTGGATTGATAAAGTGTCAGACTGTAAAAGTACTTAACACTTGCCAAAAAAAGAGTAGTAAGTGTGCTTTCAAATTGGCAAAGAAATTTCGTTTTCTGCCTAATATCAAACCATGACTCTGTGTGCAAAGAGGAAATGTTGACAGAGATTTATTTGGTGTTACTCTGGTAATTGTAGATTTGCATTACTAGGAAAAGGGCAGCTATTTTTCTGCAGAAGCAGACTCTTAGCACACACCCAGCTGCTTATCCTGTAGAATCATGCATAGTATTCACAACCGAGTGGTGTATGAGGTTGCAGTGAGTAATGCAAATACATTCAACATCACTAAGGCTGGTTGCCTTTGCTGGAGTGTAGTCAGTCACCCAGGTTACACATGTTCCTGGTCTCAAAAAGCTGTTTGGACATGTGCTGTTTGCAGATTCAGAAAAGTGGATTGATAAAGTGTCAGACTGTAAAAGTACTTATCACTTGCCAAAAAAAGAGTAGTAAGTGTGCTTTCAAATTGGCAATGAAATTTCGTTTTCTGCCTAATATCAAACCATGACTCTGTGTGCAAAGAGGAAATGTTGACAGAGATTTATTTGGTGTTAATCTGGTAATTTTAGATTTGCATTACTAGGAAAAGGGCAGCTATTTTTCTGCAGAAGCAGACTCTTAGCACACACCCAGCTGCTTATCCTGTAGAATCATGCATAGTATTCACAACCGAGTGGTGTATGAGGTTGCAGTGAGTAATGCAAATACATTCAACATCACTAAGGCTGGTTGCCTTTGCTGGAGTGTAGTCAGTCACCCAGGTTACACATGTTCCTGGTCTCAAAAAGCTGTTTGGACATGTGCTGTTTGCAGATTCAGAAAAGTGGGTTGATAAAGTGTCAGACTGTAAAAGTACTTATCACTTGCCAAAAAAAGAGTAGTAAGTGTGCTTTCAAATTGGCAAAGAAATTTCGTTTTCTGCCTAATATCAGATAGGGGTTGGCGGAATTTGCGTAATCGCGTTACGCAAATCTCCGCGAAACGGTAAAAAATCTCCGCGAACATGCAGAAATTCCGCGAACACGCGGAATTGCTTGTTCGCGATGCTTTTTTCCTGTTCACAGTTGCTGTTGCGTGCTCGGGGAGAAATATCTCGCAAACACGCATTTTGAGAACGCGAACAGGAAAAAATTTCGCGAAGTCGCGGAAAGCAGAATTTTGGACAATTTCGCGTTCTCCGCGGAACGCGAAATTACTGAAATTTCGCAAATTCCGCGAGCGGAACGAAATTGCCGCCCAGGCCTAATATCAAACCATGACTCTGTGTGCAAAGAGGAAATGTTGACAGAGATTCATTTGGTGTTAATCTGGTAATTTTAGATTTGCATTACTAGGAAAAGGGCAGCTATTTTTCTGCAGAAGCAGACTCTTAGCACACACCCAGCTGCTTATCCTGTAGAATCATGCATAGTATTCACAACCGAGTGGTGTATGAGGTTGCAGTGAGTAATGCAAATACATTCAAATCACTAAGGCTGGTTGCTTTTGCTGGAGTGTAGTCAGTCACCCAGGTTACACATGTTCCTGGTCTCAAAAAGCTGTTTGGACATGTGCTGTTTGCAGATTCAGAAAAGTGGATTGATAAAGTGTCAGACTGTAAAAGTACTTATCACTTGCCAAAAAAAGAGTAGTAAGTGTGCTTTCAAATTAGCAAAGAAATTTCGTTTTCTGCCTAATATCAAACCATGACTCTGTGTGCAAAGAGGAAATGTTGACAAAGATTTATTTGGTGTTACTCTGGTAATTTTAGATTTGCATTACTAGGAAAAGGGCAGCTATTTTTCTGCAGAAGCAGACTCTTAGCACACACCCAGCTGCTTATCCTGTAGAATCATGCATAGTATTCACAACCGAGTGGTGTATGAGGTTGCAGTGAGTAATGCAAATACATTCAACATCACTAAGGCTGGTTGCCTTTGCTGGAGTGTAGTCAGTCACCCAGGTTACACATGTTCCTGGTCTCAAAAAGCTGTTTGGACATGTGCTGTTTGCAGATTCAGAAAAGTGGATTGATAAAGTGTCAGACTGTAAAAGTACTTATCACTTGCCAAAAAAAGAGTAGTAAGTGTGGTTTAAAATTGGCAAAGAAATTTCGTTTTCTGCCTAATATCAAACCATGACTCTGTGTGCAAAGAGGAAATGTTGACAGAGATTTATTTGGTGTTACTCTGGTAATTTTAGATTTGCATTACTAGAAAAAGGCAGCTATTTTTCTGCAGAAGCA